>NC_056509.1:26469086-26496433 GCF_014905685.2 Nematolebias whitei
TAAGCTGCAACAATAAAGAAAAACGTGCAGCATGTAAAAAATAAGACTAAGAACAGTGGGGTGGGCAGTGACCACTGCCCACCCCACTGTTCTTAGTCTTATTTTATTTAATCCACCACCGTGGATTGCATGGAATGGAACTGAGGGCAGCGGGGTGGGCGGTGGTGGAGCACTTTATTATAATATTATACTGATTTTAGTTATCAATGGTCGTCGGTCGCGTGCATCCACAGCTTCTGGAAAACTTAATGTAGCTGCATCGCTGGCATCCATCTGGACTTTTAATTATTTTCTGTCCCTCTTTTAAATGGCCGCGCACGTCCGCTGACGCAGTGGCTGGAAAGCTTCAGGTGTGTCTCCATCTGGACTTTTTTGTACGTCTTTTAACCGGCCGGTCAGCGCGGCTGGTGGTAACCCAAATTGGATTGTCAGCTGCGTGCGTCTGCTGACGCAATCAACAGCCCGACACCAACCCACCCGCACATCCAGCACATTGTTTTGGCTCAGGCTGGGCCTTGTTAGAAATGGCAGCTCGACCGCCCGCTGTTTTTAGTTTTATATAAATTAATCCACCATGTGGATTGGGTGGAATAGTAAGGCTGGGCTGCGACTAGTCGACGTGAAATATAACCCGTCCGAGATGTCCTAGAGTCGACTAACCAGCTAATTGAGCAGTTTATTCAAACTCTATCCTCAACCTGAGATCTAATGATTCACCATCAGAGAGTTTTAACTGCAATCCTGACTGACAACTTTTATCAAAGCCGCACTAACTTACTACTTCAGTATTTCCAAAATTAAGTTTTAATCAGTGCTTTAAAAGGAAAGCTCTCAGTTGGTCTGAAGCATACGGGTAACTCATCCCATATTATCCCATCTAAGTTTCCAAAGCTGACTTTCAGCATTTTTACTCAGTAACAGATGGGATTTTGAATGTAATAATATGTAATACAAATACTAGAAAAGCACCATACTCAAGTAGAATAATGTACATATTGGATTAATTACTTAACATGTACAAAATAAAATAAATTAATACTCAATTGCATTGTGAGTAAATGTAATTAGTTACTTTTCACTTCTGCTGATATTTTTCTGGAATGTCATGTGGTTGTTGAGAGTAATTCACAGTACATACAGTACTTTGAGCATGACATCACTCAGTATCATATGAGATTTGCAAAATGTTTTTCAAGGTTTGATTAAAATATGGTCTTAGTTTAAAACAGGTGCGAAAGGCCGCAGGTGATATGTATTATTTCAGGATATGCTAAATCTTTAATTAATTAGATAATTCTGTGAATATGTAAAGCAAATGCTACTTCGACATGAATGGATTTTACATTTTTACTTCAGTCATAAATAAAAGGTGAGAGCTTGATTGTGCCAGAATTATTATTACTTTTTATCATCCATCATAGAGCTGCCAATTCCTGCTTTCACCATTATAGAAAAAGTGCAAATATTGTTCTGATGGTTTTGTCATGTGAGGGTGTACACAGACATACGGTAAGTGCGCAGACACAAACATCCACAGTCTTGGCATTTTCAAAATTGGTGGGCAGCCTTAGGAAAGCCCCGTGGCTAAAAGGAGAGTGATGAAAAACTGCACCTCATTAAACGCTCCCACTGTTCCTGCAGGGTAGGAGGCATCCAAACAGCATGCTCAACTAGTGTTTCCTTCCACTGCTAGCAAAAAGAAGCCTAGTCTTTTAAATGTAAAGTGTAGACAGTGATGCCATGGGGGGAAACTACTAAAACTCAAAGATATAAACCCGTCAGCAGGACATAAATCCCTAAATTTTTGTATTGCATAGACTGCTATTTACACTATCTTCCAATATTTTAAAATTGGATAGATACAGTACCAGGAATGTTAAGACTATTAATTTTTAAATGTGCAGTTTTGTTACAATTGCAAAAAGTCAATTTTCTTGGACCATTACAGCAGATGTGTCCGAAGAGACCATGTTGTTAGTAAAAACCAAGGTAGTCATGAACCATCATGGTTATGATGGTGTGCTGACCTTGATGTTGCTGTGAGCTGTTCTGGAGTTTGATGTCACATGTTATCAAACTGATTCAGGTATGATCTGAGAACTTGGAAACATTTCATGTCCAACAACAACATATCCAGAACCATTAGCAGTGTTATGGGTATACACTCATGCTTAGCTAAATAGTTTTTTTAATTCACCACCATGGACGGTGGTTGTGATGTGGTAGCTGAAACTTATCATTAACACATGCAGTTTTTTAAGCACTACAATGTGTGTCATTTTCACATAAAGAAACTCTCAGAAACTAATCATTGGATGTAAATCTACAACTGAATAAACGTTGGGGTCAAACCTATCTGTTAGATAGCATCAACCGAGGCTATGATGAACTAATAACCTATAGTTCTTTTTAGTAGCTTCTGTTCAATAGATTTATCAATTTAACCAAACTTTAGAGCAGCAAATTTAACCCCGTATGTTGGGTCAAACCAACAGTGTTTGTAACCCAACTTCAGGTTACAAATTGTTTTTATTTTAAACCAGCAAATGTATGCTATCAGGTACCGAAAGTAACAACTCTCCATAACATTTTAAAAAGTACATGATTTTTTATAACTAAATCTTCTTATGGGCAGCACGGTGGCGCAACTGGTAGAGGTGCTGTCTCTCAGCGAGACGGTTGCCGGTTCAAATCCTGATCTTTCTGGGTGGAGTTTGCATGTTCTCTCCATGCATGTGTGGGTTTTCTCCGAGTACTCCGATTTCCTCCCACAGACCAAAAACATGCATGTTAGGCTGATTGGTAACTCTAAATAGTCCCTAGGTGTGAGTGAGAGAGTGAAGGATTGTTTGTCTCTATGTGTCCCTGTGATGGACTTGCGACCTGTCCAGGGTGTACCCCGCCCCTCGCACAGTGATTGCTGGACATGGGCACCGGCGACCCCCTTGACCCAAAATGGAAGAAGCGGGTAAAAGACAATGGATGGATGTATTTTTATAACTAAATGTTCTTATGGGCAGCACGGTGGCACAGTTGGTAGAGCTGTTGCCTCTCAGCGAGCAGGTTGCCTCGGTTGAAATCCTGGTCCGGGTGCATTTCTGGGTGGAGTTTGCATGTCTTCTCTGTGCATGCGTAGGCTTTTTGTGTGGTTTCAAAAACATGCATGTTAGGCTGATTGGTAACTCTAAATTGTCCCTAGGCGTGAGTGAGAGCGTGAATGATTGTTTGTCTCTATTGTCCCTGTGATGGACTTGTGACCTGTCCAAGGTGTCCCCAGCCTCTTGCACAGTGATAGCTGGACATGGACACCAATGACCACCATGACCCAAAAAGGAAAAAGCGGGTAAAGATAATGGATGGATGGAAATTTTCTTTTAAGACTTTTTCATAGCAGTTTTTAAGTTTGTCAACATGCAGCCCGTTTCTTTGCTTCCCCTTTTGTAAAATTTCTAATATGCTATCATCTGATCCATGGAATTATGGGAAACCATTTGCTGGAATAAGTATTGCCTCATCGGCTTTGTGGCCTTTAAATCCACAAGGTCACGAAATGTTTTGCTTGCAACATATCATTTTATGATCTTGTGGACATTAAAGAAATGTTTGTTAGTTTCCTGTATGGGCTTAGCTCACCAAATAAATGCTTTAGAAAAAGAAAAGAACATTGGTTATTTCAGATTTAGCTCACAAGCTTTCCTCTCTCTACAGGGACTGACCCGTGTAACCTTTGGGAGTCTTGTTGAGTCCCTCTGCTCAGATTGTATTATTTTTTTCCCCAGTCTTTTCTTCAGATCTCCCATTTTTTCTCACCACAATCAACCCTAATGCTCTCTTTCTCTGAGAAGAAAGCAGTCATTTCTCAGAACAACCATAAACTGGGAAGGACTGTCAAAAGAACAATTTGCACAACACAAGCCTTTGTTTTGACATCTTTTTGTGGGAGATGGTTGGTCACTGTGGGGATAACCCGTCATTCTCTATGAAAAACTACAGGGACCAAGGTGTCAAATGCATACAGGTAAGAGGAAAAAGAACTGTGTTTAAGTACCAAACAGATAATATAGATTATCATGAAGACTGGAACAAAAGATTCTTCTTTCTGTCAATTCAAAAGAAAAAAAACCCTATAATTTTATTTATTTCAACAATGGAATATTTCCATTTTAGATGTGGAAAGGCATTTTCTTGACTTGTGCATTTAAACATCAAGTGGTGGCTGCTTCTCCAACAGTCCTCTCCAAAATATACATTGCTTATACCATGCAAATAAACACATCCCCTATTACTAAGTGATAAAATTCACGTTAACATATATTTCATAAATACATGTTTGTTGCGGTCCACAGCAATGTGTATTAGTATGCTTTGTATTGCACAGCACAACATTGAACTGACTCTGCACAAAAAATATATATTTCTTTCCTTTATTTTTTTTCCATTAGTTGCAGGTATGGCACAAAAATGGGTAGTAAATTCAAAGAAATACAATGAAAAAGAAGCCTGATCATTCGTACGTAGATAGAGAGCACAAAACAGAGAAGAATGACATATTGTCATGACAGGGTGTCAACACAGAACCAGAGAGAGAACATTAATGAAACAGTGTTCTGCAACAACCTAGAATTTATTGCGTTAAATTCTATATTTCCAATAGGTTTTGAAAAGTTCAACAGCTGTAGGTGGGGGGTCTTATCTTCGAAAATGTATTTTCATTTTGTTACCCCATACGTATTCAGCTGCTTTGATGGGGAGAATGTGAAAATCTATATGAGCAGAAAAAAAAATCTACTGCCAAGAATTTGCTTTCTGTTCAGAGTAGGTTCAAAGAAAGACAAAACAAAGTAAAGAAGTTATCTATCAACAGAAAGAGTCTCTGTTAAACACCAGAAAGAGACTGAACAGGAGGTGACGGTTTCTCTTCCTGTGAAGCTGTCACACCCAACAGTCACGCTATCAGATGGTGACACACTGCTTCCTCCTGACTGTGTGGAGGTGGGGGCAGTTTTTATTATATTATATATTTTTTACAGTTATTTATTGAGCTGCAGCAAAGACACTGCTGCTAACCAGACTGTGCGTAAATACAACTTCCTGTACTTACAGAATAGTTCAGATCTTTTGAAGGGGGTTCTGTAGAAAGGTTATGAGCCATGTTGTAGCTAGCTCTTTGAATGACCTCATTTTACAGAAAGTGCATTAAATTCTGACTTGATTAATGATGTAATGGCTAGTTCGAGAAGTGCCAAGTCTACAGTGAATAGTTCTCGTCTTAAAGCAGCTACATCTCTAATTTTGTATAGCAATACAAGCAAAAATTACTTTATACCCCTTTGTGCCCTCTGTCATTTCCATGTTTCATATTTGTCCATCCATCCAATCATTTTCTTCCACTTATCCGAGGTCAGGTCGTGGGGGTATCAGCCTAGGTAGGGAGGCCCAGACTTCCCTTTCCCCAGCCACTTGAGCCAGTTCCTCTGGGGAATCCCAAGGCGTTCCCAGGCCAGCTGAGAAACATAGTCCCCCCAGTGTGTTCTGGGTCTTCCTCTGGGTCTCCTCCCGGTGGGACGTGTCCGGAACACTTCACCAGGGAGGCGTCCAGGAGGCATCCTAACCAGGTGCCCAAGCCACCTCAACTGGCTACTCTCGATGTGAAGAAGCAGCGGCTCTACTCTGAGTCCCTCCCAGATGACTGAGCTTCTCACCCTATCTCTAAGGGAGAGCCCAGACACCCTGTGGAAAAAACTCATTTTGGCCGCTTGTATCCATGATCTCAATCTTTCGGTCACAACCCAAAGCTCATGAACATAGATGAAGGTAGGAATGTAGATTGACTGGTAAATTGAGAACTTTGCCTTTTGACTTAGCTCTCTCTTCACCACGACAGACCAGTACAGCACCCACTTTACTGCAAATGCTGCACATATCTGCCTATTGATCGCTCGCTCGCTCCATGTTTCCCTCATTTGTAAACAAGACCCCGAGATACTTGAACTCCTCCACTTGGGGCAGGACCTCCTCCCCGACCCAAAGGAGGCACTCTACCCTTTTCCGGCCCAAGAAAATGGCTAATGGCTTCAGATTTGGAGGAACTGATCCTCATTCTGGCCGTGTCACACTTGGCTGCGAATTGCTGCAGTGAAAGTTGTAGATCACGATCTAATGAAGCCAATAAGACCACATCATCTGCAAAAAGCAGAGATGTAATTCTAAGGTCACCAAAATGGATCCCCTCAACACCTTGGCTGCGCCTAGAAATTCTGTCCATAAAAGTTATTAACAGAATCGGTGACAGAGGGCAACCTTGGCAGAGTCCAACTCTCACTGGGAACGAGCCCGACTTACTGCTGGTAATGCAGACCAAGCTCTGACACTGGTCGTATAGGGACCTAACAGCTCATATCAAGAGGCCTGGTACCCCATACTCTTGGAGTACCTCACACAGGGTTCCCCGAGAGATGCTGTCAAATGCCTTCTCCAAGCCCACAAAGCACATGTAGACTGGTTTGGCAAACTCCCACACATCCTCCAGGACCCTGCTGATGGTGTAGAGCTAGTCCAGTGTTCCACGACCAGGATGAAAATCGCACTGCTCCTCCTGAACCTGAGTTTCGACTATCCCATGGACCATCCTCTCCAGAACCCCTGAATAGACCTTACCAGGGAGGCTTAAGAGCGTGATCCCCCTGTAGTTGGAACATACTCTACGGTCCTCCTTTTTGAATAGGGGAACCACCACCCCAGTCTGCCAATCCAGGGGAACTGCCCCCTATGTCCACACAATATTGCATAGTCGTGTAAGCCAGCACAACCTCACAACAGCCAGAGCCTTAAGGAACTCCAGGTGAATCTCATCTACCCCCGGGGCCCTGCCACTGAGGAGCTTTTTAATCACCTCGGTGACCTCAGCATCTGAGATTGGAGAGCCTGACCCAAAGTCCCAGGCCCGCTTCCTCAGTGAATGACATGCTGGTGGGATTGAGGAGGTCTTCGAAGTACTCTGCCCATGAGTTACGTTTAGTCAAGCAGAAATCTTGTATTACTGCAGGTATAGATAGTTTGCACTAGAAGGTCTACAGCTAGCTGGTGCTTCCAATATTTAAATGTGCAAATGAACATAAATTACAATTAGAGATGGGCTTTATGGCTTTTTGAAGGGAACTGGAATGTGTGTATCAGTTTGCTTTAAAGAGATGTTCAATTTTGACAGGTTAGTGACCAAAAATAATGATGTTTGACATAACGGATGCACCATATAATTTGTCAAGTGTGCAACCCCCCTCCTCTGCTCCTGAGTGCATGTTTCCCAAATACAACAACTGTGGCACTCCTCCCATTTGCATTTTCTCCTTCATCCTGGTGGAAAGCTAAGGAGTGTGTCTGCATGTGAAAAGGAAAATTGGAGGAAATCACGAGAAACAATTCAGAAAAGGAAAGGCTCTCGGTTGTCTGCGACTAGGTTTCAATTGTTCCTTTTGAAGAGGTGTCCAAGACATTTGAACCTCATGTAAATGTCCAATCTCTAAACTCTATGTCTGAACTGATGTATTGTTCACTTGTTTATAGAATAAAATTCAAATGAACAGCTTCAAGAATTTCGAGTCAGCAGTCCACTTTGAGCTTGGCTATGCTTTGTGCAGCACAACAGATCAGTGTAGCACTATTGCCTCACAGCAAGAAGGTTCTTGGTTCAATCCTGGGTATGGACTGGGGTTTTTCTGTGTGGTGCATTCATGTTCTCCTCGTGTTTGCGTGGGTTTTCTCCAGACACTCTGGTTTTCTCCCACAGTCCAAAAACCTGCACCTTAGGCTGCCTTCAGACCCAGGCCTCCCTTGCAAAAGAGATCTGTGATCTCAGTGGAATTTGTCTGGTTAAATAAAGGTTAATAAATTCTCAGACTAGCCATTAGTTCATCAATTTGGTCAAAATTTAACTCTGTATTCCCAAACCGAGACAGCTCATAGATCTACTTACAACAAAACTGAATTGTCCAGAACTTTTAAAAATAAAACCCACTGCAAACAAATGCATTTTGTTCAGATATGAGCCCTTTGAATTGATTTGGCCGATTGACGGTTTCTGTGGTGAACAATTTAGGATGAGGAACCAGTCCTATTTACTGACGTAATGTCAAAAAATGTAGAGCAAAGTTTTTTTTTTCTTTTCTGATAATATAAACAACCAGGGCTGTAATTATATCACACTTTTTTGGGAGAGAGAGAATCAGTGTAGCAAATGGTGCAAAGTAAAAGAAGCCCTTTGGTTGAAGAGAACTGAGAACTTTTCTACCAAAGACAAGTTAGAATTGTTTCCTAAAGAGACTACTGACACCAAATTTCAAGCAGTAAAATAAATCTCCATGTAAAAAAAGAATAAAACTAAGCTGCAAAGGGAAATGTCTTCTGTTTAGTCCCATAACTAAATTCCTTTTTAGGTAAGTTTGTTTCAATGTGCACTTTGTAATTTTACAAGGTTTGCATTTTTAGGAATTACAGCTAAACCCTCTCAAATCACATTTTGTTCTACAGCAGCTGGTCATGGTTCTACTCACATGGATAAATTTAATCACATTTAGCAAAGAAGTGGGAAGTTGTTTCAACATATTTCATGTTGCTGTAATTATTTTCAATCTGTGGCCCACAAAAATTGTGGCAAACTCCATCATTGAGATGCTGCAGTAGCTCCTGTTCGATGGCATTAAGATAAGCACATTCGTGCACAGCTGCACTTCTCATTCGTGTTATCAACGTCAAGATAAGTAACTGATTAAACCCCCCACAGATTTTTAGATGAAACAAGCTGAAACCTGTATGTTTCCATAATGTTCTAGGACCCAAGCACAGCTAACACTGGGTTAATGTCTTTGTCTATTAAAAGAAGACTGATTCTTAGAAAGAACGAAAAATTGCATTATAAAGACAAATTAATTGTTTGCATTTTTTGTTCCAACAATCAAATGTTTATTGCCTTTTGAATGCACTAAAGCTTGACTTGTTTTCAACTAGAAACGTCAACATCAAACATTCTGACCAATACAGTTTAGGGTACCGCTTTACAATAAGGCTCCCCTTATAAATGCTAATAAATAGTTTATAGATACATAATAAATTCCTCTATAAACACTTTATAAATCATTAATAACTGCTTATTATGCATTAATTAAGGGCAAGAAAGAGGCAAACTGACCAGTTTATTGCCAAATGGTGAGCCGAATCTGTTCATCTATATATTTCATCAAGAGTTATATTGAACATTTCAGACTAAGTTACTACCTTGTAAGCACTAAAAGCATTTGTAAACCCATTTCTTTAGCATATAGTACTTTATCACTGCTTTATAAGTATCTACAACTATAGATACTTATAATACAGTAATAAAGTACTATATTATTTGCTAAAAAAATAGGTTTACAGATGCTTATTGTGCTTACAAGGTAGTAACTTAGTCTGAAATGTTCAATATAACTCTTGATGAAATATACAGGTGAACAGGTTTGGTAATAAACTGGTCAGTTTTGTCTCTCTCACCCTTAATTAATGCATAATAAGCAGTTATTAATGGTTTATAAAGTGCTTATAGAGGAATTAATAACATATCGATAAACTATTAGCACTTATAAGGGGAGCCTTATTGTAAAGTGGTACCCAATTTAGTTTTATAATTCTTAACCTTCCTGCTGGCCTTCGGTCAAGTCACCCCTGAGGTCTTGACCCAAGAACTACAGAATGGTTAAATTGTAATACTGTATAGCTATTCAGCTATTTACAAATTAGATGAAAAGCTAATTAACCATTGCAAGCTGAACAATGATGTAAAGTTAAAAAGGAGAGATAGCCAGAAAGGATGAGTTGTTCAAGCAAATTATAAATTTGGCACCAAATGGAAACTACTTGACACAATATGTCAAGGAGAAAATGTTAGGAGCCCCTGTAGAAACTGAAGTGGATGACTGTGAACCAATGTGACTACTAAAGCATCACCACTGAAGTCCTTAAAGGACCTGCAAGCAACAATGGTGCAAAATACCAAGAAGATTTGGTTCAAGTTAACTCAAACTTTTATTCTGTTGTTGAGGGACAGAAGAAGAACCAAGATTGCAGGGTATGAGGTTCTTTGCAATAAATGTATGCAACCATCACATCTTAACGCCCTTCAGTCAGGTTTAGGTGTGCTTTCCACTTCTTTGAGGTTCCTCTTGAATTAGTCCCATGACCTCAACAGATTGGAATCAGGAGTTAAAGAGAAGGTACAAACTGGTGCATGTAAATCAATATTTATTCTCCTTCGTTCAGCCCAGGAGGTAAAATGTGAAGATAGCTAAAATCATTGAGATTATTTAGCGTCAGAAGGTTTATTGTTTAAATTTTTGACACATCCTCAGTAGTGGACCTCAGGTTCATCAGATGTTTTGTCTTTTACTTCCAGACACCTTCACCCTAGAAAGTCCCAGCTGAGGATGTTCAGATCCCAGTGTGTCTTTTTACCACTTTGGTTTGTTGAAGTGGTAAAACTAGGAGAAAAGGCAGATTTGATTCTGATTAAAATTTTTGCAATATTTCCATAATAATAATAAAAAAAGCTTGTAAGAATACCACTAGATTAAATAGTTTGTAACAATTGGTTGTACTTTGAGAAACTATTCTCTGAGATAGTACTCAATTTGAAAAGTTTTAAAAATCTGGTGAAATATAACTCTCTGTACTTTTTTTTACGAGAATGGATATAAACAAATAGTAGCAATATTGCCAATACTATTATTATAATATTATTATTAATAATGCCAAATCATGCGACTTAGCCCACTGTGGCGACCCCTAAAAGAATGGAGCAGCAGGAAGAAAAAAAGTAGCGTGTGATAAACAAACTGCAACATAATGTTGAGTAATACAGAAAAAAAATACAACATCGTCTTGGTTTTAAGAAAGTCACAAACATATAGGTTTGTTTTATCATTCCTACTGTGTCATAACAAAAAACTCATTGTGAGAAGAATGTGATCAATTTGCCTCCTCTGTGACAAACACCCCCCAAAATTATCCAAATAAATAAAATAAACTGACATTTTTTAAAATAGTTAAGGAGCCGTCAGCCAGAGTTATAGTTCTATTGATAGAACAAACTGCTGGTGAAGCTACTTTTTCCAGTTATTATTCAACATTTCTCATGTAAATTTCAGATTATCTTTGGAAAAGCTGTGAAAATCCTTAAGACTGACAGCTCACTGCAAAAATAGTTTGTTTTTCATTTGACAATAGTTAAATGTGGCTTCATTTATAATAAATTCCATAAAATATAATTTGAGTTAATTTCTCACTCACTACAGTACTGATTTTTATGGTTCAAAGTAACCTATGTTTATGTGTGAATTTAATGTGAACACAACTGGTTACTGAAGCGGCTCCAACAGATTTCCAAAAGTTTTTAAGCTGCATCAATCCTATAACCACATAACATAAAAAAGTTAATTTAGACTGATTTGATTTGACGGTGCTGTGAGGATTTTCTTGTAGAATGGGGCTGGGTGTATAAGCTACTGCCTAGTGTTCATGTGTTTTTAATCATTAGGCTGATGCAAAATTAATTAACAGCACAAAAATAGGAAAACAGAGGAAAAAACAAAGATTTTTTTGACAGTGTAGTGAGATTTCATCCAGAAAATGTACTCTTAACCCATTTAAATATAAACTTTGCATGAATCTATTCAGAAAATAGTAACATATGAGGTCTGCCAAAGAGTTTTAAGTCTAATTAACTACTGATGTATAAAAAAAAAAAAAACTATTTTAACAAGTTTTGTAAACAAGAACCCTGTGTGTTGTTGGTTCGTTTAACTTGCTAGCTTAGCATCATTAGCTTGCCTTAGCTGAACGACTTACCTTGTTAATCTGGTTATAGACAAAACTTAAAAGATATGTTGTGAGCATTTCCAATGTTCACACAATGTATAAGTTTTTGTTTTATTCTTTAAAAAAGTAGCTTTAAGGGTTTGATATGGGACAGAACAAATTTTTCCTTTTATGACATGATAATTTTTTCCCTCCAAAAGTGTCCACAACTTATTTTAACACTATTTTATGAGGAAACAAACACAGAGAGGTTTTAAGTGTGTGTGTGTGTGTGTGTGTGTGTGTGGGGGGGGGGGGGGGGGGTATAAAAGTTTTGAAGATGTTTGGCAGTTTTTGTAACTGTTGGGCAGAATTTGTGGCGTTTCGTTTATTATCGTTCATGTATTTTATAGACTATAATGTGCAGATCCTGCATTATGTTCTCAACATGAACTGATCAGATGTTACAGGGATAAAGATATAAATTCCCACAAAATTTTAACAATTTAAATCCGTACTGAGCAACTGGTCAGCGACTAGATCTCTTCTTGCGTACTACTATACCACAGGGATATAGCAGCTAGCTAAATAATATTTATCGGCACTTGTGTCCGACAGATGGTATCATCAAAAGTACACAGAAAAGCAAAAGATTTAGAAAACATCACATTTAGTAAGACTGTACGGATGCTCAATAAGTTTGTTTACATTCAGCGTGATTTGAAGCTTGAACCTGACTGAACTTACTGTATATTAAAAAAAAAAAAAAGAGACAAAGAGAAACGGAACTCATGGCTGATTTCTGAGATTACTTTGTTTTTGTGACGACATGAAAACAGACCAAAACAGTTTTGCATGGATGCCCTGAAATGCTCATCATTCTGCTCCGTTTTGCTTAGCGTATTTATCTTCTTTACACAGATCAGTTCCTTGTCACGACTATTGTACACAGCTTTTTGCTCACACTTGTGCACACCCTACTCAGACTAATCCAGGCTTTTTGACGAGGAGGCTACATACTGGATGCTAAACCACAACATTGTTCCATTCATGGAGATTTTGTCTCTGTTTTTGGCTGTATAACATTAGTGTAGTTTAGGGTTGCATTTGCATCATAAATAAGAATATACGTAGAAAATGGGTAATTTCTTGTTAGGTGTGGACTTGAAAAGCCTGAATCTGTGAGAGTAGGTCACACATGTGCCCAGAAATATAAACGGATATTAAATGCAGAGACCTTTAAACCATTATGTTGTGCTTCCTGTACTCCAACATAAAACATTTGATCATAAACCTTTGAATAGAGCTTCTTTAACATTTACAAGTTATACATTTACCAGATTGGTTTTACTTCTTATGCTTCCGTCAGCTTTGATATTTCAGCAATGCAAAGGGAGACAACAAGAAGAGAAAGGAAGTTAGGTCAGCTTTAAAAAAAAAAAAGAGGAAAAAAAGAAACAAGACAAGTTTTCAAAACGTTTGTCATAACCAACAATGAACAGAATTCATTATAGTCTTATTTTCTCTCGCTCTCTCTCTTTTTTTTTTACAATACATTTTTTTTAAAAACCCCGCTGGTTAAGGTTATGGTCTCAGGTAGATCTTCCACAGTCAATCTTCACAGTTTGTGTAAAAGCAGAGAAACATTCTCGCTAGAGTAATAAAATATTTTGACTATTATTATGGTCATTATCCTCTTTTTTTAATTTATTTTTAATATTGTTCCGTATAAATGTTTGCGGATCTGGGCGAGTAGAATCACCCACATGAAGAGCGTGGAGTCCTGAAGTTTCTGCTCTCCTTCCTGTACAACACAATGTTTTATTCAGCAGTGGATGCTCTTGTTTGTAGAAAAGAAAAAAACAAAACAAAGCTTGTCCACAGGGAGGGGAATTATGAAAAGAGAGACAGGGTGCTCATTCCATGAAATGATTTTTTTAACTGTCATAAAAAAAAAAAAACTAACAAAACCAGAAAAAAACAACCTCAGCCTCACTTTTACTGTTTTTGCTCATCCAAGTTGCACTCGAACCCATGGCCTGGTCGGCTGTCCTCACATTAGAGAACAATAACGTGAGGCCTTAGACATGCGTGCAAACATAAGACTCACATTTTGCACAAACATATGGCGTCCCGAGCAACCGTCCCATGAAGAACGTGATCTACGCTCCCTCTGAACACACACGCTCTCCCTTCAGCACTTGTGGGACAAAAGAAACGTAGAAAATAGCCCATCGAAGGGAACATGAACAGAAACTTGTTCAATGCTGATTAACACCCAGGCTCACGACTCGGTTTGTAATCTGAAGGCACTTTGTTTCATGGCAGAAAGTAAAGTGGCTTCTGTTCCACGGGCAGACCACTGACTGAGTGTTGGAGTCAGGCTCCACTAAACGGATCTTTCTCAACTCTCTGCCCGCTCTTAACTCAACCCGTCTCTTCTTTCCACCACTCTTCATTTGACCTCCTAAGCTTGATCCTAATTCAATTCTTCTCCTCGATTCTTCTGCTTTTATTGTTCTGCCGTCGTCCTGTCGCTTGGCCACTGGGGACTCGTGAGCACAGTGTTAAAAGAGGCAGCTACAGGGGGAATAAGCAAACAGAATTTAATGTTAACCGAGTCCATGTTTTGTTTTTTTCTCTGCAGAACAGCACCAAGCAGATAAAGAAAATGCCAACATGTGATGTGAGGCTGGGCTAGAGTGGAAACAACGACTGTCACTGATTGGCACCTTGTGCAAGAAAATGGAGATAAAGATGCACAGAGAAAAGGTCTGATTCCGTGGATTTGGAAGCAGGGAAATGTTACTTCATATTCAAAAAGTCAGCAGTGTCTGCGTTCTGCTGCCACCCAAAGGTTCTGCCATTATCTTCCATAACTTGTGCTTTACAAACTGTTGTTCCTCTCTGCGTGTGAACTCCTTCGCTGAAGTCCAGGCTGATTCATTGCCCTTTTATTGTGCTCGTAAAGTCATTCCGGTTCCCGCGCCGAGGAGCGTTTTACAAAAAAGAGGTCTCTTCGAAATGAAAATTGGCACGTCTTCTTTTATTACTTTATGTTTCATCTCTCTTTCATAAGACGCCTCCCCCCCTGTGGTCTGGGGTCCATCCGGGGACCCTGATGCTTTCTGTATGCATGAATCTTTGGTGATCGGATGTTGAGGGTAGAGCTCACAGACGGCGGGTCTGAATTTTCGCCTCGGACGTGACAACGAAAAGGGTCACCTCTGACCTTCCAGGAGGGTCAGCACCAACGTGGCGCATAGCAGCCATATATGGGAGGACGTGGACAGGGCATCGGCACTGATATCTAAACAAAGGAAGGAAAAACAAATGTTAAAGGTTGGATTGTTCAACAATAGAACAACATGAAGTCATTTGATTAACATTGATGGCAGAAATAAAATGAAATTGAAACATATTGACTTTCTTGTAACTCAATTTTTGATTTGCCCAATCAACCCAAAGCTTAGGTTACACTGCGCTGATTGCTGATTAAGAATGTCTGCAGAGGAGAAGTATGTTCTATCTGTAGCTGAATAAAGTATTTTCAGTCAAATGAAAAAAGAATATGTATCAAAAACACTTTGTATTAAAAAGCTCAACAATCAATTTTGTATCATTAAATAATAACTACATATTCCTACTTTCTGTTACCCAATAACTAAAATAGGAGGAAGCTACTGAATTGGTAAGACACTATGTGTACAACAACAACAGTAACTGATCCTCATCTTTTTCGGCGAAGGAAAGGAAACATGGTTGCCCGCCACAATAAATTTGTTTCCTTAACTTCTCGGGACCATTCTTCTTGGGGGGCATCTGTAAGATTTCACCTCTTATCGTTCCCGATGAGATATTTCTTGATGTTCCCACCTACGTCAAAGTCATGTAAGATTCATCGTGTGAGATTGAATTCCATAATTCATAATCCTCTGTCCTCAGACTGGGCGACCACTCTTTCTACTCCCAAGTACTTATTCATTATGAATCTTTATGGATCCAGATGAAAGATAACCAACAGAATAATAATAATAATCAAAAACAATACCTTTTGCAATCCACCTTCATTGTCTCGAATCAATTTCCACCACTGATGTAAATAATTAAAACAGATAGTCCTGTTGTGTTTGTGGAATGCTGAAGAGGCTTCTGGAAACGTTCTTCCTCCAATCATAAATAACAAGAATAAAATCAAGGAGACGGCATTTGTTTGCCTAACAATATGACCTTGTCAATTCCAGGTCATTTTCTATGGGCCATTTTTCTGTTTTTGCCTTCTGTGTGTTCCCGAGGCGCAATTACTGGTGCTCCTCTCAGCCAGCGGCATGGCCATCTTTCATGTGATTACAGCCTTGTTGCTATGACAACTGTGTTTTCATTTTTCCACAAGATGCTAGCTTGGTGCAGCCAACAGTACCAAATTGTCTAGTGACGTAAAACAAACAAAATAAAATAATCTGTACCGTCAATAATAATAATAATATTAGGTATAAGGTATGTGTGTGGCGCTACTTACTGGGCGGTGGGTCTCGACACTCCCCTTCCTCCAGAGTAATGTCATCAATGGCAATGTCCCCCTCGATGCCCGGGCCACGGACGCCTTCCAGAACAACCTAAGAAAAGCAAGACAACTTACTTTACATTCAGCATACATACATGGCAAAAAAAACCCACAAAAAAACAAAAACAAGAATATTTGCAATCAAGAAAAATCAACGACGCTACATGTTGCAATTTAGGCTAATTGCCCTTTTCAAAATATTACCGCAGGTGGCAAGTGTTTGTTTTAAAATGTAATGTCACTAAATCAAAATGCTTCACTGTAATATTGACAAAGTAAGCTCTGTTGTTCTGTACTGGCTGACAGCACTGACGCTTTTTAGTGGGCAAAGGAAAGTAAAACACAAAAAAGTATCTAAAGGAGGTGTTCTATTCTTTCACCCACTGCCACAGCTTGTGAAGTGCTACATCAGTATGCAGCTCCAGAAGAAACAGAAACTTTACAAACACAGACTGAAAGGAAAATAAAGAAAGGCAAGGGCAGTGTAGCCACTCAAATTGTTTTATTATTGTACTTTATGTCTTACCTGGAAGGACGACGTGGGATGGATGCTTACTTTGGCCTGCTTCCACCGGTCACCTTGGTTACCACTTAGAGACCACACAGGAGCTTCGGAGGTCGTCTGGCCCTTCTGCTTTAGCAAGGCATTGAGTGTTCCTGCATTAATGAGACCGAGACAACTAGTTGTACTCATTTTATCCAGCTCTTCAAACATATACTTGCAATTACTTTAACTGGATCTACGTCAATCTACTTTGTACTTTAACCACCTCTAGAGTTGGATGTTTGGAGTCGTCATTGAGACGTACCAGTAGAAGGCAGACAGAAAATCAAGCAGAGTCGGCCTGACCCAAAATAATTGTTGCTATCTGAATCTGGCTCCCCCGTGTTGGCCTTGAATTGGCCAACTATCCCGAACTCTCCTGAATGTTATGTGAACAAGAGGCTCTTCCCTCGTGTTTCTCTTTTCCTTATCTAAATGAAAAGGGCAGCACCTCCCACGAGGCCGCAGCCTCAGACACCTCCTTCTACCCATGTCTGTTTGTTTGTGTTTTACTTGGACGGGCTGTACTGAAATGTAATTTTGTTGTGTTTTGGTGCAATGACAATAAAGCTGATTCTAATTTTAAGACTGCACATCTGTGTTGTGGGAGGAACTTGGAGAATCTTGCTCATGTACAGTTTGGCTCAAAGATGGAGGAGAAACTGAATTGTCAGTCACACAATAAGCAAACTGTCTCAACCTCTTTCCAACCCCTGCGGTGGTTTCTAAAATTCTTTCCCATACAATAGTTGGTGTACTGCCTACTGTAAATCTGCAGTTGTCCAGTTTGAAGAGTCAGAGAGAAGAAAAAAATCAGCCCCAAAAGCCAGTTTTATCTAATGGACCTTCAAACTGGTTCTGTTTCCTTCCAAAGCCACCTACCTGTTTTAAAAATATGTACTTTTCCTTGTAGAATACACAACTATTAGTCAGGACCCAAGTGAAAGTGTTAAAACACAATCGTCACTGTCACTTGCAGTATTGTCTTATTTGCTCCATCTCCAAACCTTCATGCTGAACAATTTGTTTCATCCACCATTTGACAATGTTGCACAGAGTTCAGAAAGACACACGTTTTAAAGAAAACGTTCCACAAATCACGGTATGTGACTGGCACAATCAAGCTGTGAAGATGGAGGAACTCTCTGCAGACCAAAAAGATGAAACTGTTCCCAGATAACAGTTTAGCTTTTTAGTTTTTCTCAGAGGCAGAGCAACTTCAGTAATTGTAATGTGGAGGACAGTTTGAACCACCAGCTGTGATCTCAGAGTTGATTGTCCTGCCAATATTAACGACAGCACAATACTCACAAGCTACACCAAACAAGCTCCAGAAGTTCCCAGAAGTGAGGAGAGAAGCTACCTCATTAGCATCTCACCGACCACTGGTTTTAGAGTTATGAGCTGTCCTGATGTAAACTCAATCATCCAGGTAAACAAACCACAAACAAGTTAAGTCAGGTCATCTGGACAGATTCTTCTTTGTTGAAACGTTTCGTCTTTCATTCGAAAGACATCATCAGTCTGAGGCCTGCCAACAAACTCACTCATATAAATAGCTCCTTTTAAAAGTGGATCAAGATGTTTAAGAGCTGTGAAACCGAAGATGTCATAATAAAATGAAACTTAAGCTTTCTGAGCAAATGAAAAGAGCACAAAGAATATCCGGCACCATTCAAGTACAGCAGTGGCAGCTTTATGGTATGGGAGTATTGGTTTGTGGTCTTAAAAATTAGGGGGTAAATTAAATAATTCGACCTTTATTCAGACACATTAGTCACATACACACATAAATAGACTGGTCAAGAGATGAAATTACAACTCACCAACATATTCATCTCCTATAGACCACCCATAAAGTCCAACATAATTGTGAATTCAAGTTTTGTTTCAATATGAATAAGCCTTTAAGGATAATATTCCCTATTGCTTCTTGCTATTTGAAATATTTATATTCACCTGCACACAATGGAAAGCCAAGCAGTGGCAAAGGTTAAATTCAGGTCAAGTTATTATAAATTATTCTGTAGCTACTGATATTCCACATTAATTATCATTTATGAGCATCAAGAAGATTTGTTGAATACATATAAGTTCCCTGTGGAGAAACGTTCTTCTTACTTCCTCATTAGTATCAAACTTTTCCCACTCAGTTCAGCTTTCTAACTACTTGAACTGAAGCTAAGGCTGGTGTCTCACTGAGCTGAGAGTTTGTGACCGAGACTAGCTGGCAAGTTAAAACAATGTGAAAATATACACAGTCTTTCATTGCAGCCTCAATAAACTCTGAGTGCAACCAAGTGACCAAAAAAGGTCTGAGTGGTCAAGTTTTAAGAACAATGACCTATTTTTACGGCTTCCAAAACTGCATTCTTGCCTATACACATTATTTGCTTCCCCACCTTTGCTTGTTTTCTACCCACCTCAGCATCTGCCCCCTAGTTTATGATTTAACCGACTGGAGTTCACTTTATAAATAATGATAGGCAGATTTGGAACAGGTTTTCAATGAGTATTTATCAGCAGCACTTTTTTCCCCCTGGACATTTGCCTGAAATGTTTTATCAGAGGAGAGCTCCTGCGGATGTGTCAAAATACATCTATAGCTCTCTTGATATGGAGACACTAGTGACTATTTCTAGAGAAAAGTTGTCACAGAAATCCTTTGAACATGCTCAAAACTCAAGCGATAGGACTGCGTGCCTCTCTATGAGTTGCACATGGAAGCTGAGAATGCAGCAAATGTTGCAAAGCATCCTTGAGACATAAGGAATATCTTGAATAGTGCTTGCTAACTCATGTATATAAACATATATTTGAACAGGCCTGTTTTAAAGGCTTCCTGTAGCGAGACATGTTTTTTGGGCAACTGGCTTTGACATGAAACAATAAGATGACGACACCGAGAGCAATTGTCTTGCAAAACATACTAATTGTGCTTTTCATCTATTTAGACATGTGGAAAGGTTACATGTAAGACAAAGTGTAAAATCCTTTTCACGTTTACAAGCTGAAACAGCATCTAAAAGACCTAAATCAGGTTAGCGTTAACACCGCTGCAAAGCTCAGCGGGACCCCTCGTCTAACGTCAAGTAAATTTCAAATATGAAGCATGTCAAGTGTAGATCTGCATTGATGTTAGTGGTGAGCAAAAATAATAATAAAAATCCCCAGCAGCAGTCCTGTGTTTTAATGCGTCTTCGCCTCAGTGAGGTGTCTCATTACCGTTTAACCTCTCTGCAAAAAATATGTACGTGAGGAGATGAGGAGACGCTACACTGTATGTCAGTGTTCATCAGCACAGCGTACGCTTTCCCCAAAGACAGCACAATCCACTGTGAAAGATGAGCTCCTGTACTGAACATGACCTGCGGTTTCATCTCCTGTTGAAGTGTTTAGAATGTAGGAGGATTCCTGCTGAGCTAGCTGCCTTACTTTTTTCTTTTAACTCAATGCGATGTTGGTGGTTATGTCAGTGTCATCACATCCCGAGCAAAGGCGTATGCTGTACATTCTTTGAAGTGCCTGTTTTTAAAGAGATTACTTTTGGCAGACACCTGTGAAACTTAAGGAAAAAAGATCTTAGGAGGCAAAGGATGTGAAATGTGGTGAGCTAGCTCCTGGAAATGTTTAATTATGCAGGGAGGACAAGAGACGGGGGCATTGAGGTGCACTACCACCGTGCTTGCTGATAAAATTGCGACTAAAAAAGGTCAGGCTTAAAACAGATGCGCTTGCTGTGCTTTTACTGGGAACCTAATCCTATAAACAAATTCACCGTGGGCTCCAAAGTCAAACTTTGATGTGCGTTTCAGTAATTGAGTGTGACCTTGTCTCAGGTAGCTCCCTCCAAGCAAACAACGGGGGAGTTTCTTTCAGGCTTTGCTGCTTATCGCATCAGTGTGTAGGCATTATTTTTCTATTGGCTGATATATACATATATTCTTCTAGTGTTGTTGCACCATGGCTTGGCTCTGACTGCCCTCTCAACAGCACCCAACCACAAAGTGTCAGACTCCCAGAATTTGAGGATGGAGCTGCACCACATCTAATAGGGCTATGAGTCACAACTCTATACGCACAAAACGGCTTCTCAACCATTGAAAACTTTCAATATTAACACATAACATTTAAGTGATCATAAATCATATCGAGTGAAAAACAGCAAGAGTCTCAATTTCTCTCACAGCCACAGAGAGACAGTATAGTAAACAGGGCACAGCTATGGATGGTCAGAGCTGGGTTTCTAGTCCTTGACATTTAGCCCATTCATCATACCGCCCCACAGTCTGGGCATGGATTTCACCACAGACAGGGAGGGCAGGGAAGAGAAGGTCTGGCTGGCGATCAATTTGAGCAAATTGGAAATGTCACGGCCTACTCAACCTCGGCAGGGAGCCGGAGGAGCTCTCATCTCCCTGCTGAGTTGCCCCGCAACACCTCTATCCTTAGATTCTCCCGACTGCCTTCACGTCCATTTCTCCAGATGTTTGGGGCCAAGCCCACTTGCCAAGACACTTTCACTCTGCATATCCACTGAAGAAACCCCAAAAGTAGACTGGTTAAATTTTGGACCTGATGCAGTTTTTATGTCAGACGTAACTTCAAGGGTCTTGAAATATACTGGAAATAACATGTATTTTACACAAACATTGATCTAATTGAAGCCTTAGCAGTGATCTTTGTTATTATCAATATCAATCAACCAATTAATCAATCAATCAATCAATTTTATTTATAAAGCAATATGTAATCTATGTAAATTAATTGTATGTATTTTTTAAATTACTTAAAAAATGAATCATTTGTTTGTACAATGGATTAATCATCCATCCTTTTTCTGCTTCCTATTTGTGCTTATTTCAAGGATGAAGCAGGTCTAAGAAGAAAACCCAGACATTCTTCTCAGCAACATACTCCACTTCCTGGGAAATTCCCAAGCCGGAGTGGATCTTATCCCTGTAGCAAGAAAGTTCTGGATCTGCCCTGGGGTCTTCTTCCAGTGAGACATGCCTAGACAACGTCCAGTGGAAAGTTTCCTAATCAGATTCCTGAACCACCTCAACTCACTGCGTTTAATGCAGAAGAAGCAGCGGCTCTAATCGGCTCCACCCAGATGATTAAGCTCTTCATCTTATCTTTAAAGCTGAGTCTGGTCCTCCTACAAAATAAGTCCATTTCATCTGCTTGTGACTTTATTCTTTTGGTCATGATCTGTACCGCCTGACCATAAGGTAAGGGTTGGATCATAGATGGACTAGTTAATCAAGAGCTTTGCTTTATGACTCATCTGTTTCTTCCCCATGACAGACCAACTGGGACTGTTAATGACAAAATACAAAAGCCATTAACAAGGGAATTTCTAAAGTGTCTCAAAACATATGCATTTACAAACGTTCCCAGTTTATCTTACCATTGTTGATTTCCAACATGCCCAACTAAGTTTTTTCCCCATACAATAGAGCCATTTCTGGCATCTGGACCCCATCTTAAAGTTTTACGTTATTTTTGTGAGCCAGAAAGTTTGAAAAATGTGAGACAAATTTGAAAAGGTTTAGAGACACATGAAACCAAATTGTGACTGACTAAAGACCAAATAAATAAACAAATTGTGACTAAACTGAGACATAATTCAGATAATTTATGACTAAATTGCTACAAATCAACCCTCATTTTCACCTACGTATGTTGGAACACAAAAGTGTTGTATTAGTTCAATGCGATTACAAATTAAGAATGTTGAATTTTTTAACAATTCTGCGTCTTGACCAGGGCTTAATTTGTAAACGGATCGATGGCGGAATGCAAATAGCGGGCGGACAGGCTTGGCGGGGGTGTGTGTCCTGCGGAATTTGCATGCTCACAAGACAAAACCTGTCAAGTTGTTTAACGACATAAACTATATTTTGTTAGCAAATAATAGAGTCCTAACATTTATTAAACATTACTTCTGTTGTTATAAAAAATAACCCATCAAAATTGTGCTCTGACAAACTCTTTGATAAAACAAAAACATTTCATCCGCGTGAAAGAGGAAAGAGGGGGCAGGTATCACTCTCGCTTTGAGTTTATACTCTTTGTTGCATGCGTGCTGTTGATGCCAGGTGTCCAGAGCGTCATAAAAACAGCAGCAGAGGTGTCTGAGTTATTTATTGTCTCAGCAGCAGAGGGGAGCAACACGGTTCAAGCATAGCTCCCAAAATGACAAGGCAGTCATATTTGTTCATAACTTTATTATTAGTCAGCCTGAGAGTTGCCAGATCCAAGCAAACAATTGCCAGAATGCACATTGACAAAATAAGAGAGTTTTTGCATCTTGTTCTGGCAAGATCCAGTTCAAATTAAGCACTGGTCTCAACTAGTCACAGTCCAATGAGATACAGGCTTTAGAGAAAATATGCATCTTATAAAAACAACAGAAACTGCACTTTTAAAGGTTTTTAATATTTTATTAGCTACAGATTCAGGAGAACTCTGCTGTTCTGTTGCTTTTAGATCTGAAAGCTGCCTTTGATACCGAAGACCACAGGATTCTGATTTTCAGGTTGTAACAATGTGGTATTAAAGGCTCTGCACTAAACTGGTTCTTACTTGTCTGACAGGAGTTTCTGCATGTGCCTCTGAGAATCTATCTCTCCCCCTGCCTCCCTCACATGTGGAGAACCACAAGGTTTTATTCTTGGACCAATATTATTTTCCATTTATATGCTCCCCTTAGGCGCCATTTTCTTTAATTCTTATGCAGACAACATCTACTACAGTTTACTTACAGATGATGTGAATTTGTTCTGTTTCACTGAAACCCCTGCTTGACTGCTGCTCTGAGGTAAAGGTTTGGATGTGTTCAAATTTCCTGAATTTTAATGAGGTTAAAACTGAAGTCATCATTTTTGGACCCAGTGAAAGCCAAAGTGCTTCTCTTACAAAATTGGTTAGCTTGGAGCCATTTGTAAAACTTTAAGTAAAAAAATAGATAAATAAAAAAAATTGGAAGTAATATTTGATTCTTAATTTTAACTTGGAAAAACAGATTAGTTCTGTTGTAAAAAAGATCCTTAACCCCCCCCCCCCCCCAGAGATTGTTATATAAAGTAAAACCATTTTTATCCTTTAAAGACTTTGAATGGCAGATCCATGCTTTTAATACCTCCCAACTCGACCACTGCAACTCTTTGAATATAGATGTTAGCCGGGCCAGCCTCTCACTTCTACAGTTGGTCCAGAATGCTACATCTCATAATTTAACACAAACAAAGAAGCTTGAACAGATCTCCCCAGTGGTGGCATCGCTTCACTGGCTCCCTGTTCATTTTAGGATTGATTTTAAAGTTTTATTGTTGACCTATAAAGCCCTGAATGGGCAGGCTCCTGTATACCTGTCTGACCTCCTGCAGCCCCATGTGCACTCTATATTGCTCAGATCTAGTGATCACTTATTTTTGGTTGTCCCGTGGTCTAAGCTGGTCCACAGAGGTGATCGGGTCTTTTCAGTTGTAGCTTCTAAACTGTGGAACCAGCTGCCTCTTCATATCAGACAGGCTTCAACGCTGGTGTTTTTAGATCTCATCTACAGAGCACCTTTGTACTCACTGCATGGCTTTTACAGCATGAGTGTTGACTTTTTATTTATTTGTTTGTTTATTCACTGCCTCTTTTATTGTTTTTTATGATTTTATCCTATTTTAATTTTTTTTATTATATCTTTTTAAAATCTTCTGTTTTTTGTACAGTCTTCTCACTATTTGTATAATGCATACCACTTTGGCCAACAACAGTTTTTAAATTGTGCTAAATAAAAAAAAATAGATTTGCTTAGATTTGATAACGTTTATCTTGGATTTATATACATGTAAGCATTATTGAAATAACAGCACAGTGTCTTAAATTTACATGAGTTGGGACTCTGTAATACGCTCTGCTCATATAAAAACTATATTTTACATCAAGCTCGTAGTGCTTTGAAAGCGACCAAAATAAAAAAGATAGTTGATTTGGTCACCCTTCAGTCAGTATTTAAAATGTCGTTTTGATATCTGGCAACAAAACAGAATAAAAATACATGAACAAGAGCAGCTTTATTTGAGATTTACCCATAATATGATGCAGATTATAACAGAAAACAAACATGCAAAAAGATGTTAAAGCAAATTATTATTATTTTTTTTAGATGTTTAGCTAAACGCTAAAGATGTTAAAAACGTTGAACACAGTTTTAATTTTTGAGGACCAAATTTTGAACCGGTGAAGTGTCCACTTGCACAACACTCACTGTGGTGCAACTTCTCGTTGCATCACTCCGCTGTGACATACGTCCCACATGCACACAAGTTCAGTTTTGATAGTTTTACATAATACGCTGCTCCTTTTCCGCTTCTCTCTATAATCTTTTCATTAAAGTGCAAATTGCTTTGCGTGGGTGGAACAAGACCGAACAAATCATTTATTATGTAAAGAGCGGCACTGTTTGGAAAAGCTTCTCACCTACCTTCTAACATGTGCAATAATGATAAGAGGTGAACCTGAGACAGAGATTTCACCTCAAAAAGCCTCCAACAAAGTATAAGTGTCTGTTTTGCAGCCACAGACTGAGTCTTACTCATAACTCCCGAATGCACAAACACTACAAACAGCACATCCTCAGAGTGAGAGTGCTTGTGGTCGACTGATTGGGTCCCCGGTGAAGAGAGTCACTCGTAAGCTGCAGAGTGCTCCTTCAGCCACTCTGCTATCTTCAAATGGTCCATACAGGGTTGTTATCTACGTTCAGAGATGAATGTAAGAGCTAATGCCCAGGATCTGTGTGCAGGCCTCTGAAGGAGTTTGTTGCAAAAATGAGATATCGTTTGCTTGAAACATCTGTCAGCAGCATTTACTAAATTTTAGCTTGACTGCTCAAATCTTTAACTTGCATCTACCATAGGGAATAACCCTGGAACTGAATGAAATGAACAAGAGTGTACTGTTGGACTTTTCCTCTGTGGTAGCACTGTTGTTGTTTTTTTTTTTTTTATCTAACAAATAATTTTTCCTTTAAAAAAGCCAAAAGTCCACAATGAAACACAAAGTAGACACAAAATGCATGTTCAAGATGGCTCCAAAACTGGAAAAAAAACTCTAAAATACTTCAAGACATCTAGAATTTTGTAAATGAAATTAAATGCAATCTTTTAAAAAATATATTTTTGTTAGTTATAGATGAAAAAAAAAAATAACTTCTTCACTCAGAAGGAAATTATAAAGTCAACTTGAGTATGGGTTTTCCTGCTCAGGTAACCAAAAGAGTCAGAAATATATTTTTCTTTATGGGGTTTTCAGTCAATTTAAAACTCAGAGGTTTGTCACACAAGATTCAGTTCAATTCAGTTTATTTATATATTACACAAAATGAGGACAGCTGTGCATATAAAGAATGAGTCTTACCTATATGTTTTCCATACATGTGGTAGAAGAAGCCAAAACAATAGGCAGGTGGGTTGGGGAGGCCGTAGGGGTTTTTAGGTGCCACGTTGAATAAGGGACTTATGAGCCGTGCCTGGTCTCCATCCTTACGTGGCCTTGATGTCTCTATGTACATGTAGAAACCTTGAAACACAGACGCACACAAACACACATGTAAATTATGATTCTGTGCAAAAATGCTAATCAACATTAATGAAGAAAGTAAACTTTTCCCATTTTTCAGGTGAAACTATTCATTTAGTATGAAACTGAAACGTTGCACGTTGAGCAATTAATTATTGTATGGTTTGGAGACAGTGGCTTTGATAAAAAGACAGGAGAAAGAACTGGAAGAGGCAGAAATGAAGATGTTGTGGTTCTTCTTAGGAGTGACAAGGACGGAGAAGATTAGGAATGAGATCATCAGAGGTACAGCACAGGTTTAACAACTGGGAGATGAAGTTAGAGACCAGACTGAGATGGTTTGGACATGTCCAGAGGAGAAGAAACAGTGGGTATATTGGTAGAAGGATGTTAGAAATGCAGCTGCCAGGAAAAAGACAAAGACGAGATATATGGATGCAGTTAGAGAGAACGTGGAGGTAGTTGGAGTGAGGACAGAGTGAGATGGAGACCCCTGAATACAGAACAGTTGAAAGAAGAAGAAACGTGAAGTTGCAAAAATGTGCTGCTCTCCCATAAGTTACTACAATTATTCCTGTCTGTTTATATTTGCTTGAATTAGTTAGTTTGAATCTAAAGTAATATAAAAGACCCTTTTCATAAAACCCCTATTTAACAGCTTTGTACTTGATATGGTATAAAGTTTACTTATTTTAAAAAATACAAAACAATTCCATAACAATATAAAAATATACAAGAGATTTAAAATGAAAGGCAGCAGAAGAAGAAAAAATCTTATTATATCTTCAAACAGTTAGTTCAATCACAATAATTTTCAAGTAACAGAACAAAATG
>NC_056509.1:26499433-26508460 GCF_014905685.2 Nematolebias whitei
TATATATATATATATACTTGAGAGCTGTCTGCAATCCACGTCACTATCATCTGCTCCGGTAGCAATCGTCTGTTTTGAATTCAAATTTAAGGAGGTGTGACTTGATAAAACAAGAATTAACAAAGACTAGTTTTGGGCTGTATTCAAGCAACACATTCCAAAGTTCTTGGTTAAAAAACCCCAACAAATTACAAGCAAACAAACGAACAAACAAAAAAAGCATATTTTTAATTTAACCTTCATTTCTACAGGTAGTCTCACTGAGTCACAAGGACTCGTTTTCAAGAGAGACCTGTTTTAAGAAGACAACATATAGAGCGCAAAAACAACAACATACAACAATGAAAGCAATTAAAAACAATAGTGTAATAAAAAATAATAAAATCAGTGTGCCATATAAAACAAGGTAAAATACTAAAAACAAGAAAAAAGATTGCTTAAATTTTTATAATAATATAACTAGTTACATGAAGCGTGTTAGCTGCTAGTTCATGATTTTGACCTAAGGACTATTTTGATGGATAGCCAAATGGATTGCTACTTTCTTATAACAATTTTAAACACCACCCCTCAAAAAAAAAAAAAAAAAAATTAAATAGGCTCAAATGAATACTGTTTTATGAACCTTTACATTGTCGTCAATTTCACATTTGTCCCAGGCTGCACAAAGAGTGCTCTAAAACTGCTGCTGCTATTTGTGTTCGCAAATAAACCAAAAATTCCAAGTAAATAATTATGTAATGAAAGACTGATGGTTATGTAAAGATGTAAAGTAGTGAGCTCCAACTGTAAAAAATATTAAATGTTTACAATGTTTGCATAACCTCATTAAAAACTCTGAATATGGCTTTTTGCACAGTTCTTCAAGTATAACCATACAGGGTTCTCAGAAATCCATGAAAACAAAACTCATTGAATTTTCCCTGATATTTCCCTGAGTATTCCTGAAATCCAAGGAGATATGTCTGCCCCATGAAACACAGAACTTAGCATCTTGGGCGACGAGCAGAGTTATATTTAAAGATTGCATTACTATAAGTATACTGTAGTCTATGGTGTGTGCATACGACATTCCTAATAATTACTTCTGTTTTATAACATCAGCAACTAAAGAGCCACCATAGCCAATTAGTGAGGATACATATACTTTGCACACCATGGAAGCAGAACAAGTACTCATTGATACTATACTAGCATGAATACATGTACACATTAAAATCTCAGAAACATCATCTTTTAATCAGCAAATCAGTGTTCAAATTCCCTGACTTTTCTCTGATTTTTGATATTTTTCTCAAATTCCCTGAGTTTTCCATGGAAAATGTGAAAGTCGTTTTCCAGGTTTTCTCTAATTTCCAGAGACACTGAGAACCCTGACCTAGGTACATCAAAATACAATATATAACATACAGTAAACACTTTGCCCTGAACATGCGCCGGTGAAAAGCTCAACAAGTTTGACTCAGTTACTTAAAAAAAGTGGACGTGCTTGATGGAAAATATGAGGTAAACTTGGTGATAGCAGATGTTTTCTCCAATGTTCTCCATTTACTAATTGCTATAGCCTAGGATCTAACCGGGTTGTAAAAAACGAGATTAAACTTGTTCTCCCCCAGTCTGAGAGTCGTGGGACAGCAGAGGTGACACCAGTGAGTCAGACAGGCCCCTGATTGCGTCTGAGGCAAATAATCTGAGCCAATCTGTGCCTCGCCATAGGCGCAGCGAAGGTAGCAGCTCCACACCCCTCCAGCCAAAATCAAAGAGAATATCTCCCTCTGCCGAATCTCATATCCAGATAATTATACGCACAGAGGAATGGGGCTGGTAATGAAACGCCAGACATTTTGAAACCATTAGGTGATTAAAGCCACTGCATTATTTACTGCTTCAGCTGCTGCTGGTGCCAGGCCAGCATAATAGGCATTTATATTTAACTTCCATTAGAGCATTCATACGGAGCATCTGGAGTCAACCTATTTGATTTTATTATGCCGTTTCCCATGACAATATTAAAGATGGGACACATGTAAAGTATCCTAAAACTTTGCTTTATTTGGGATAAAAATAGCAATGGAGCACTCTTTACAAAAAAAAGTATGTAAGGGGGAAAAATAAGGTGAGGAACAAAATAAGCAGGTGGAATTTTTAGTAGCATGCTTGCAGATAAAGATGAAACGTAGTATAGTTGCTGTCTTCCGTTCTTGTCATAATTTACTTTATGTTTGAGCAGCAAAATGGATTAGAGGTTAGCACTGTTGCCTCACAGCAAGAAAATCCTGGGTTCAATTCCCAGTTTGGATCAAGAGGTCATTCTGTGTGGAGTTTGCATGCTCTCCTCGTGTTTGCGTGGGTTTTCTCCAGGTACTCCGATTTGCTCTAACAGGTCAAAAAATGCATGTCAGGCTGCCTTCAGGCCCACGCCTCCCTTGCAAAAGAGATTTGTGATCTCAAAGGGATTTGCCTGGTTAAATAAAGGTTAATAAAATAAATAATACAATTTGCACAGAAAATGATACCACTGAAATTCATTATAATTATGACCACTTTACTCATTTCAATTAATAAAACAGGTATGTTTTTGGTGTTATTGCACATTGAATGGTACTGGATTCAGTTTAGTTATTACCCACTGTTGTAAAAGGCGAGCAATCATGTGTTTGTTAGTCCATTGGCAAAATATCTCATGAGCAAGACAGATTTTACTCAAAGTAATCAAAAGACATACAGCTGATTACATTTGGGGTCAACACAATTCAAGTTGGCCACAAAACTAAGCACTCTTAGCCAGCACAAGAAAATCTAAAATTCAGTGGTTAGTGTATCAGAATTAGCCAGACAAATTGCTCCACCAACTAAGAATGGCCATACACCACCATACAGAGAATCAAGAAAGAGCTATCAATCTGTTAATCTTTTCCGTGTCTAGGTGAGGTTTCACATGTTGAGTCAAATTAAGCTCCACTCCTGGTGGTGCCCTTCCATCAATTCCTTTAAGTTTCAGCTTTGCAACCATACTGGTGCAAAGACAATAACCTTCACATCAATGTGAAGAAGACAGAGGCGATGATTGTGGACTTCAGAAGGAACCTACACCCCCCTGAACATAAGAGGATCTGCGGTGGAAGTGGTCTCCATTTACAAGTGCTTGGGTGTACACCTGAATGACAACCTCAGCTGGAGCAACAACACCACCAGCCTGATCAAGAAAGCTCATCAGAGACTCTACTTCCTCAGAGGCTGAGACGAGCTGGTCTGGGAAGCTCAGTCCTCACCTCCTTCTACAGGTGTGCAGTGGAGAGCATCCTGTGCTCGAGCATCAATGTGTGGCATGGAGGCTGCACAGCTGCGGAAAGAAAAGCTTTGCAGAGAGTGGTGAAGGCTGCACAGAAGATGTTGGAGTCAGCCTCCCCACCATCACAGACATCTACACCTCCAGATGCAGGAAGAGAGCCACCTGCATCATGAAGGACCCCACTCACCCAGCACACACACTTTTTGCCCCGCTCCCATCAGGGAGGAGGTTGAGGAGCATTAAGTGTAGAACCACTAGACTGAGGAACAGCTTCTACCCTGAGGCTGTTAGACTCATAAATATCTAACCAGAATAATCACTGTGAAAAATCACATCATGTTGCTGCTGATCTGTTTCATGCTGCTGATCTGTTTCATGTTGCTGCTGATCTGTTTCATGTTGAGGTGTTCATTCGTGCTCATCTGCTCACACAGACTCATGTTCATGTTCGTGCTGCTGTTCGACGTAATGTTTTTATGCTGTTAGTGCTTAGTGTAATTTTAGTTGATGTTTTTCTTAGTTCATATATTGGATGTTATCATTGTTTTTCTTTTACATTTTTATTGTTGGATGTAACTGGGACCCTGTGTACATAATTTCGTCCCACCACATGCACCACATGTGGTGGGAACGACAATAAAGAAACTCCGACTCTTTGATACTCCCCCTGGAACCCAAAGACATTGGTTTCCCAGGCACCGCCCAGCGAGTAATGACAATAAAACACTGCTGGATCGCTGGTCGGCATTGTTTACAGTCGGAACTACGATGGTATCTGATCGTCTTCGAACCTCTGACTTTTGTTCTTGATTAATGAAAACATTCTTGTCAGATATTTTGCTCTCGTTCATCTTGTCTGGGTGGCTGAGTGGTTTGAGCAGTCGTCCTATGGGAGAGTTGGGGGTTCGATTCCACCAGCAGTCACATGTTGAAGTGTACCTGGGCAAGACACTGAACCCCTTGTTGCCTCCTATGTGTGTCCCAGAGGTGTATGAATGTGATAAAACACTGATTATTCTTTGTATAGATCTAATAGATTGCTGTATGAATGGGTAAATGAAGGCACATATTGTAGTGTGAATTGCTTTGAGTATCTTGACAAGATAGAAAGGCGTTATATAAGTACAGTCCATTTTCCATTCCATTTAGTACATGAGCTTTGAAGCTCCATTAAGTCTGTTAATTAATATTTTTTAATCTCCTGACCCGTTTCTTGTTAGAGTCAGAGTCAGATTCAGAGTTTCTTTGTTGTCATTTGCACCTCATGTGGTACATGTGGTGGAGCGAAATTATGTACACGGGGTTCTTGTGATTCTGCATTCGGGTCCTTCTACCACCACCCAGCTGAAGACCTGTGTTTGGTTTCCCATCAATGTGCGCTTTTAAAATACAACTCCTCACACATATATGTTCTGAAAACAGTTTTTTCCAACGTTTTTACAATAGAGGGAAACCCCACCAAAAAGGATTGACATGCAAGCAAATATTCATATTTGTGGTAGCGCAGAATTTCCACTATAGCACAGATTCATGACACGCAGTACTTTAAACACAAAATCAACAAAGACTGAACATTTCATCATATGGTCAATAATCTAACCACTCTGTTTAAATTAATATTTTAAATTACATCTAAAAAAAGTTAAATCTGGTCCTCTGGACATTCAAAAAAAACCAAAACAAAGCAAAACAACAAAAAAATGTAGAAACGTTTCGTCTCTCGTCCGAGAGACTTCTTTTTCAGAAGAAGACTGAAGAAGTCTCTCGGACGAGAGACGAAACGTTTTTACATTTTTTTGTTGTTTTGCTTTGTTTTGGTTTTTTTTGAATGTCCAGAGGACCAGATTTAACTTTTTTAGATTTTTCTACCTGGATTATTGAGCATGCATCAGGATATTTTAAATTACACTTTTAACTAACTCTTGTTTAAAGCATAATGCAAACAAAGTACATTTTTACAATAATACACAGGAAAATGTGAAAGAGAAAGTACAGGGACCACCTCTGGCAAATGAAGACACCCCAGACATAATTATGTTATTTAAGACCTTTGGGGGCTTTCAGTCCAAACAGCAGGTGGGCAAAGAAGACTGGGTGGCCCCCAAAGGTGGGTTCTTTGGTTAGCATCGCAAGTAGAAACTCTGAACTGATGCAACAGCCAGCTGGCAATTAACTAACTAAATTCAATTCATAACTCCTCTGGGTTTCACTGCCAAACTGTTCCCTAATGCGTTGATGAATTTTCTAATCCTACTAAGAAATATAGTATACATGATCAACGTTTGAATAGTTTTGACCAGACGTTTATGTTGTTGTTGCAATGACAATCTCTCTGGTACTCTCATTAGTCTAATAAATGCAGTATAAACACCTTGTCAGGATAAATCATTGCAGAGGTACAGTGCGTCACAGATGGCTACTCAAGTAACGCTCGAAGGGAAATTAGGGGTGAAAAAAGTAAGCAAAACAAATGATGTCATTCAAATTGAGGCCATCCACTGCTGCTGTGCTGTAAAAAAAAAAAAAAAAAAAAAAAAAAACAGGAAGTAGACAACTGTGACTACATCCTTCAAGTTAGAAATGAAGGAGTGCTTTTTTTCTGACCAGAGTTTATGAAATTGTTCTGATCTAGGAGGGAAGTTTTTGTTCTGAAACTCCAAATGTTTTATTGATAAAACTGTTGGAACTTTGGCTACGTCAGTCAAAAGACTAATGCATCATTAGGGTAGAGTCTCCGTCCGTCCCTCTGTCTATTCGTAAACTCTCTGTACTTGCATAACTTCTGATCTGCTCAAGATAATTTCATGACACTTGATATGCATCATCACTAGACAGAGTGTCATATACACTTATTTACTTCAGTGTCAAGGTCAAGGTCACAAATTAAGGTCAAAGTTTAAACAAGGTATTTGCTTGTCCAGAATATAACTTCTCATCCGTTCAAGATAATTTAATGAAACTTAATACTAATTTGTACGGCCAGTATACAGAGTGTCTCATAATCTTTTCATCCACTAGATCTAAGGTCAGAGATTACAAATCAAGGTCAAAAGTTATACAAGGTCTTTGTTTCACTGGGCCATTGCTATAGATTGATAGATGTATTACTTTATAATAATTTGTTGACGGGCACGTGCCATATACGGTACTTTTTTTGAAAGATGCTGATCTTGTCACTGCACCAGCTCCTCAGGTTCTAATTGTTACTGAAAATATTGTGGTTTAACTAACAGATGAGCTGCAAACGAGAGTTAGAAACAACACTGTGACAAGTAGGAGCAGCACAGTTCGAGATTTTCTTTAGTTAAAAAAAAATCATATATGAACATAAACCTCTACGGGTTGAGGTAGAGCAGCCAACCTGGGACCCAAACTCGGATGAGACTTAAAACACCAAGTGTTGAAGCCTGCCTGATGTGAGGAGGCAGCTGGATCCACTGTTTAGGAGCTACAGCTGAAAATCACCTCTGTGGACCAGCTTGGACCATAATATCTATCAAAATTATCTGAAATTTGTTAAGTAAAATGTTAAGCAATGACCAAAAACAGCCAAAGACTGCAAAATATACATTTTTGAAAGAAAAACAAACATGACGACCTCAAAAATAAAATAATCTCCCATCAAAAAAAAAACCCTAAACTTGGAACTGTATTCATCTGAGTCCCTGAGACAGACCTGCTATTTAAACGTGATGTAGTGTTATCAGGAAATGTAAAAAAATAAAAATAATAAAAAAAAACAGAACGACAAAACTGATGAAAACGCGTTCGGTTCTTAGGAGCGTGATTGGTAAGATGGATTTTTGTTTTGACGTGAATATAAACAAAATCATTTTTCTCATTTAGAGAAAATAAACATTTGTGAGCAGATTTGATCAGTCTGTAAGGAGCAGCTTCCTGCTCAGTGTAACATAAAACCAAAACAGACAGTGGGTATTTCATTCCTAAACACATCCTTTTATAATATTGCTGCTGTTCTGTGAGACACTTGGAAATGATGTCACTAACGGTACTTGCAAACATTCTAGTTGATCCCAGTTTAAGGGATGTTTAGACTTTTGGATCCACTTACCCTGTTTAGAACCAGTGCGGTCTGCACTGGGACCAGTGTTGGGTGTGTACTTGGTGTCACGGGTGGCAGCGCTGTGCCGTGTCCAATCAAAATCATCGTTCTTGTCCTGGGTGAACATGCAGATGGGCTCCTCCTCAAAGCTGCAGTGGAACTCCCCTGGTGATCGGCAGAGCAGAACTGGATGTTCACATCATCATAAAACAGTGAGAAGCTATAAACTGCCAGGAAGCTACAGTGATACATGCGAGCAGCGTGATCCCTCCTGTGTATGTATGAGATTTCCTACAGTGTGTCTGTCTCAAGGGTACATACAACAGCCTAATTCCTAATTACGTTATGCAATCTGGTGCATGCAATTTCTAAATTAAGATGTGGCCTCTCTCTGACTGCAGAGGAGACAACACGAAAGGTTGTCACAAGTTCTTTGATTCAGGTCATTTGTGGCAAGCTATTTTATCATAAAAAAAATTACACTGAATCCTTAAAGAAAATATTCATAGTCACTATTTTCTGATTTAAAAAAAACAAACAAACTTTGAGACATTCATAAAGTTATTTGTCCTATCCACAGCCAGGATGTCAGATGTCCCAAATAATTCTTCCTTGATTAATTAGTACACTTTTCCCATCCCGGGTTTTGGACTTTCAGCTCCAGATATCCACACATTTCTTCTAGCTACAGCCCCTTTTATGAAACACTCCAGCTGGTTCTGTTTTCTTGCTGCCTGCGTGATTTATGAAATGACTGAGGAGGTATAGATGTTGAAATCAACCCACTGATGTTATGCCTCTGAACCACCAAATGAGGTTATAAAAGAGCTGCGATAATTAATACATGAAGGGGTTGGGGAGACATCATTTTGAGATTGGGACACATTTTGTGCATTGTGCTCTATGTTGATGTTAAACTCTATGTCTACATTGGTTCTGTGATTCCAGCTTCTTTTATGAAAGGTCACATCGTCACGGGTCGTAGCTGGCTCGGTTTACGAACAGCCAGAAGTGGCTAACAATGAGGCTTGTATGTTGCGTTCGTATAATGGAACTGTTCTGTGAAAGGAGCTTAACACAAATAATGCTGAGAAATGACATAGAAATCTAATGAAGACCATCAGTTTATCTACAATAGCTTTGCTACTTATTATAGCTGTCATTATATACATCTATCCCTGATAACAATATATTTTTAAAAACACGCATAAAAACCCCACTTTATTAAATACAAATGTCAGTAGGAATATTGGAAATTTATGAGTAATTTAAACTACGTTGTGGCAGCTGTGGTGCATTTAACTTGGGACCAGAAAGTTGCCAGAAGGTTTGATTCCCCATGTTTTGTCCATGAGCAAAACACTTAATCCCCAAGTGCTCCCCAGGCACTGCTCCTCTTGTGTGTCCCTCATGTGTAATGGGTTAGATGCAGAGCACAAATGTAACATAACTTTATGACAATACATATCACTTTCACCATATAAAGTAATTTTAGACATCAGTAGTGTAGTATACACTGGCAGCAGTGTAATTACAAATATATTTAGGATGTATTTTAGGAAATGAAAGCTTGAATGCAATTTAACCACGTAAAAAATAAAAATTGTCACAACAACATTTTAGATATCTAAAAGTGAGTTAATCCTTTATTTAAATATATATATATATATAA
>NC_056509.1:26511460-26524265 GCF_014905685.2 Nematolebias whitei
CAATATATATATATATATATATATATATATATATATATATATATATATTATATATAGATATCAACAATGTATTTATGGATATCTGGAGCTCAAATGCTGCTTGTAGTTAGGATGAATACACTTCTGGATCCCTGATAATTTATTCATTGTTGCAGAAAAATGTATATATATTTCTGCCATAAAATCCAGCTTTTAATAAGACCACTTGAATATTTTAGTTTCATTTTCATTAGTAGAAATTCTATTTTAGGAATCTTTATTTCAGTTTTGACTAGTAATTCTCACTCTTAACAAAATAAAAAAAACCAAATATTGATATCTAAGAAAAGCAAACAAAAAACAAATGTGTAGTGTGATTATATGTTACACTGGCCTGCCATATTTTGTGTTTGTGAGTGTGTAACAACCCGGAATGCCATTACTGAGGCATAATGGCTCACATCCAGTATTCAGCCTCAGGAAAGACTAGAAAACTAAATTCAAACCTCATGTACAACATTACTCTGAGGGGTTTGCAAGTATTGTTTGACACAGATTTTTTTCTTACTGAATGTGTTCAACCACTACTCCTTGAACAGTACACAAAGAAAAAATGAGCTGTGTGTCCTTGTATGTTTTTGTAAGTTCTCATTTGAAGCACTCTGTTTAATCAGTTTGAAAAACATCCTTTTCTCCCATATTTCATCTCCAAGGTGGAGGTACTCCTTTCTCTGCTATGCCTCTGCACGCCCCTTTGACAGCAATTTTTAAAACAGTGCAGTGCGTAGACAGAATTAAAGTGTGCGTCCTTTTCACCTTTAAGGAATGAAAGGGTAATTGTAACTCATATGAGGTGAGGATGGGTCACGTTGAGGGAGATGTCTAACAGTGACTATGCTAATGAATGGTCAAAAATCTCACACGTGACGAACCGACACGTTCGGTTTAATGAGGGTGTAGCAGCAGGATCAACAGAGTCAAAACCTCCAATTAATCTATGTTACACAAACAATGTTAACACATAACCGGAGGACATGGTTCTGCTAAGCAACATCCTCAAAACAATAGTAAACGAGGAGCATTTAGATGCAGGGTAAAAGCATGTGCTCTCTGATTATTATTCATTGATTTATTAAAATGTGGCTGGGAGCAGTTTAGAGTGGTGACCTTGAGAGAAGTAGGATCTGCAGCTTCTACTCAGGTAATGGAGGTAACATAGACAGAGGTAGAGAGTGGGTGGATAGACTGAAGAGGGAAAAGGGCAGCGATGCTGTGAGACGGAGAGACGTGGGAAAAGGAGAGGGAAGCACCTGCATTTACAGGCAATCTTGACTTTTCCCCTCGTAGGTATGCAGATTTAAACGCAGGGTTGGTGGGAGACATTAACGCCCCCAACCGCTGTGAGCGAAGAGAAATGTTGCTTTCCGCGCTCTCTGCGGGAGTGATTGGAGGATTTGTGGGACGGGTAGAGGATTGAGAGTTGAAAGAAGAGGCGTTCAGGTAAGATAGTTTCCTGTGGGGATTTGGATAATGATGCCGGTGATTAGGATGTTTGTTATTGTGTTGGCAATGTTCTTGTGAACACCCACTAAAATATAAATCAACTTTATACAAATATATAATCCACTATACACTGCACTGCGGCAACAGTAAACAACAATTAAGTGTGGATTTTCCTAGACATGAATAATGTGAATTTGCAACATTTCATCCATAACATGCACACCAAAAGAGACTATAAATTAAAAAAGTTAAACATGTGGCACACATTTGCCTAAACAATAATATAAACAAACAAACACTGCTCATAAAGCATGCAAATCGCCTTACATGCAGGACTAGGTGTAGCATGCAAATGCTCTATCTCAATTATCTTTCTTTATGTAGGTGTAAAGTCTTTTTGGATATCAATTCATAACCTTGGTAACTCATCTTGTTTACTTCATTTTCAAAAGAAACTAGATAGCCTGCTAAAATAAAGCAATGAAGCTAAGTGCCAAGTACAATGGAAAGAATTCAGCTTCATATAGCTCCCAAATGTCAGATGGTCTCTTACAAATGTATTTGTTGCTTCTAAAGAGATGCTTAGGAACTAAATTCACTGACAAAAACAAAAAAAACAATTAAATATTCAAAAGAAATGGTCCAATTTACACATACTCCAATATTGTACACAGCCCAGTGTAAATGTAATGTGAATATGTAAAATATTTGATTTACAAAGAGCTGGTATGTCTAGAATGGGTGCCAGAAGGTACAAATGTAGGCCATCAAAGTCACCAGATGAAGAATTTGCCTTTATAGACACATTAGAAAGCATCACCAGTGCTTGAAATGGGCGGATGTGGTGGAGTGATTAGAGCAGTCGTCCTCCAATGGGAGAGTTGGAGGTTCGATTCCACCAGCAGTCACATGCTGAAGTGTCCCTGGGCAAGACACCGAACCCCTCATTGCTTTTGATGTGTGTCCCATCGGTGTATGAATGTGATAAAGCACTGATTAGTCTTTGTATATATCTAGTAGAGAACTGTATGGATGGGTAAATGAGGACACAGATTGTGTTGTAAAGCACCTTGAGTGTCTTGATAAGATAGGCAGGTGCTACAGTATATAAGTACTGTCCATTTACCATTTGAAAGGGATTTGATAGGGGTCACATGGTGGATTTTTATGACAGGGTAATCATTCTGTGCAAATGCAGAGCATATTAGTTGTACAGATGTCACAGTGGTTGGATATGAGATGTTGGAACCACTGGGTACTTGAATGCAATGAAACAAGTTGTGAAGGTTTTGCTTGTCCAAGACAGTCCACACTCAGGGAGGATTGTCTGTTTGCACACCAAGCATTACAGCACTCTGTGACTATTGTGTGTATTGGACTGTTTTCAACGCTTCGTGTCATCCTGTATCACTTCTCGACAGCACCCAGGCCACAGGTTCACTGTTCCATATGGAAATTGCCATGTACATCAAAAAGCAAAGACGGTTGACTTTGTACTGGTGCCTTAACCAGAGGTCAAATGGATAACAAGTGGCAACATATCATGTTCAGGTATGAATTTTAGTTTTGTCCTCCTGTCACAAGCCAGGTCCATGATCATTCACCAATCAAACATGTGTGATAAGCTCAGATCTAAACTTTACCAAGTCCAAATCTGTTGGTTATCAAGGAGCAGCTACACCAGCTGAGGGCCAACTTGTCACAGGAGAGCAGAGCAGCTGTAGGACTACGATCCTCACCAAATTGCTGTTTGTATTCTGACCCAAGGGGATGCCATACCAGATCCATTTTATATGATACTGTAATCATTGTAATACAGTCGTATGGACTTTCAACACTTAATGCTTAATGCTTAATGTTTTATTGTCAGTGAATGCATGCTGTAGTTTTCTAGTTTGTTCTAGTTAATTCCATGTAGGGTGTCACTTCTCTTTGGGATTTAGTATTTAGGATTTAGTTTTCACAGACAAAAAGCAGACAAGCGAGGCAAAGTTAAAACATGGTACTTACTCAGGTGAGGGTTGATGGGAGCTGTGAAGGAGAATTGCCAAATACAGTCATTAGTACAGAATATCATTGTCTGTCATTATACGAGAAAATCATTAAATAAGCACACACAGATGTAGAAGCACCCATAAAGTGTCTAATTTCTGTGTTTCACTGTAGGCTACACAAGCATATACTGCATTCCACCCTTTTCATCTTGCTGTCATCTCCTTGTGCGACAAAGTGGTAAGAAAACCATATGTATGTAAAGTATTGCTCAGAGATTGTAGGAAACATCTCCCTATCAAACCAAAACGCTGGAAAAAAATGTGTTTTTGTGCTGCAGCAATCATCTGCCTCATATTTTATTGATTACTGAGAGAAGAAAAAAGATGTCTGAGATCTGAGGAGGGAAAGGTAGCAGCAGTCATTCTTAGACTAGCTAATGTAAAAGACAGGATTAGGAGGAGCGCCTGATCACATTAATAAGCTTATAATGCAACCTCTTATCATTACTGCCACGGCTGATGTTCTTGTCCAAGGTGACTTCCATTTAGGAAACTAAGCCTGTTTCATACTTCCATTTAGAAGCCAATAAATCATAAAATGAGGGATAATCGCAAGTGTGGCAGCTAATCACCTCTTGGCAACATCTTTTCTGTGTTTTCAAAACTATCATTATGGACACTTGCAGCTGAAACACACTTGACTTGCTATCATGTCTGCATGTTTGCATTCTGTCCACCCAAATAATGGTTCAATGTTTCCCTCAATGATAATTTAGGAGGTTTGCTTTCGTAACAAACAATACGATCAAGGGTATCATGCAGAGCTGCAACAAGCCAGTTAAGTTGGCGCCTCACTTTTTGCAGATTAAATATCATTTAACCTGTCAAGAAGATTCATGGGCATTTTCCTGATCAATTGCCGAACAGACAAGAAACATAAGCTTCACTACAAAATGGCGTTGTGTGATTTATGAATCCTTCCTGTTCATGAGGGGAATGGATTTGAATCCAGACAATTAAAGTGAGTAATAACAAATCTTTCCTCCCAGAAGAAAACGTGTGGTGAAGAGCAGAGGGATGTTAATAGAAATGGTCATTTTTTAAATAACAGTACAAGAAGTGATTTCTGTTTATTATTGTGTTGCTAATGGGAATGCATGTTACTTGAGGGAGAAAAGATAAGTACACCAAACAGGAGAAAAGACCACAAACCTGGCAAGAAAAAAAATAAAAAATAGAAACGCTATTTCATTTTGTACCCTCATTGTGTTGAAGTTAATGCATCCCAGCATTCACTGCTTCCTACTGAATTTACACCAGACCATGAAAAGCAGCACAAACTGCAGAGGGACAGGAAATGATCTGGGCTGTTGAGGAGAAAATGTTTTAAGTGACAACCGACAGCCTCAGGCTTGTGAGGAAGATCCAGAATTTTCTGACAACACTCAGCATCCATCCTGCCGTCTCCACTCCGTTCCATCTCAAACTTCCTCCTTTCCCTCCACAGTTCCCCTCATCTCCCAAATCCTTCCTTCCTTCCTCTACTTCCCTCTTTCCGACACTGCGGTTAGGGAAGTATGTTTTTGTTGTCACTTCTCTTACCTGGAGCTTCTCCTGGCCGACTCCCTGTGCCTCAGTCTAGCTTAATGTGTCTGCTCGAGCGGTGTCTCTACCCTCACCGAGGAACTCGAGCAGAGCAGCGATCAAGCCCCGAGGCTACTTCACTACTGCTGTGTTAGCGCACACACTCTCAGAAAAAAAAAACATGCGTGCAAACGGATAATTTAACTTTCATTGAGAATGACTGTAATGAATATGGGGGAAAACAAGGAGTAGCATCAATTTAGACAGAGATCTGAGTCAAGTGTTTAAATATGCTTTTTATCCTAACATGATGTGGCATGTTACTGAAGTGTTGGCGTAAAATGTCTATGAGAAAGCTGAAAATGTTGCAAATGCTAAGATTTCCTTAACTGGTGGTTCAACAATTAGAAAAGCTCTGAATAATGATCGAGAGTGTATGAAATATATTTCTATCAGTTTCAACACAGCAAAATATTTTCTGCTTATCTGTTCCTGCTAGTGTGGGGCAGGGGTGTCCGAACGTTTTCACATGTGGGTCAAAACTATCCAAACAAAAAGACTCGTGGGCGACAAAAATATGAATTTAACTCAACGTGAACAATATTTTGAAGAAAGGACAAAAGCTTACTAATTTTTGGTGGAGAAAGTTTTAAATTGTTCCAAAACATTAAAAGCCTCGTAAACAATAAGTTTATAGTTTTTTTTTTTTATGAAAAGGATTTGATTTATTTGATTTCTTGGGTCTATGTTTTTGTTTTTTTTCCTTTTTACTTTGCGCTCATCAATAAAATTGTAATTTGAGTAAGTGTCCTTTTAAAAGGGGGTCGATCAGCCTTGTGGACCATGGACGACCCAAAAGGCAGAAGAAAGTTCAGAAAAAAATCATCCAGCTGTCAGTCGCTACAACCGATTCACAGAAAGATTGATAAAGTTGATCAACTTGTATGTAGATGATACCACGTTATATTCATTTAAAATGTCCACTTTCCCTCGTGATTATTTTATCAACCAATATTTAGCCAAGTTTTGTGAATCATTATCTAAAAGTCTCCTCTCTGGTAGAAATCAGTAAATGTTTTTGATGCTTTGTACCATGAAGTGAAAATAAAAAGATTACAGCCAAAAGTTTGTATTTTGCTTAATATTGCTCATTTTGAGAAGTTTGTTTTTCATCTATTTTGCTGTTAAACCAAAACATTATAGAAAAAAGGATTACCAATAAATTTGCAGAAAGTCTGAAAGCTTGCTGGCCAAAATGATACAATTATTAAACTGCAGCTGTGGGACGCTCAATATCACTGCAAGGGCCGTAAATGGCCCTCGGGCCGCACTTTGGACACCTGTGGTGAGTATGATTTTCATTGGTTCTATGTACGATAAAGGATAGTCCCCACCCCTGTCTGTCAGTCATCTGTAAACAATGTTGGGAGGAAAAGAACCCCTGAACTTCCTTCCTAACTAAACAGTTGTGAAAAACAAAAAACGGTCAAAGCTTGTCTACCGGAGGCGAACTACTCATCCCACTTCGAAGCAATAGTTCAGATCTTTTTTAAGGTTGGCTTCTGTGAAAAGGTTATGAACAATTAATATCACCTTGTTCAAAGAGCAGGAAGCTCTTCAAACAACCACAAATTGAGGAAAGAAAAATAAAAGAGTTGAAGCCTGACCAGACTTTAAGCTGACAGCTGGTCTTAGGAGGACCAAGACTAAAGTAGATTGCTAATGTAATAAAAACTGTAAAAAAAGAAGAAATGATTAATGCAAATGCCATTTTATAAACATGGCTACGAGTTTTGCTTTACATTTGTTGTTCAAATTGAGTTTTTGGTCTTTGCAAGCACATTTAACAGCAACAGCTAGCTGTAGCATATATGCTGCAGCAGGTGCATCTCAAAAAATTAGAACATTGTGAACATTTTCAGTTTCTTTTGTCAGTCATTTCAGAAAATAAAATTCATTTATTGCATAGATTCATTACACAGAGTGAAATATTTCATGCCTTTATTTCTTGTAATATTGATGATTACAGTTTACAAATAATGAAAAACCAAAATTCAGTGTCTCAGAAAATTAGAATATTCCACAGCCAGCTTCTGGTACCTTTGTCAGTGTGAGCAGGAGACAAGTCCTGCTGGAAAATCAAACCAGGATCTCCATAAAGCTCGTCAGCAGATAGAAGCATGAAGTCTCTAAAATGTCCTGGTAGATGCTGTGTGGACTGTGGACTTCAGAAAACACAGTGGACCAACACGAGCAGAGGACATGGACCCAAACCATCACTGACTGTGGAAACTTCTCTCTGGACTTCAAGCAACGTGGATTCTGGACCTCTCTACTCTTCCTCCAGACTTTGGGACCTTGATGTCCAAATGACATGAAAATTTACTTTCATCTGAAAAGAGGACATTAGACCACTGAGCAACAACAGTCCAGTTCTTTTTGCCCTCAGCAGGTAAGACACTTCTTATGTCTGGTTCAGGAGTGGCTTGACCTGAGGAATGAGACATTTGTAGTTCAGGTCCAGGAGTTAATCATCCGACCATAGTGTGACACCAGAAGTTTAGAAGATTGAACTTCCTCATAATATTCTAATTTTCTGAGACACTGAAATTTGTTTTTTCATTATGTTGTAAGACATAATCCTCAAAATTACAAGAACAAAGGCTTGAAATATTTCACTCTATGTGTAATGAATCTATATGAGTTTCAAGTTCTGAAATGATTGACAAAAAAATGCACTTTCTTACTATATCCCACTTTTTTAGATGCATCTGTATTTTCTTTCTGCCAGAACAAATATGTGATGCACAACTGAAAGTCATGTAAAGGTGTATAAAAAGTGTTTGAACTGTTGAAAAGCTATTTGAAAAGCTTCTGAGCTATTTGAAACCCTGTGTGATTAACCATTAGCTCATCAATTCAATTAGAACTAAACTGTTTCTCCAAACTAAGGTCATTCAAAGAATGATTTAAAACTATTAAGACATTTATTCTTTCAGAAAAACACTAAACACCCTTTCACAAAACCCTCTTTAAAACATCAGAATTACCCCTTTAAGGTAACACTGTTTTAATCATGTAATAAATAGTCTACTGCAGCCTCGGCACAGAACCTCATCATCAAGATAAACAACGAGCTGACATCAGTTTGCCAAGTTTTTAAGTGTACTTTACAAACAAGAGAAGAGCAAAAGAGTTATAATCTTTGCATTAAGTGCATTTAATTTATTACTATAATTTCATTTATCTTGTGCTGATACTCTATTTCTGTTTAAGTCTTCCATTTTCTTGTGTTTATTAACAAATCACAACGTTTCACAAACCAGTCTGCTGAATTTCTGGTGTTTTTTTGGGCTCGCAACGTTAATTACAAAAAGAGCCTGACTGTCAGCATGTGTTCTTCCACTTGGCTTATACATATTTTACCGTGCCTCAAATCAAAATAAGTACAAATAAATTACATTCTACACAATAATAAAGCTATGAATCAAAATTATTACTTAGTTAAGTAAAAATTATTCAAAAGTCACATTTAAAACAACAGCCATTGACCGCATTGCTGTATTGACAACAGGGGCGGTTCTAGAACCTGACCTTTAGGGGTGCTTAGCCCCCAGTGCTGACTGTCATTCTCCAATCTGTTATGGAAGCACAATCCCTAGTGTTGCTCATTTGAGCATGCGCTTAAAGGAATACTTCCGGGCCGCCGTTGAATATGCTAGATTAAGAAAAATGTATTGGTATAATTCCGTTTATGAATAAGAGCTGTATTAATTTACTTGGAAAAGTATGTGTTCTATCTCCGCCGATTTTCATGTTGCTGATTTACGCCACTCGTATGTCCGTTAAAAATCATTGACATATTTACGTCATGGTTAAAATGATATGCAGCTTCACCACTGAGCAGCGCTGTTTCACCATGGAAATAATTCATTCTGTATCTTGCAGGGTTTTTCTCATTCAGCCCAGGCTGGGGGTCAGGAATAATGAGTCACATATCACCTTAACCAATGATTTGTAACGAAAATACGAGTGACGTAAATTGTCTACATGAAGAGCGGTGGAGATAGAGCACGTACTTTTTAAAGTAAATTAAGACAGTTTCTATTCATAAACAACGGCGATCTGTGCAACTCAGAAGTATACTATGGATCATGCTTCCGTAACAGATCGGGGAATGACACTGACAATAGCTCTTGGCTTGAACAACGTGGTGGCCATTGGTGTCAGAAGCATTCATAATGTGAGGGGGACATACTGGTGGTGGTGGTGGTAGTGGGAGTCTGAGGGTCCTCCCCCAGAACATTTTGAATAAAGTAGATGCAATTTCCTGCATTCTGGTGTATTTTAACGGGTTAAACATCTATGTTTACCTCCATAAATAAACAATGGAGTCAATAACTATTTTTGAGTTAATGGCACAAGAAGAAGTAGCGCTAAGCTAGCAGCATGCAATAAAGACGAGCTAGCTAAGATGCTACAGATGTAGTGCTCTGCTTTTCATTACACAACCTAATACTTTATACAAAATCAGTTCGGTGTTAACTGATCATAACAAATAAAGACTAAATATATGCAACCAGAAGTTACATGTACAGTACAGAACACACAAAACAACATAAAACTAGCTTTAAACATTAACCTTAAATTTAACCATTAAGCATACTGTACATAAATATGACAAAAATGGAGGATTTACTTGCAGTTACCTTCATACAGATGAGCATGTGGTACTTCCTGTTTATAACCATTGTATTCAGCTGCGCATGAGGTCGGCCGCAGGACTTTATCATCTTTTACATTTTTCCAGACTCATTTTAGGTTTTAGAAATAGAATAAACTGTATTCCACCTTCTAAAGCAGTGCTGTTCAACTAAACTGCTCAGGGGGGGCACAAAGCCAGCAGCCCAGGGGCCGGACATCCAGCAATTTAAGTCATTATGTATATAAACCAAGTATTACAATGATCTGTTATCTTTTAAATTTGTTTATTTTGTTGCATTGATTCATAAATGTAATAAACAGATCCAAAAATCAAAACCCAGAATCGACTTAAAATAAAAAAAAATAAAAAAACACATCAGGGGTCCAGAGTTAAAATTTAGGGGTGATTGAGCACCCCCAAAGAGCACCCCCAAAAAGATGCTAAAATCGCCATTGCATTGACAATAAAAACAAAAATTGAGCAGAAAAATACAATAAAATGTTAAGATTCATAAATTAATAAAACAGTGAATAACAAACAGCAATATTAAAGTGATACTACTTTAGATGCAGTAATATTAGTACTTTAAAAAAAAAAAGGAAATGAATTAATTCATGTTATGAATCTGTTTTAATACTTTGAAATACTGTGAGACCATGAAGCTGTGGTCCTTTTGTTCAAGGTCAGAATCTTATACCAATGCCTAGTTTGTTTTTTTACAGCGAAGAGGACAAGATGAACTTCTGCTTGATGCATGATTGACTTCCATCCAAAGTGCCTAATTTTGATTGAAACACAAAGTGAGCTCAGTGACCGCCAAAGGACATCGGTCCATGGAGGCTGTTTCAGAACAAGCACTGACTTCATTTTGGCAGGAATCCCTGGCTTCTGGCTGTATAACAAAGCAGTAGACATTTCCATGGGTGCAGACAACAAATGGCTAGTTGCTTCTCCTCGTTTTTTAAATTATTTTTATTTAACTGACCTCATATTACCCACACTTCAAAAAATTCCTCATCCATCATGTTTATAAGATCTGGGCAGGTGCCCAGTGATGGCTTCACAGCTGAAACCATCAGTTGTAGTAATGGCAGAGTGGCTAAATGTAATTCAGTAATCTTTCCCTGCCATCATCGTTACTTAAATAACAAAAGTTATTTCCTTCATCAATTTTTTTATTTATTTTTATTTTTTGAGTTTGTGTTACTGTAGTGGTTATAAAACTGTTTCAGTTGAAAATAATAGAGAGAAACATGAAGAAAAATAATGTTTTGTATTATTTGGCTAACATTAATTGTCTTTGGTTCATGGTAGTGTGTGGTAAATGTAAATGAATAAAATAAAATAAAATAAAAACAAACACCATAATTCCTTTCTCAGTTGAAGTAAAATTCATGGGAATAAGATGCACTATGATTGTTGATCTAGTGATCTATGATCAACTATTCTGGTCTTGCAGTTCAAAGGTCACAGAATGATGCAGTAAAATGATGTGTTTGAATGCATTTTCTTTTATGTTACTTTTCTGATTACAATTGTATATATTCTTTAGAGTGTGATACCTCTTTAAAGTTTATTTTTGAGAGTTTATTTACCGATCGTGTCTCGACTGATTATGTCTGAGTTAACACAGATGAAACATGTCACTGTATAACACTGGAAGTGATAGAAGTAACACCGTGTCTGTTTCCATTTTTCACCTTTACAGGTACAAATTCCGATTGTTACGAGTTTTATAACTATATTTATGGTCACTGAGTTTAGAAAACAAGTAGGAAATGTCTGCAGTAACCTTAACAGCTGGAGTAAATGTGACTTGCTAAGAGTTATGCTCACCATAGTTTTCTTGCTAGCTGTACCCCGTGGCTCAGACGTCGTTGTGCAGGTATATCCACAATGTTAGTGTGCAATGTTCAGCACCCAGAGAAGATATATTTTGTGGTTAGAATGTTGCTATATCGTTTAATATGAGTAAAATAATGATGCTGATGGCTGTAATTTTATAAGAAATCAGTCTAGTTAGATATTTATGATACATACCTGTAGATGATTTTGATTTATGTTTTCATAATGTTACATGTAAAGGTTTGTATATGATGCTGTAGTTATATAGTCACTACTCATGCTGAAGCTATGATGTATCAGTTTTGATTTGTGTTGGCACAAAGATATCTTGAGCAGCTAATATGCTGTGTGGTTCATTGTGTTATTTTTATAATTGAATTATTTTTTTATGTGACCATGTAATGCTGAAAACTGTTCTTGAAACAACATTACAACACTGGACGTTCTTGAAACAACATTATAACACTGGATGTGACAGAAGCAACACCATGTCTGTGTCTCTTTTCCCCTTTACATGGGTGTGACACTGCTCTGCACAGGCCCTGGAATTGGTCAAACTAATGCTCCTGCTTGCTCTTTAGGAGTACATTTTAAAAATAATGATCTGCAGAGTCGCCCAGATGAGCAAAACATTATTTTTTACTCACAGAGGAGCATGATGGTCAAACCTCTGGTGGAGTCTGATATACCATACCATCATACCACACCATACCATACCATACCATACCATACCATACCATACCATATCATACCATATCATATCATACCATACCATACCATACCATACCATACCATACCATACCATACCATACCATACCATACCATACCAGCATACCATACCATACCATACCATACCATAATATGCCATACCATACCAGCATACCATACCATACCATACATACCATACCATACCATACCCCTCATACCATACCATAATATACCATAACATAATATACCAAAACATAATATACCATACTATACCAGCATACATACCATACATACCATACTATACCAATCATGCCATACCAGCCATACCATACCATACCATACCATAATATACCATAACATAATATATCATACTATACCAGCATACCATACCATACATACCATACCACTCATGCCATACCAACCATACTTTACCAATCCTGCCATACCATACCATACCATACCATACCATACCATACCATACCATACC
>NC_056509.1:26524275-26533833 GCF_014905685.2 Nematolebias whitei
CATACCATACCATACCATACCATACCATACCATACCATACCATACCAATCATGCCATACCAACCATACCATACCATACCATACCATATCATATCATACCATAATGACTTAGACTACATTATGTTAACATAAAGTGGTCCTGAAAAATGTGGGCTGGTTACCCTAGGTCCATTCACAAACCCACACACTAACAAGGATCAAGAGTGCACTAAATTTACATCTTACTGTATATCTTGTTTCACTTCTGTGGAAAACCAAACTTAAAAAAAAAACCAAAAAAAAAACAACTATAGCATGTACATGTTCACTGATTCTGAACTGAAACCAGAAACTCCAGGGAGTTTTGGATTCTAGTCTGACTGGTTTGTTCCATCTTTCTTCCAGTCTGAGTGATCTGACGGCTCACTGAAGGCCTTATATTTAATGAATACATATGAAGGAAGAACCAATCCTCTCATCTCAAGTTCTGTTAGAAAATGTATCATTTTATCAAAACACCACAACTGAACATTTACAAAAGCGCACGAGTGGCTCTGTAATTTTTGTTTTTGTGGGGAAAGACTGCTTCTAGCAGGTCTGTCTTGCAACATTTCTAGTACTTGTATAATATTCCTATGAACATCATTATAGCAAAACAGATTTTAAAATGTCCTTTTCCACCATGAAAGTTTTTCCTTGTATAAAGTCACCAAGTACAATTATTATTAAAATGCATGTAACTTATTTTTACCTGCATCATATTCACTCAACTTGCAAAATTAAAAAAATGTAAGAAAAGTAATAGTTATATTGTGTCTTGGACTGCAATAAATCAAAGACCCCATGGATTCAAACTCTGTATTCCAAAAATAATGAACATCTGGTGCAGTCTGAGACACTTTCAACAAGAATATCATCATATTCAGAATAAATATGCAATTCAAAAGTACATATGATATAAGTTTTTAAAATAGCACTCACATTTTTGCTATAAACTATGCGTTTTGATTTGTTTTAAAATAGCAGCAATCCACTTTGGTTTCCGTCGCGTTCAGACTAGTCATTAGCTCGTCCATTCAGTCAGGCTTAACTTCTAGTTCTCTAAACGGAGGTTATACAAAGAGCTACAAAACTAAATGTCACAGTTTTTACAGACTGATTTAGACATTTTATTTGGCCTTTTTCATTAAATAAAAAATAAAAAACTTTGGAGGAAGGAAATACAGCAACATTTTAAAACTATACATTGAAGATTAGGGCTGTTTAAAATACACATGTAAAACAATATAATTTTTTTTTTCCTGTTGCTGTTCTCCCAATACAAATGATCAAAGAAGACAGGGTGAAGGAGAGCCCTCTTACCTCGGAAACATAATTGGATTTATGATAACTGGATTCTGCTTTTTGGAGTCAGTGGAAATATGGATTATCGACAAATTCTGGAAATGTGTGTCGGGCTTGGCATCACTCAGACTCTGTGCTAACTATCTGTGGACCTGTATCAGAGCTGAGCAGGCAGGACTGTGGAACGTCTGGCAGTGTTCATGGACAGTTGGAAGGAATAGATCTTGAAGAAGTTGTAAGCCTGACTTTGGCATAAGTAATCACAATGCGGTTGTTTGGAGTCACCATGAAATGTGCTAGCGAGACTGTAAAGGCAGACATGAAAATTAACGATCTCGGCTTGACCCAAAACAATGTTGAAATCTGAATCTGGCTGACTATCTCAATTCTCCTTGGATATTATGGAAACAAGAAGGCCAACATATTAAAATCAGCACCTGTACTGAGGACTGGTAGAAGATTCAACACTTCTTGATGTATTGTGGAGTTAAACCAGAGAGGGGGGTGGGGGGATGACAAACTCCAAACAACTGCTGAGTTTGTCACTGCAGCACATTTTAAAAGAGCATCCTTAGTGTTTGGTGACACGACCATTCTTCATCCTACAGCTGGGGACACTATAACTTCTGTGTTTTCTTGCCAAGTCACCAAAATCTGCTGCCATTAGCTCTATGTGCATCACTGTAATTGCTCCACAAACTGGGCAACAAAAAGAAAATGCTCCAGAAGCCTCATGGAACAATATTTAATCTAAAACATGTCAGACTAATCAAACCTATTTTTACATTTGAACTCGCTTTAGTAATTAAAAAAAAAAAAAATCTGCAGCTCGTCAAAGACACTTTCTCCATGAAAGTGAATGATCAGTGCATGACGGGAAACCTAAAAAAAAGACGCATTCAAAGAGACAAATTCAAAATCACACAAGTTTGTTACACTTCAAACCCTTTTGTCTTTTAAATCACTGACAATATGAGCGTGCATATGTTCAAAAAGCTTTCATAATGAGCTGTAAGCCAGTCCTTTGGCCTGGTGTGTGTTTAATTAATTAGTTTTAGCTCTTTTTGGCTACATTAAACGCCATTCATTGTTTAAGTATTAACAGCTGCTGTGAATAAGGAGACTTAAGGAAAAACCTGGTCTATTTATTGAACAAAACAGTCCCGATCTTTCTTCTAGAGGGTATATAATCTGTGTTTTCACCGTGAGGTCAAGGCCCATCTGTCCTAGTACTCGTATTATTGAACTTTACTGTAAAAGCTTGTGGCTCAGTAATTAAAACTATAAACGTATACGGAGTTATTAATGCACCCCATGTGAGTCCAGCCATGGAGTGACTCAGCTTGTAGACACAGAAGAGAGGAGCAATCTGAAGAAAAACTGAGATTTGAGTTGTTTCTAACATTTCTCTTTGATTATCGTGCATGAAAGTTTTGCCAAGATAAGACAGCCGCTGTCCTAAAATGAAAGTACTTCAAATGATGCTGTTCTTAACGATTTCTTTAAATTAAAGCAGAGCATTAAGTTTGTGGCGCTTTGAAAGCGACGGCCCTAATGTGCCACGTTTCAACTTCAGATGCATTTTGTTTTTTTGTTCTGAGAACAAAAACAGGAAAAATATGTGAATTAAAGCTCTTTACTGAGAAGTCTGTCAAATTAAGAGATGGCGTACGCAAGCACAGAGAATGGACCTTGATCTAAAATTCAGACAGGGCGCAGGTTTAATCAAATGGAGCAAACGGATGTTCACGTGGTCCTAAATTGAGTGTGAAGTTGCACAACAATGATGAAAATCCAACATGGGTTCAAAAAACTCTCCATAGAAGGAAGTGTCATCATCCTGAAGATTTAGCTCATTTAGTTAAAGGCTAAATACAAATGTTCTAATTAGAACAACTGTTTTTCATTCAGTTCCATTACAATACACTGTGATTAAACAAAAACGACTAATTCTAACCACAACTCTACATTTGTTTTGTACAGAATAAACTATCGGCAACGGTTGGTAAACAAAAACCCTGTTCTTCTTGGACAATTAAACAGAAGTCATAGAGATGATCCTGGACCGTGTTCCACACATCAGTCAGGGGGACTAATGGGACACGTTCTCATAGCAGAGTGAATTTGGCTCAGGCATGCGTTGGCCTGACGGAGTGACGCTATGCTGCGCCTGGGAGAACAGAGCCGCCCTAGGGTGATAATTAGTCCAGTTTCTTGAAGTGCAGGCTGCAGATTTGAACAGCAAACTTTGTTTCTTCTCTGACTCCCTTCTCTATTCAGTCCCAAATTGGCTTCCTCCGGCTAATCCTCCCATGCCTATAACTGTATTAATTATCCACAATTCTGTTTAGCACACTTCGACTGAATTCAATTCAATCCCGTTCCTCTGATTCTAATTCAAGGTTTCGTTCAGACCACAAACTACCACCCAAAAAAAAGAAAAGGCAGCAGGAAAAAAGTTTCCGTCTTCCCTTCTTTTCCAATTCTCTTTTTTACCAGCTATGATGAGCTGCAGTGAGACTGAATTATTTAAAACTGCAGCAGCAGCACTTAGGAAGATCTCAGCAGTCAGTCAGAGACAGAAAACACTTAGTTTCAGAAAATGCACATCTCAAGTTCCTGTTTATCAGTTCACGGGGTTTGCAGAGACAACTGTGGATCTTCATCAGTTGTATTTCTCTCAGCATGCCATCAAGGTTTATACAACAACTTTATGTGCAAGCTGCTACTTCCGTTCTTTGAACGTTAGTGTTTTAATGTATTCCCAGTAATCTCACCAGTCTTTGGATGCTTTAGGCTGTTCTTTTATCAGAGATCATCCAGGTAATAAAGTTAAACATAACTTCTATCTTACAGTATTTATCTCCGTTTGATGGATTTTTGTGTCTCCTTTTAGCATGTGATAAACTGGAAATAAATACCAAGGAAAATAATGATCTTATTCAAGAAACTAGAAGCAAGAACTCCTAAATATGACACATATGCAAAGTTTTGTTTTCTTTTGAAAGCACAACCGGGAACATTTATCAGGACTGAATCTGAGAAACGGCACGAGAGATTCGGAGAACAAACTAAACTGTTCAGAGAATTGAGAGTGGGCCTCGTTTGTTTTTTTACTTTTACAAAATGTGACATCGACTCTGACTAATGAATCAAAAGAAACAGAGTGGTTTAAAAGCATTTGTTAGAAAGAGACTTAAATGTGGAAATGTACATCTGTGGACTTGTTTCTTTCTTTTTATAACTTGCTTGGTTCACAATTTAAACTAATTTGTGACTGTTGTGCTAACCAAATAAGGCAAAACTCATTTTTAATTACTGGTTTAAATGCAACAAAAAGGTAAAAATGACTTAGAGGATGGATACTGTTTTCGGAGATGATGATGAAGTAGAAATTTAAACACTTGATGACAATATTGTAGTCCAACAAAATCATAAACTGTTGTATTTAGAAGAAAAGTAAGTAAAAGAAAAATAAAATCTTGCTGAAATGATATCATTAATTTCTATATAAAGTTCTGCTGCATTTATCCCTCGATGCTCCCTCATTACTAAAACCAGATGAGAGGACCTCTCTTCCTGAGCCCAGTTCAGTTGGAGGTTTCTTTTCATTAAAATGTTTTTCAGTATAACTTTGAAACAAGTACAGCATTTCTTTTGTGATGCAACTTTTCATTTTATTGCTCTGGTCTTTTTTCAAAGTTTATATCAATAAAATAGAACAAGAGGAGACTTCTAGATATTACTAATACTCTGGTCACAGCTAAAGTGAAAAAAAAAAGGCAAAGTGTCTTTTGAGATCTATTTCAGGAGACTTTACATCTTCTGCTAGGCCTGTCGCAATAAACAAAAAAAAAAAAAATCAATTAATCTCATGAAAAATGAAAATTATCAACCTCATTTTCATTTATCGGCTTTTCCTGTCTCTCTCTTTCCACTGAAGACACTGGATGACAAAACACTCAACTACGGTGCTCTTCAATGACCCCTCCCCTTTTCTTTAAAATCCGTTTTAACCATCCAAAATTTTGGATGGTTAAAAGCAGAGAAGTTGAAAAGCTAAGCTATGAGCTAAGCTAACAGGTCAACCTCGGGAAAAAACCCATCTTGTCGAAGCTCCAAAATTCACGGTTGAAACCTGTGCCTTTGTGTAAAAAGTTGGTTTTCTTTGCAAAAAGAAACTGAGAACTTGTTTACAGATATTTTTTATTAAAAAGCTTTGTGTAAAAAATTCTACGCTAAAAAGCTCAAACCACACCGAGTGTCTGCCATTTTGAGAACGGGGGAAAAAAAAAAGAGACAGCCCATGTCACATCAAGGGGCCTCCCTCTCATTTTTCTTAAAGAGACACGCTGCTCGTTCCCTCACTATCCATCCTTCGGTTCAAACAGTCTTATACTGCCATTTGGTGGTCAAAGAAGGTACTACACTCAAAACAAATTAACCAACATTTCTTCTTAAATTTGACAATAACGACTAATAACAACATTATCGTTTATCGCAATAATTTCTGAGACAATCGCCCAGCAAAATTTGTTATCATGACAGGCCTATCTTCTGGCAAAATTGGACAACAATTTGAGAATGAATCACGAACAACAACAAAAAAACTTTGTTTGGGGGAGGGGCTAATCAGACCAGATTCATCTCAGACCGTTTGGTCTCCTGACCCAAATGAAATGTTGAGTCACGTGATGCTTTCAGGTTACGATGATCTCAAGTGTACCAGCAACAATTCAGTCTTCAGCCCAGTCCAGAATAAACCTGACTCAAGTAATAAACGTCAGAGGAAGAGATTAGTCAGTTGATCAGCATTTGTTTGGCTAAAACTGCAAAGGAGCAAAGCATGCATAAATCAGTCTGTCCTCTGATGACTTAATGTGTTAGATGCAATTCAAATGAGTCTGATGGGTTCACTTTTTGCTGCTCCATCCTCATACACATCATGCATTATAGATTATCATCATGATCGCAGAATGGCTGCAGAAACCACAGAGAACTCTTGATTTTCATCCATGTATTGATGGACAAGCCTCATTATACAGCAGCACAAAATAAACCTGGGCTTAATTAAACACTGAAGCTGCAGTTCTTGGTAGTAATACCGGTACATAATACAGCTCTATACTATCTGGATACTTACCTGGTACTAAATGTTACATACCTTGTACCTATAGGTAGGTACTCTATCCACTGAGTTTGTATCTCCTACATACTGGGTATGTTTATGCTACTTAGGAAGACTAGGCTAGGCTATTATGATAGGGCTTCTTACCCTGGATCTAAAGAATATATACTTGTTGGGTTCATACATGGTACCGATTAACTATATACCTGGTACTTACAGGCTCAGTATTTCGTACTTACAAAGTATGAACCTGCTACCCTGTATGTACCTGCCACATACATGGTGTGTACCTGATACCTACAGGACATGTAGCTAGTACTTACTGGGTAGGTGATGTCTAGTACATATGGGAACTGGACTGGATTAGGAATTGACTTGTTACTATGTACCCTGTAAATACAGGGTAAGTAAGAACAATATAAGTACCTGGTAAATACCCGGTAAATATCCAGTAAGTACAGAGACAAGTCACACCATATTACAGCCCAGTACCCATATTTACCAGTTCATATGGGTTACATACACCTAAATACATATATACATACAAGTACATACATGGGTATGTACCAGGTACATACCCAGTACATACAGTGCTGTATCATGTATTGATTTTCAGAACATTGAACTGAAGAGAAAACACAGAATTTAAATATTTAAGCCTGCATTAACAAGTTTTGAGCACTTACCACTGTAGGTGACGATGCGGACGGTGGAGTCACCCTCTCCGAAACGTGTGATGGGGGTGAGGCGCACCTCGTAGGATTCAGGCTTGATCAGCTCTGTCAGGTTGTGCGTCATGAGCTCTCCTTTGCCAATGTTTCCCTCCACAGTGATCTCCTGCTCCCACCAGCGCTGCAGCCCCATCTAAAAGGGAAGAGGAACAATCAGCTTAATAGAAATCAATAAATAGTCAATCCAGTTCAACAAAAAAGCATCTGAGGCTGTCGCAGACTTGTAAATGAGAAGCTGCTGAGTTGAATGAGGACATATTGAAAAAGTTAGGAAGATATTTAATTTCCATTTTTATACGAAAGGTCAAAAGGAAGGTTAATTTAAATATTTAGTTTGCTGCTATCTTTAAAACACTAGGTAATCAACCACATCTAAATGACTTATTAGCTTCTCGTAAAAATAAAACTGACCTAAAGAGTATTACTGCTTGCTGTCAGAAAAGGTGAAATCAGTTTAAATCAAGTTAGCCCCCACAGCTAATCAACATTAGGAAACAAACAAAGAAAGGGGTACAACTCAGTCATTTTCACAGATAATAAGCTTATAAGATCAGAGTCAGAGTTTCTTTATTTGTCATTCACATCACATATAGTACATGAGGTGGAGCAAAATTGTGTACACAGGGTCCCAGTTACATCAAACAAAAGCAAAAATATAAAGTGTAAAAAGAAACAGTAACTAAGAATGTAAGATATAAACTAAGATATATGCTAAATGAATGCCCAATTACTAAAAGATCTAATATATATACCAATCACTAATGGTGCAAAACAATACACTGAACAGCAGCAGCACGATTCTCATAGGTTCTGTTCAGCTATAATTTACACACTTAATGTGAGCACTAACATAAACTAAACTAACATAAACTAAACTAACATAAACTAGGATTTATTCAAAGCATGCAATAAGAATACAGAAACAAGGCGCCAGAAGTGAAAAAGAAATAAATCAACAGCAGCATGGTCCTGTTGGCAGAGTGGTTCTGATGACAGTGAGGTTACCGTAGCAACATGGTCCAGTTAGCAGCATGATACTGTTAGCAATGAGGTTTATCTTAGCAACATAGTCCTGTTGGTCCCATAGTACTGTTAGCAGTGTGGTAAGATGTGGTAGTAGCTGAGAGATATCCCTCAATACACATACTGAGAGCTAAAGAATTACAAGAGATCTTGCGGTATTGCATGCTATAGCTAATATATTGGTATTTTCAAGATTTGACCAAAATGATTGTAACTCAATCACAACACAACAAAGCATCTGGTTTGAAAGAATAACTTTTAGAGGTTTCTTACCGAGCGTATGTCAGAGGAGGACTTATGGCAGAATTCAGCAACAACGTGATAATAGTATGTCTTCAGAAAGACAAAGAAAACAGGAATTCTGAGTGACCGGAAAAGTCAACATTGCATTTCCCTTATGACTAAAAATGCCAGCAGGAGCCAAAAGCCATAGTTCCAACATTTAAAGTGGGGTTCTGTAAGAAAAGTATGAACAATGAATATCTTACCTGTTGTAGATACTTTTATAAACAACCAAAGTTGGGAGAAACGTTTAATCTTGGCCAAACTGGTGATCTAGGCCGGTCAGAGTAGGACCAAGATCAAAGTGGACTATTGCCACCTTAAAACAATTCTGATATCAAAATTTAAACGTGTTCAAACAAACCGTGTTTCATCAGCTTTTACAACACTGCCAATACATTACTTGAGTATGCTTTGAAAGAAATATCAGGACATTCCTGTCAAAAGTGCCTTCGGAGGCATCAGAAGTGTTACAGCTAGCTGCTGTTCACACGTGAAAAACAAAACAAAAGTGTAATGCAAAACTGATGGTGATGTAAAAGTTAATTATTAGTGTTCACAAGAAACTGTTCCTTTATGATTTCTCACTTTCTGCTAGCACAACCTGTATATTTCACAAACACTCCGACAAGTTCAATAAAAACAGTTCAACCATGCGAAACGTTGATTGCAGTACAGTAGTCCCTTGCTACTTCCCGTTTCATTTATCACTCTATCTCAGTTCTTCAAAATAAAATTGGACCTGACACACAAGTGGCTGTCTGATGGATGAGCCACACGATCTGCATGGAATTTTTAGTTAAAATAAATTGTTTGAAAATATTTAGCTGCTGCTGCACCTTTGTGCAGCCAAGAGCAGCAGAAAAAAGCTTCCTCCTGCAGCTTTGTGGAGCCCATACTGCAGGACAAACTTCCTGCTGCAGCTGATCAGCTATTCGTGCAGAGCGGAGAAGTGGGCGTGGCCAAGAGGCAAAGAGCAGAGGAGGCAGGAAGCTGAAATCATGACATTCTGTGTTCTTTTACAGAGTTTAGAGCTTAGAAACATTGATTAGAATATTGCAAGAGCATGGGA
>NC_056509.1:26548833-26559864 GCF_014905685.2 Nematolebias whitei
CCATCCATCCATCCATCCATCCATCCATCCATCCATCCATCCATTCATCCATCCATCCATCCATCCATCCATCCATCCATCCATCATCTTTATCTGCTTCTTCCTATTTGGGTCACGAGGGTCACTGGTGCCCATATCCAGCTTTCACTGTGCGAGAGGCGGGGGGACACCTTGGACAGGTCTCCAGTCCATCACAAAGACACATGGAGACAAATGAGACAAACAATCATTCACTCTCTCTCTCACACCTAGGGACAATTTATTCTGTCAATTTTCTGACTCTCTGCTACTAGTATAAAACATTTTAGCACATTATAAAGAAAACAGACAGCGCGGCGTTTGTTTTTTTTCTTTAGTCATTCAGCTGTGGCAGCCATCTTGATTTGGACTGACTCAAAAAGTCAACTAGTTGTAGAGGCACAACCAATCGTTGTCTTAAAGTTTCATTAACAGATAGACCCATGAGCACACAAAAACACATACACAGAATAGATAATATGTTTTTCAGTAAATAATACTAAATGCCTGTTTAAAAAACTCAAAAATTTAAATCTAAAGTTGAAATATTATCTACCGTGCAAACATCACAAATGACAGTATGCAATATGGAGTAGACAAAAGTTCATTTTAACTGCAGTGCTTTTTGTAATTAGAGGTTAAATGTAAAATCAGACTCAACATGTGATAAAAATGAGGTGAGATTTTGCAAACTTTTTTTTTTTTTAAGTTGGGAGGAGAATCAGTTGTTAATTAGGTGAGGGCATGATAAATCACCCTTCACATAGAAATAATATATGTATTTTATTTTGTCTAATTGTAGGAAGGAATTTAATATTATGTTGGTTAACAAGATAAGATGACAGTGATTTCACAGAGTTTTACCAGTATTTCAATCTACTGTTTTGATTGACACGGCGGTGATACTTCAGCACAGTTGGTGACATAATAAAACGCATAACGTAACACGCTCTGCTCAGAACAGACTGTGAACGGTGTCACAGGAAAGATGTTCTACAAGGTTTCAGTGCATACTGAAACATCGCTTCATTTTGCCACCACTAAAATAATAAACTCCCTCAAAGGATGTACTCTTTATTTCACCGTCAGCATTTAGATCTTCTTTATATCACTGCAGACTGCCATGAGTTTTCTTTTTTTTGCTAACAAAGTGCACAAACTGTTGATTTGCTTTGAAGCTGACGTAAAGGTTTGTAGCAGAATTTGAATGTACTTTCCCTTCAAGTCCTGTTCACTGAGCCCAGCATCAGTTCAGACTAATGACTAGACCTTCATCAGCTCTTTGACTGAAACGCTGATGTTCTAGAACAGGGGTTCCCAAACTTTTTCATACCATGGCCCCCCAAACAGCATTAGCTTCTGGCCGAGGCCCCCCTCGCAAACCCTCAAACAATGCCACAAAATGTGTAAAGAAACATCAACTTTTAGAATGATTTAATTTTATTCACTATATTCAATTAATTATTACAGCTGCTGAGCATAAAAAATGTTAACTAACATGTTTTAAACACTGTATTATATTCCCACTGAAAAAAAAAAACTACTTTTCAATAAACTGTTGACCAGAAGAACAAAACAAAAGAAATCTAACCTCTCGCTCAAGTGTGCTTATCTGGAAATGACAGATACAGATCGCCTTAGTGGGCAATTTTTATTGTTATTATTACTATTTTTTATTTTTGCTTTTTTTAAATCTTCTTCTGCAGCTTTCCAGGGCCACCTCTAGCGCCCCCTGGCGGCCCCCAGGTGGCCATGGCCCCCATGCAATTTAGCCATCATGCATTTTGCTGGCTGTTGCATCATCAACTACATTTTCTCTATATTTTTGATTTATGTTTTAAGGACTTCCTGTTGAATAAATTAGCCAGTGTTTAAACTTTTGCAGCATCTCCTTATCAGTGCTGGATGAAAACTGCAAATGCTTTATTGGTTCGGTTATTGGAGGAGTTCAGAAAATGACCCGAATGCAGCTTTAGGTGTCAGAATGCAAGAATAAACGGAGGGGAATTTGAATTAAAATGGGAAAATGCCTAAAAGGCTGGTAAGATTAGCAAACAAATGAACGATGGCTGCAAAGCCCCAGTGGAATCCAAACAAGAGAACAATCCAATGAAAGCAGCGAGGATGAGAGAGTTAAAAAGGAAAAGCAAACAATGTTGCAACAAAATAAGGTCGAGAAAGAACAGGGAATTACAAAATCAAAACGCACCCGGACTGTAAATACGCAAGAGCTGCTGTTGTATTTTATATACTCAATTCATTCAGCATTTCTTACTACTGACGTTCATAAAATATTAAATACATAAATAGCATAAAAAGTCACATCATGATCTATCGTCAAAGGGAAGGTCTTATTTGCAATTGTTTAGAAACTTTCTCTATGTATCTCATATGTCCACCAACTGGTGATGTTTCCAGACTTTGCTGAATTGAAAATTTAAGAATACATTACTGCACATGCTAGGACAGTCCTAACACAATCACATTATTTGTTTTTAGAAAAGGCTGTCATTCTTTAACACTGTGGCTGCTGAGGCAACAGTGACAAACTGGATCTGGGACATGAGTTTAATAATTAAGGACTGGATTTTAGTAATGATAAAAAATAATTAAATCAATTTCCTTAGCCATACTTGTACTGTAATTTAAAACAACAACAACAAAACATCATTTGGAAGTTTTAAGCTCATTTTACTTCTCAGTCAATTGATAGTTATCTTTTTTTATTACAATGAAACTCAGAGAGAAGGATGTGAATTACCCTATTTTATCAATAAAAAAAATAGTTGAATAAAAATCAGTAAAGAAGCTTATTCAAGTGTTACTGGCAATAAAGAAAGTAACTTCTTCAAATATTGCTTGAAAGCAAAACATAAATCAAACAAAACAAATAAAATAAGAAAGAAAATTAAACCATGAAAAAATACTACGATTTCAGGCAAACTGCAGAGAACTTATTTACCCATTTAGGCTCTGATTTAAATGCTATGTTTATGTCATGCATTATAGGATATCCTCTAATTTATTTGACTTTTTAAATATTTAAAACATTCTTCTAAGTTCTGGTAAGTTGTGCTCATGCTCCCTTGGCGTCCTATAATGACATGATAAAAAAGTTAAATTATATCAGAGATGTGTTGTATAACTGGGCTGTAAACCAGTCCTTAGGCCTGACGTGTGTGTGTGTGTGTGTGTGTGTGTGTGTGTGTGTGTATGTGGCATTTACCCTTCACAAATTTAAATTCCTACACACACTTACTGACTTACAGATTGTGCTTTTACATTTTGATGTTTGTTGAATTTACGCACCACTCAGTTAAGGTTTCTGTTTACATCCAATAACCTTTCATTTTCCACATTTTACCCATGAAATCAGAAAAAAAAAGAAGATTATTGATTTAATTTCATATGATTGCAGCAGCTTCTCTTGTTTGTTTCACAGCAACTTGAAAAAAGCGTGACTGTTCAAAGGGATACTGCGAGCCAAAAGAAAGCCAACTAATGGAACTGACGACATGATGTTAGACAAGAGTTAATTTACTGTTGAGCGCCTGCATGTAATTATTGTGGCTTCTATTGATCGTATCTCTCATCCTGACTTGTAAGATCAGATGAAAAAGGACTAAACAGAAGTAGCAGAAGCTCGGTGTTAAAGAAGCTGCAACAGGGAGGCAGTAAAAGGTGTGGACGTCAGCTTTAGTCAAAGGTTTCTACAGTGGATCATGAATAAAGAGGAGCTGGAATGATCTTTGAACGGCACCAAGACACCATTCTTTTTAGCATTTCCAATGTCTGCTTTAGAGCATTTTATTTTCAGAACATAAAACCAAATCTTAACTGTGAGCATCTAAAAAAAACAAGAGTGCGTTTGCATTTTTCTTTAGTTTACGAAAGAGTGGTTAAAAGTATCAAGAAGAGCCAGTCAGCAAGACTGATAATTAATTTTAGGATTTCCACAAATTTAACTTGTTTGGCTACAGAATATAAAATGAAAATATTTTCAAATATGGCTGACTTTAAAAATCCAAACGGGTTTATTGTGAAAACCTGCACTGACACGGCCTTCATGGACACGTGAAGAAGACACAAACACCAATTTTGTCCTCAACACAAAACACTTAGCCAGAAGTTTGTAAATAAAGTTCTGGGAAATAAATTGTATTTGGAAGTCTAACAAAGTTAAGTCAAGTCCTCTGGACAGAATCTTCGATTCTTAGAAAGGATTCTTAAGAATCCGTCCAGAGTAGAGCTGTCATTTCTAACCCGGACCCGAAGCCCGGCCCAATTGGACCTGAATTTGGGGCGGGCCAGGCTGTGATAATGTGCTGGATGGGCGGGCCGAGTCCATGTTTGGCTTTTGATTGCGTCAGCGGATCAGCCGCGATCCAATTATATGGCAACATGGTTTGCCATACTTTCATGCATTATGCATTTGAAAGAAACTTTCCAACCATTAAGCATGGGACTGGGCTAACCATGGTATGGGTTCATGGTGCATCAGGTGGTGTGGGGGGCATCAACCTTTCTCTAATATAAGATGTTATTCACACACCATCAACATTTCAAGACAAACATCAAAATGCATTAAAAGCCATCGCATTTAAACAGTCTGACATTCTCAAAAAACGTTGTCCTGGCAATGACTTCAAGATTGTTAGAAGTTCTTGGAAGCCCTCATAGCAGGAGTGAATGTAAGATCGACAAGATTTTTACAGGATTAAAAGCCTTGGACTGAATCTACTCAGCATACTGAAGGATTCTAAGCTGACCATAAAGTCCTCATAAGTTGAGTTACTTGCCAACCAGTGCAATGAAAGTTTAGTTATTGGCCTTTCATCTAATTAGTATTGTTTTTAATATTAAATATGCAAAGAGATGTTTTGGCTTAAAACAGGGGTATCTGTTTTAGACTGTTGCTAAAGGCTTAGACTACTGTAGGACAAATTGACCTCATTTCTTAAAATGACTTGTTACAAATGAATAGTTTTCATTTGATATTATTTCTATCTCAACATGTGATTCTCGACCTGCCATTGTGTATCTGTTCCTCTCAAACCCAGCCGGTTGAAGCAGATGACCACTTGTCCTGAGCCTGGCTCTGCTAAAGGTTTCTTCCTCATGAGGGAGTTTTTCCTTTCCACTGTCGCCTTCATGCTCACTCAAGATGAGAGTTTTGTAATTGAGTTAAATTCAAAGCAGTCTGCTCCTCAGATAAATAATGTTATTCATTTACTTTTTATGTATATGAATGTTTCTGTTCAGTGCCTTGAGATGACTTCTGTTGTGACTTGGTGCTATATACAATAAAATGAATTGAACTGAATTGAATTAATCCTAAATCCGGAGAACCACTACCCTGGATGTTTTACTTGTTCCCTGCTACAGCACACATGACTCAATGGTTAAATGATCTCTTCATGTTCTGCAGAAGCCTGATAATCACGTGTTGGTTTAAATGAGGTTTTCTTGGAGCTGAGAAACATCTAAAACATGAAGGCTAGTGGCCCTCGAAGACCAAGATTAGACACCCCTGGCTTAAAATGTCAAAAAATAGATTCTAACAAAGTTAAGTCATGTCATGTGAAAAAAACAATTGTTTTTAGAAATCGGATCAGTCAGAAAATCACAGTAACAATTTTCAACACTAGTGTACCTTGGCTGAACATCTTTAGTGTTCTTGCAGATCCAGGTCAAAAGAATAAGATTTCGAAGCCCGGATACAATGTCAAAACGAGGGCACAATGCACACCTTTTTGCTGCATCCCTTACTGATGCGGTGCTTCACGACTGTGTTTCGGGCCGATGCATGCCTCTCAGCTACCGCTTCATTCCCTATTTCCCCTTCAGCTAGACCGTTTCTTACAAGGATGATAACACAAAGCAATCTGTTACAAAGGCAAAGGGTCTCCCACTTCTAAGTATTAATTCAGAAGCACTACGGAAAATGATAATAATTCTCAGGGAATGGCAGGGGAGCAGCTGCTGGATCTATAAATAGATTGAAGCAGCGTAGTCTGCATGATGTGAGCTTTCTTTACTGCACCACTATTTCAGTCGGTCTGAAGGTCTCTCTGCATTTTTTTATTTCCAAACGGAGCCTCTACTACCCCACACAGCTTTTTATTTTTTCACCTTTCATCTGGATCACTTGCCTTGACAATTTTGCCACATTCTAGCTTGAACTTTTCCCACTATAAAGTAGAATAAGATAAAAAAAAAAAGAAATCTAATTATCACCCTAAATCAATATTAAACCCTGAGACAGAATCAATCAACAGCAGGTATAGTAGCTGCTGCAACTTTTCAATGCAGTAAAGAATCTCTTTCAACATGGGAAGATTGGCTGGAAGGGGAAAAATGGTCACAAGAGGTGACCTTTGGAGAGTTCAGGGTAAGAAGGTGGAGAGAAATTAATTTGCACACAAATGGACTGCAGTAGTCACTTTTAAATATATAAAATGCCACGAAAACTGAAATGTTGTATAGGTTTTTGGATTAATTTAGGTCTAATGTATTCCTGGATGAATGGAAATATTAAAGGTGAACAGAAACATAACAAGAACCGGTGCAAAAATAATTAAAACGAAAAGAAAAACAAATGCAAGTTTTAAAACAAATGCCCAGCAAGCACAATTTAATATTTACCAAGCACACCAATTGAGATAATAGACAGAAAAGTCATTGCGCTGCACAAACAGAACAGCCGCAGAGAGTGTGTTTTCAGGCTCCAATTCCTGGAGGGAGTAGTGTGAAACAAACATGAAATTTTATTATTCATTACAAACTCAACTGAAGACATGCTTGCTAATTCAGGGCAGGAGTGGGATAGAGTCAGCATAGCTGCATGCATTTTTTTTCATTTGGATTTTGGTAATCCATCCATCCATCCATCCATCAATCATTACCCGATTCTGAGCGACCGTGCCCAGTTTTTGGTAAAAAAAAAATATATATTTTTATGTATTTTTTGGGACCTCCACTAAACTGGCAGTACAATTCTGAAAGGCATCATATTACATAGGGCAACAATCAAAATGTGCTGATATGAAAACAACAAACAAACAAAAAATTGTTTGAGTACCAAACGTTTCCAAATTAAAAGATACAGACAAATAAATCAAGAGAGAAAGGTAAGGATTGATTGCCCAAAGAGGAGAGAACAAGACGTAGAGCGATTGATTTGTTGGCCAGATAATTAGGCTGTTTTTTGACGTTTCTAAAATAATCAGCATTGGCCACATCTGAGCAGATAAAGGCAATTAAAACCCAGGTACATCCGTGGGCAGCTGCTTCTTGCAACACAGAAACCTCTTCATAATTTATTGTGTATTCACAACAAACCTCTAAGAAACCTCCAATCAAAATCAGGTCAAATCATAGTTATTTTAAATAACACATTTAATGATTAAAGCAACCCAATGTGCTTTCCACTACAAACTTAAAGCATATAAGAGCAATGATTTTATACTGTACATATATACATCTAGACAAATCATAAAAATGTTAACACAAAATTACTGTAACACACACACAAAAAATACACCACTTTTTTTGAATAGGAAAAAAAAAACATTTACCAAGTGGTCATACCTCAGAACTAGAAAGTGCATTTTACTGAAGCTCAAATGCTAAATTAACATGATACTAAATTAAAATGAAAAACTTATTCATCCCTGTAGTGATCCGGCTTTTCAATGAACATTGATGACTTCTGTACTGGGTTTTAACATCTCACTGTCTTGTGTAGTATGGATGTTTTTGTGTGCCTACTTGACTGTGAAACTAATTGCCCCCCAGGGATAATAAAGATTCTTGAACTTGAACTTGAAATGCAGCTCTCCCAAATTTGTGAAGGGTATAGGGAATGCCTTAAGTATCAGGATCTGTAGACTTGAATTGTCTGATTAAAATGTCTTATTTATATTATGGTACAAGGCCATTTAAAGTTTTAAAGACCAGCAGTAAGATTTAAAAGAAATCATTTTCAGTAGGAAGATAGTACAGAGATCTTGGAACAGGAGTTATCTCATCAAAATGCTTGTGCTTGTGAAAATACCACATGCAGAATTTTGAATAGTTACATTCCATGCATATCACATTTTGGGAAATGTGTAAAAAGGCAATTTCAGCAGTCTAACTTATTTGTTCTAAATGCATAAATTAAATTTTCAAAGTCAGAGTTTGATACAGGGCATAACTGTGGTGCAGTTGACAGAGCTGCCATCTCTCAGCAAGAAGATCATCCTGGATCAAATCCTGGCCCGGGGGCCTTTCTGGGTGGAGTTTGCATGTTCTCTCTGCGCATGCATGGGTTTTCTCCCACAGACCAAAAACATGCATGTTAGGCTGACTGATAATTCTAAATTGTCCCTAGGTGTGAGTGAGAGAGTGAATGGTTTTTTGACTTGTTTGTCTCTATGTGTCCCTGTGATGGACTTATGACCTGCCCAGGGTGTACCCTGCCTCTCAAACAGTGATGGCTGGATGTGGGCACCAGCAACCCCCGTAACCCAAAAAGGAAGAAGCAGATAAAGCTAATGGATGGATAGATGCATGTATGAATGGAGTTTGATACAAACCCTAATTATTAAAATGTTTTTAAAATGAATGTCAGTTTAGTGATGTGGCTGATGTGACTAACAAAATTTAGACTGGGTAATCCTACACTGAGTTAAAGTAGTTAATTTTTGCATAAATATATTAGTTTTATTTATGTTTATGAATGACATGTACAAGTCGAGGCATTTAAAGACTGAAAAAAAAAACTGGTTCAAGTATTACACCCTGAGGTACACCACACACAACGCCCATTTTGTCAAAGACACCATCATGCAGCAAAACTAAATCATGACATTTAAGGCAATTGTGTTTTTTCTTTCTTCAAAATTTACTGCTGTATAGTGTATAAATGTTAGTCTAATGCATTATTGAACAAAACAAAAAAATGGCTTCTAAAATCAACCATCTGCTGCCATGACTTCTAAAAGAAACTGGCACAGATCATTGAAAAATCCCAGTGGTTTATTGCAAAACCCAACCACATCATCCATCAATGCTGCTCGTTTGCCATCTGTGAAGTTTACAGCAAAGACAGGAAACAACAAGAGTTGTGCTTGCTAATTCTCACTCTGGGTTTCAAAAACGGAAACTGTTAAAAGAAACTGCAATATACGGTCAAGAAACTGCTCCTGACAGGAGCTCTCTTGTAAAGCCCGCAAAGGCTCATTTACAGACTCAGTGATGCATAATGAGACAAACAATAGGAAAAAACATACTATGTAGCTTGGTCAATAGGTCACAGCAAGCAAGCGCAAACAAGTCAATTTATTGCACAACTTATATGGCCACATGATTAGCTTTTACAGCTAAAGCACAAAGAATAACAGTTTAAAAAAGGAGGGCTGAAACGTGGACATGTTGTACTTATTGTTCTAGAATAAAACATTTCAAGCTTTCAAAATTCATGTTGTGGTTGTAGCAACACTCCCTGTGAGCAGAGAACAGTGAATAACAGTCTTAAAGGAGACTTAACGAACCAACAGTAGGATACTCTGTTAACTGTGTGCAGACATACCTGTCTGATGCCCAGTCTGTATGCAACAATGCGGTCCACTGCAGTGGGATTCATCTGGGTCCACTGAAGCTTGAAGCCATAGACTCTGGGTCTGTCCTGCCACAGAGGACTGTAGGTATCATAGTAGAACTCTGGAGGGTAGGCTTTACCTGCAGCAAGCAAAATATACCAATTAACTCTATAGTTGTCAAAATATACGTTTACTTAAATCTACAATGTTTAGTTAGCACTGTTGCCTTGCAGCAATAAGATCTCAAGCTCAGGTCATAGCTGAAGCCTCGCTGCATTGAGTTGGCATGTTTTCCTGCTTCTGGCATGGGTTTCCTCCTGGTATTCCAGTTTTCTTACACAAACCAAGGACATACAGCCTAGATGAATTAGCAATTCTAAGTTGTCCCGTGTGAATCTGTGTGACTGCTTATTCAAACTGGTTACTTAAAATTATGTAAAAAAAGAATTAAAAAATCTGGGCAGCTCTTCAATATCATCTTCTTTCAGATCTCTCTCGTAAAGGAGTTCCCGAGGGTCAATGGGATTAACCTGTATAAATAAAGGTTGAATGAATATCAACCACTTCAGGGCTAAAATCAAATTGCAGCAATATCCATTTCAATAGGTGCAGTATGCAGATGACAATGCCCTTCTAGTCTTCTCAGATGAGGACCTACAGTGTATTTTGTCTACCTTTGTAAATCAGCTTGTCCTTGCTGAAAAAATAAAAACAACAACAAAAACAACAAAACAAATACTGAAATACTATAACTGCTACATCTAAACAGCAGTGATCCTTTCCCGTCTCTAAACTTCTCCATTGACAATACTGTATTGGTAAATGTGGGCATATCTTGGTAGCCTTCTGTAATCTATATCTATCACTGATTATAAAGTTCATTACTTCATTAGCTGTGCCAGAGGGTTTGCTTAAAGCTAAGGGAAAGGCAAAAAGCATAATCCTGGTCTACAAAGCAGTAGTGCTATTCACTGTTTTGTATGGCTCAGAAACCTGGACCACATATCGCTAGGACTTAAAAGCACTTGATGCATGTCATCAGTAATGCCTGCATAAAAATTATCAGGAAAGAAGGACTGGCACATCATCTTTAACATTTTGGAGGAAGCTGACACTTCTACCATTTCTGCTACCATTGCCCGACTGCAGCTTAGCGTGGAGGGCATTTTATCCATATCTGTCTTGAGTCCCTAAGTAAGTCCTCTATTTTCAACTTTTCATTCATCCTTTATTTATACAGGTTAATCCCATTGAGTCTTGGGGACTCACTTACAAGAGAGACCTGATTTTAACAGAGTGATGACAACAGTGTACAACAACGACAATAAATAATAATAATAAATATATAATTAAATAGAATAAAAGCCTGCTGTATGTAAACGCTCGTCGTGAACAGATTGTGCCCATGTAAATGATACATTTGAATGAT
>NC_056509.1:26564864-26565186 GCF_014905685.2 Nematolebias whitei
ATAAATTGAAACACTAGATTTTTACATCTGCCACTGCGTTTTCTAATTACTTTGCATACATGTTCAAAATACCAAATACAATAATAATAATAAAAATGTGTAAACATAAATTTGTAGTTATTAATTTTGAAGCACTTTTTAAAGTCAAAACATGTATATTTTAAATGATCTTCATTTAACCATCCATCCAACCATCCATTTTCTTTACCCGTTTATTCCATTTTGGGTCACGGGGGTCGTTGGTGCCCATGTCCAACAATCACTGTGCGAGGGGCGGGGTACACCCTGGACAGGTCGCAAGTCCATCACAGGGCCACATAGA
>NC_056509.1:26565196-26582687 GCF_014905685.2 Nematolebias whitei
CCTAACATTCATGTTTTTGGTCTGTGGGAGGAAACCGGAGCACCCGGAGAAATCCCACACAAACACGAGGAGAACATGCAAAATTCACAGAAAACCCCCCCAAAAAACCCATGACCTTAATAATGTATAATTATCACCACACATTGCATAGTAATTTTATGTTCAAGGTTTATGTTTTAGCTGTTAATTTATTTTTGTTAACTATGATAAAAAGCTTGGTTTATGCTAAACAACAAACCATTTTTATAATACTAAAGGAAAGTGTGTGCCATAGATGTGCTCTGTTTTATACACTGTATGTTCAGGACTCCTGCCAGGAAAAAAAACAAAATATCTTCATAAGCTAGATCTGATCTACCAGCAAACCCTGGCAGCCTTTTCTTTTCAGTAATATTGTTTACTTGTTGGAATATGTGAGGATTTATATTCTACACAATTGTGGCATCAACTGAACCCAAACCAAACCAAACAAAAAAAGCAAATCAAAATTTCATCCTTCCATTTGCAGGGTGGAAGCTGATCTCTGACAGATGAAGAAGGCTCGGTTAGGACACTGCATTTAATTCAAAACCCAGAAACAAGCTTACAGGACGACCTTCCAGGGACAGAACAGAAAGTCACCCCCATGACTTCCTGTTGCGTCTGTCCCACATGTATTTGGGGTTGTTTATCAAAGGACAACAAGACACAGAGCAGATGATGTCAATGTCTGTAGGAAAGACAATGGACAAAAGCAGTAAAATTAAGGGAATTGTGTGTAGACTCAGCAAGTAGTTTATGTTTCATGTAACTTGTGTTGTTTATCTCAGTGATTTCTTATATATTTTTAATTGATTCAATGTATTAGAGTTAAAAATTTTCCAAAGTCTTAAGATTATATATTTTTTTTGCTTTCATAAGACTTCCAAACAGTGCAGGAAATAAATGGTCTTAGATTCATCCTAGTGTCCTTTTGCACAGAAGTTACTTTACAGAACACTTCGAGCCAGGCCAGCACCGTTTCTTGTTATTTCTTAATGATATTAGAAAAGATAGAAGCAGAATGGGGGGGGGGGGGGGGGCTGAAGTCAACCTGCTGCTGTTACGCCTCTGAGCCACCAAGTGAGGTGGTACCAGAATCGTAACGATTGATAAACGAAAGGGTAAGACGCCATCATAACAGGAGGGTGTGATGATGGCCGACAATACAACCAGCCCTCCACTGGATTTAGACTGGGCACTATCCTACACCCAGGTCACTCAGGTCAGTGCCTCGAATGGTTCTCCATGGTTTCATTCATTACAATCACTGCTTAGTAATTTATGAACAACACAGATCACTTCTGGTTATGAATATAAGAAGCTGAGGTTTTGCATTACATAGAATATATATAGACACTATTTGACTTCCACATCATATGTGTGCTGTAATTATTCTCTAGGGCACTAAAACAAGTAGAATGTGGAAAAAATAAATAAATAAATGAAGAAAACTGATGCTACACTTCAGGAAATCAACCTTTAGAAATGACTTGGGCGACTGTAGACAACGCAAAATGTAAGCCTACGTATTTGAATTATTCTTAAAATTAACCAAACCGTTAGCAGATGCTGCCACCTCGAAGCCGTTGCAACTCATTCTAAAAATTAAAATGAATTGCACTGAGAAAAATAGCTGTCTACAGTATTTGTTAAGACTTTTTTTTGTGTCATTTTGGAATGTCAGTTGTGTCGTGAGCAAAGTGAAGGCCCAGTTGAAATGTCAGAGATCAAGAAAGCTTTTAGAGAAAATTATTTAACTGGTGGAAATGTTAAAGAGGACAATCATAACCAGTGCTGGTCTCTAAAAGAACAACAACAACAAAAAAAGGGATCTAATTTATGTTCTAAAGAGCAAATACTCTACTAAAAATCCAACAGTGGTAGAAGTCATGAAAAGAAAATTGGACATGTTCTTTTCAGAACTGTGGAATGCTGAACTTAAAACAAATATTGTATTTTTTTAACTTAACTATGTAAATGCTGTTTGAACAAAAAGTCCAAGCAATGTAATATAAAGAACTTTTGCAACATCACACTTTGGCCTTTGTGACGGATCCGAAGAGGATTAAAGGAGAACTCTCCTAAACCCACTTCAAAATCCACAATGGTCTGAAAGTTTTGTTTTGTTTGATAAAACCTGAGAAAAGGAGTGAATGTAAAACAGTTCCAAAACTTTAAACTTACAAAAAGAATCCCTTAATGACAATAAATGATTTGTATGACCTGTAATATCAAAGTGCGGTTTTAAATCATTTCTTATTTGAAATGGTAATATTAAATAAATATGAATAAACAGGACCTCTTTTATATGAACCCTATTTAGAACAGCTGAACTGTATAATTTCCTTGACTGTAGCAGAACAAACGGGATACGTACAGTTAATTATTATATATTTTACATATATTATTATTATATACATTATTATATTATTATTATATATTTTATATATACTATATTTTTGAGTGTACCAGCAGAACTTGAAGGCACATAGAAAACAGAGTCTGGCAGCCCAAACAATTGCTGTTTATCTGAATTTGGCCTCCAACAGGACAGGTCAACTGATCTCAAATTGCTCCTGGAAGACATGCAAACTAGAAGCTTCTGCCTCATCAGAACCATGATGCTGATAGACACTGTACCATCTTATCAGAACTTTGGAACTTTCTGGAGTGTTTATGGACAACTCACCGCCTTTGTACACCTCTATGCATAAATGTATTATGATGTCATTGTATGTTGCGAGGTCTTTTTTTCTTTTTTTTTTTGCATCTTCTATACTGTTTCTCAGCCAGGACATGGTGTGAGACATGATTTATTTTTTGGCTTCCTTCATCCTCTTGTTCTCTCCTTCTCATCTGCCTGTGTGTTGTATGTAACAGGTCTCACTTGTAAATGAGTCTTTGAGGCTCAGTGGGAACTAAACTGGATAAATAAAGGTATAATAATAATAATAATATATATATATATATAATTTATTTGAAGTTTCATGCAGCCACTAACCAGTTTGATCAGTTTTTTAATAGTCCAGAGAGACAAAAATATTGTGTTTTGCTTTGCATTTTAGACAATAAATCAGCTAAATGGTGTTTTTGGCTGCTTATAGCAGTCTTCTTGGCCTTTATGGAGGACAGCACTATTTAAAATACATAAAAAAGTAATCTGGTGGAAAATAACACTCATTCATCATTTTGATAAAAATCATTTCAAGAGGAAAACAAACAAGCACCAGCAAGAGAAACACAGCTGATGATTAAACAATGTAATTTATATACAAATACTTCATCTTTTTTGGGTGGAGGTAAGAAATGTGCCTCCAAAGGTCACTAACAGTCTTCTGCTGGTTAAAGCAAATTGATATAACTGATGATGCTATCACGCAAGCTGCCTCCATGTCTGTCTGAGATGGACAGAGAAGGAGAAAGAATGCAAGGATTATTAATGTCTGCACCTAATGTGGCACCGTTTTGCTACACACAGCCAGCTGTGTTTACAGCACACTGTACAGAAAGTCTTGGATATGTCTGACCAGAAGACAGACACAGATACTGAGAAAGGAAAAGAAGACAGTTTAAATCAGAGCAGAACAAAGCAACAAAAGACTATACCGTACTTTCCACCGTACAAGTCAAATCAGTCCAAATATGTCTAATAAAGTGGGAAAAAACATAAATAAATTGTTTCGCAATATAAGTCACATCTATTATGCATCACTGCTGATGTGTCGCGTTTGTTATGCATAAATGTGGGACGGTGTTGTGCCAAAAGTCAATTGGCTGCCAAATGGTGGCCGTGGGAGTGTGCACGGGAGGACTTAACAAGAATTTAACAAGATTAACACTTAAAAACAGTTATTGGTTTGCTCAACATTATAGTAAAAGTGTGTCTCAGTTGAACTTTTACTTAATAAATGCACTTTAATAATCAAATCAGCTGCTTTTCGCCTGGGCGGTGCGGTGAAATGTGTATTAATTAAACACTTGGCTTGCCATATACCTCGAGGGCCCTCTAGCGGCTGAAAATGGTAGTATTCAATGTTTTCAATGACAGAATGAATGAAATTGTCAGATCTCAGCCAAAAATTGGATAAAAAAATAAATAAAATAAAACATAAATAAGCCGCTTTGCCGTATAAGTCGAAGGGCATGCAAATTTATGCAAAAAGCTTCAACTTATACGGCGAACAGTACAATAAGTGGACTCATAAATGCATATCATATCATAGATGCAATCATAGATTCCTGCAGGGAATCTGATTTAGAAACATTTAAAACTGAAGTTTATTTTATTTTAAATTATATTTTATATCAACTAGTCTTTATTCGATCAACTTGTTCAAAAGTAATTTGTGAGGCATCCTCAGTGGCAACTTATTTCTTGAAAGCGACTCAAAAATCTTAAAAACAATGAAGAGAGTTGGACCTATTTCCTAAACAGGCATCACGTGTAAAGCACATTACCTCACCCACTAACTCTGCCCAAAATGGAAAACTCTGGGTGGAAGACATCAAAATAAGGCACCGAGGGCTTAATTGATGTCTTTCAAATCCTGTTTATAACAGCAGAACCAATGCAATGATTTAAAACAGCTCAGCAAAGGCCTTCGGGCCCGGAGTTGACCTTATTTGCAGATTTTATTTTCCTTTTTAAGGGTTTAAATTCATATTTTTGGGGGGAACTCTGTGCCCCATCATGTGTCATGTTCTGTGCTCACTTGCGACAGTTGAAGGTTTAGCTGCAGAAGTAACACATTTTGATGCACACCTGGACTAAATAAAACTGAACTTATAAAAAGTTGCTTCTATTTTAATGTACAAATTTATTTTGGGACCTGAAAATGTACAAATCGGGATAATACTAGCATCGGTAAGTCACAGTTGGGCTTTAGACATTTTTTTTAGACAGATGCTCTTCTGATGCAGAGCATGCAGTGCAGATTTTACACTGATGTTAGGTCAGAGACCCCCAATGCATGACAGCCTCTTGTTCTAGTTCATTCTTACAAAAATCAGGTAGATATTAAAAAAAAAAGAAAAAAATGCCATTCGAATGAAACAAGCTGGCTTAAAGTGTAGCTGCTTATTGCTATAACACAGCCTAAGAAAAAGTGAGCGACCAAACTTTCTCGAAGGCTCCAGCTATGTTGAAAAATTGAATTCACTTTGTAAAAACGAGGAGTGGGAACTTTTCCTTATGCAACAAAAACAGTGTTCTCTGAAATGCTTCTTGCCACAGGATTAGAGGAAAAAATGAACATAAAGCAGGCAAGGGCCATATCTAAAGGAGGCTTTACATCCCATATCACCATTCCATCAGTGCCTAGTTCTGGTCCTGGTCCACTAACAGCAGATGGCTAGCCTCGTTACAGGAAAAATGTTCCCAAAAGCCCCGAGCCACCAGTGTGCACCACAACACTGAGGAAGCTGCTCTGGTCAATTTGCACCTTAATGTTATTTTGCAAACACACATAGCAGCAGCAGCAGCTGGCTCTAGCACTTTTGGTGCACCCTTGGGCGCCACCAGCAAGAATATCAGTATACGAATTTTTTGCCAGAATTAACATGTTATGCAAAACTGGCAGCAGTGTGAAGCATTACTAAACAGTGTTCGCCGTTTGGCCTCACTCAGACTAGCCATTAGCCCATCAGTGCAGTCAGAGGTAAACTCCATTTTCCTAAAATGTGGTTGTTTGAAGAGCGATCTACAAGCAATGAGATATTAAATGTTCATAATCTTTTCAAAGAACCCCACTTAAAAAAAAACTAAACTACTTTTTGAGTGGACCATATTTTTACTCTACTTCCACACTCTTCCAACTACTAATAAAAATAAAATAGATTTAAAAAAATTCTAGTCGTCACTGATAATAACCAGTACAATAAAGCAGCTGCTCTGTAATAATTCTGAAAATACAGCTCAGATATAAAGTAGCACACCATCAAAAATGGATCAGAAAATTAAAAAAGAAATAATAGTAGAGCAGAAAACCAGCCGGACATATTGTCTGCCCTTCAAACCCGACAGTCTGATCAGCGATTAGATTAATTCTAAGCAGCCTTTTTTACTTAAATCGCAGAATATGACATGTTCTGACCAACAGACGTCTGTGTTAGTTTCTCTGAGCTGCAGTCTTTTCAACAATGTCTGCCATGCTGCAGAGGCCACGGTCAACCCCCACAAACTGGACACAAGCTATGAGAATAAATAGAAGAGTTACATAAAACATGACAACTAAAAGCTTTAATCTTTCCAAGAGATCGAGTTGACTAGGCTTATACAACTCTGTTTCAAAGGAATGAACAGGTTTCAAGGTAAAGTCTGTTTTTTTTTGCATCAAAAGACAGACAAAACAGAAAAACAGACAAAAATATCAAAATAAAACTAGAAAATTCCTGGAGAAACTTTGACGGGGACTCCTAGGCTGCTGCCGATTTAAATAGTTGATTTGACAGTAGTACATGTTGGGGTTCGCTCTCAGCTACCAGTATACCACATTTCAGCTGAATAGCTCTAACAATGGCTGAGTTATTGCATTTGTTCCTTTTTAGCTAAGGCGGCCATCTTGCTTTTTTTTTTTGGATTCGAACGTTCCCAGCTATCCAAATTTCAGCTCTATATGTGTAAAAATGGCTGAGTTAAATCCATTTAAATGTAGCACTGGTGGCCATCTTGGATTTTTGATTTTGATGCAGCATTTGATGGGAAACGTTCTCAGCTATCATCACACCGAATTTCATCTCAGTATCACTAAAACTGGCTGATTTATGGTATTTTTCATTTTTTGCTCAAGTGGCCATCTTGGATTTTTGATTTTCAGTCAGAGTCTGTAAGGGATCGTATTAAAGTTGACGGAAGAATAAAGATATAAAGTTAAGAAACCTAGTTAGGTGGATAACAATAGGTGTCTGCCTTTTAAAAGGCAGTCCCCAAAAACTGAAAAAACTATTTGAAAAATACTTGGAAGAGCCAAGAAAATGCAACAGTCATTCTAAATAAGATGGATGCTACAAGTAAAAATCAAACAAATTACAGAAGATACGGCAAAAAATAATACAAAGATAGAGAACTTTACTAATTGGCTTTTCTATGTACAGTATGTGAATGTTCCTGTAAAGTGCCCTGAGACAACTTTGGTGTGATTTGGTGCTATATGAATAAACTGTATTGAAATGAATAAAAGTAAAGGTGTTTTGGTAAACAATGATAAGAATAGATTTTGTTAAAAACATGAAGAAAACAATCTATGGCCTGCTGCCATTAAAGCCAGAGTTTTAGACTAGAGTGTTTTAATGAGCAGAGGCAGTGAAGTAAAAAATGAAAAGAAAAAATAAATCAGAAATAATATATGAACATTGTTTGTAAAGATCATTTAGCTCAAACTTCAACAGAAAACCATGAAAATATCAAGCAAGAGAAATGACTTTGTATACCTGGGAATTCACCAAAGCTTTAGTATAAGATTATTTAATCACTATTGAATGAGAGCAAAATCAATTATGACTCTAAAACAAGTACATTCCATGTTTTTCGCCCCATAAGATGCTTTTTTTTTTTTTTGCATAATTTATATGCCCTGCGAATTATACGCCAAAGCCACATATTTATGAATTTTTTTCCCATATTTAAAAAACAAATTTTTGGCTGAGACATGACCGTTTTCATTCATTCTGACTGGAAATATTGAACATTATGATTTTTAGCCTCTAGATGGAACTTGAGCAGAATGGCATGCCACTGTGTCACGTAATAGATAAAAGGGGCTATTAATGACACAATCGGCTTGCCATAGTCTGCCACCAGTCAGCCGTCAAATCAGCTTCATTTCGCTGTGCCGCTCTGGCAAAATGCAACTAGTTTGACCATTGAAGTGCATTTATTAAGTAAAAGTTCAACTGAGACACACCTTTACTATATCGTCAAGCAAACAAATAATTGTTTTAGGTGCTTATCTTGTTAAATTTCTAAGAAATGCACAGCGACTCGTCCCTCTGCGTGCCCGCTTTCACAAATCGGATTTTGAAATACAGCTGACTTGACCGTCGAAGTGCATTTATTAAGGAAAAGTTAGACTGAGACACACCGTTACTATAATTTCGAGCAAACAAATAATTATTTTTAAGTGTTAATCTTGTTAAATTATTGTTAAAGTTCTCCTGTGCACGCTCCCGTGGCAATCATTTGCCAGCCAATCGATTTTTGGTCCATGTTTCCGGGTTGTCAGCGGTGACGTGCAACAAACACGATGCGCCAGCGGTGATGCATAATAGCCACGATGTATATAGTGAAGCAATGTATTTATGGATTCTTCTACTTTATTAGACAAATATGGACTGATGTGACGTTTACGGCGGAAAATACGGTAGCTGCCCTAAAGTAATCCTGAATTTCTAGTAGGATTAAGGAGTGTATTTGAGAGCGATAACTTAAAATGTTGGTTTAGGTTTTCTTCACTTTTGGTTTTATAAGTCCAAAAATCTAACAAAAGTTGACCACAAATCATCAGAATATGATCAGTTTTAAGTCCGTTTATTTTTTTTTCCTGTGACCTGTCTCTCACTCTTTCATTTGATCAAAAACTATTACAGCTAAATTACTGATCCAAAAAAAATACAGAAGCAATGACAGTATGATGATGCAAAAGAGGAGATGCAATCCTTCTGTCATTAAATCTCCTCCAAGGAGAGCGTTTGTTAAAAACTCTGGTCTTCAGTGGCAGAGAGCCCGGCCCAATGCTCAGTGGTAAACATTACAGTCCTCTGAGGGGTCTCTCCCATGGCACAATTTATGTCCAACTTGGTCATTAGAGCCAACACACAGATGTCCCAGTGGCTTGGAAGATGAGCATCCATGCACAACGCTCTCCTCTGGCACAAAATACTTGCTGCTTGATATTGGTGTGTGTCCGTCGGCATGGAAACAAATATGTTGCGCGTGGCATGATGAGTGTATCTGTGAGTTGTCGTAGCTGCGGGCCAAAACTCCTGACTGATATGTTTATTACACATCAGCAGAGTCCAGGAAGAAGTCAACAGTAGAGCGGTGAGGGATTAACTAAAATGAGTAAACCAATATTCCACCGAACTGCATGAGCCAGAACGGATTTCTGATGAACTTCATGTATTGAAGAAGTGCTCTCCGTCTCTGGCCCTCTTTTCTCTCCGCAGCATATTGCTCATTTCAGCCACACGCCGTGGTGCTGATATCATGGCTATTGAGTTTTGGATAAAATTGAAAAATCTTCAGGACTAAGAGCTGGGGTTAGGGGAACAGTGTACAGCAGATTTCATAGATGATGGAGGGAACCAAAGTGGATTTTCTGCACTGTGCTCTTGCACTCTGGGGGTTACTGAAAAAGCCTCCACACCTTTGGCAACTACTGAGTCCAGATGGTAGGAATCTGGAGCGCTGGGCGGGAGGAGGGAAGCAATGGGGAACAGAGGATGAAAGAGAAAGGGAAAAAAAGGAGAAAGAGGGAGGCAGCACAAGAAATAAGAAGCAAACGAAGCCCTGATAAGAAAAACAAATCTGCCTCTGTCTCTCCCAGGAAAGACTGATTTATGACACACACAGGTGATTGTCCACTTCCCTTCCCACAGGCGAGCGTGGACAAGGGAAGCTTTAAAAGGAGACAGGTGAAGGATGAGGAAAAGGGAAACACAGACAAAATAAAGACAGAGAGGAGACAGGAAAATAAAGTGATGAAAAGGTAAGAGCGGAGAGCAGCGGGAGATGAGGGAAAAACTGAATCAAAGAGGAGAGCAACCTGAGTGGCAAAGGATCAAAGTGACAAATACTCATCCTGTGACCCTGCAGCTCCTGGCTCTAATGCGAGGGCTGGGAGATTGAAACCTTGGCCAAAGTTCCTGCAGGTCACTCAGTGTGGCCAAACTCATTTGGCCCTGTCATAACAACCAACTAGAAGATGGACATTTTGAGTTTGAGGCAAAACAAAAGAAAGAAACATAAAATCAACTGTTCTTTCCTTTCGTTGCAGCCATGTCTTTTCAGACTTGTATTATAGAAAAACAAAATTAGGAAATGTATTACACATGAGTGTAGTGCTTATGGCAACAAATGATGTGTCAGAGGTGATCGAAAATAGCTTTTGTACTACCTTCTTTGAAAGGAGACTCCACTAAACAATTTCAACCAATTCTAAAATCTTATAACTTTGTTATAAGATTTAAAAAAAACGTGAGAAAATCAAACAAAGAAGCGTTTAGATTCATTTAACTTTTTATCTTTCCATCAGTCTGGTTTCAGGAAACAACACAGCGCACAAACTTTTCTGTAAAGGTTTTGAATGATGTTGTTGAAGCTTTGGACGATAAGGATTACTGTGCTGCACTTTACTTAGACCTGTCCACAGCATCTGGTACTTTATACTCTAAGCTCTTAGATATTGGCTTCTGAAATTGTACTGTCGGCTGTTTTTCTAAATACATCTCAGGTCGGTGGCAACGTGTACAATACTACTAATAATCGTCTTTCATTTGGTTATTTAATTGTCACTGGTGGTGTGTCACAAGGCTCAGTTTTAAGACACACTCTTTTTACAATTATGTGAGCTGAACTTGACAAAAAGGTCTAGTCTCACTCTGCTCCTGTCACCTGGAAAACTTTGCAACAAGATTAAACAATGTCCACTTTGATTTCTTTGGGGAAATTCAAACGTTTTACAGTCACTTGAACAATCGTTGCTAATTTGTTTTTCTTTGTAATATTTTACACTGTTATATTTGGGACTTTGATTTTATTGTATTTCTAGCCACACTGGTTTGTTTGAATTGCTTTTATTGTTGTATATAATATTGCCTGTCTATAATAGGTCTCTCTTTACAATGAGTCCTCACGACTCACTGAGCCTACGTACCTATATAAAGAAAGGTTTATAAATATATATATATATATATATATATATATATATAACAAGACAAGGACAAAAAGACAAAAAGTCACAAATACTTTAAAAAAAAATCAGTTTTGTAAATTATTTTGTCTAGGAATACTAATACTACTTCTATAGTGTGTCTACCAATTTTAAAACAATTCCATTAATTCTCCTTTGTTTAGCCCATCATAAATTCAACATTCGACATATAAATAACAAACTGAGGAAAATTATACACTGAGAGATAGAGTTGCATTCAAGCCTAAAAAAATCTGACCCGGCCCAGCCCGTAGCCATTTTGTCAGAAGCCGACAGGACTCAACCAATTAATTGTAATTACCAGCCCGAACCCAAGAAAAAAAAAAACCAACAACCTTTTTTTAATTACGCTTTTACTGATTTTGTAAGCAAGTCAATTTAACATGATAGTTTTAAAAACATAACGAAAGGAAGATATAAGATTTCTTGTTTTTTAACAAGTCACCAAATGGATATTAACACGCAAAACAAATAGCCTAAAAAAAAATCAACTCTAAAGATAGGCTGTTATAGAGATGAACAGAAATATCTTTAGAGCAAAATAATTTGGAAAAATATAGAACAAGTCTATTTTAATTGAATGTGCTGCTCGCTTTGTCTTTTGTAGCTTCAGATGCTGTAACTTCCTTCACCCCAGACGACAGCAGGGTGCGAAAAGAGATCTGGTGATCCATCTCAAGCTTAACACAATTTTTTAAAAATCTCTTTCAATCGGCCAGTCAGCGGACGCACGCGGCCGATGATCCCATTGCCCATCCGAAGCTTAAGACTTGTTTTTTTTACCTCTTTCAACCGACTGGTTGGACCTGAACGTGCACCTGACTAACATACATCAGCAGGTTTCACTGTGTTGGCTTTGTAGAGTGAGTTCTCCCATTTTTATCTTTTGTTTAATACATTCCAGCTCCATTATGTCGCTTGTTGTGGGTCAATTGTAAATCCTCAGATGTGTGATAAAAGCAAAGGGTGGGTGGGGTCACATGCACAAATAAAACCACATCAAAAGCTCCAGCCTGAACCTGCCTGTCCATCAAGTACATAATGTTGGTCCGACCCGGCCCAAATTTCGGATTGGATTGGGTCGGGCTGGGAGCTCGGAAGAAAAATGGCAGCTCACTGAGAGCATAATTATTTCTACTTCCAAACAAGAGTCTCACGCAAAATAATTTAGTGAGAACTTATTTGCCTTAAAAAAACCTGCAGAATGACTTTGACTTTGCGTTGTGTGAAAGCTGGACATGCTTTCATTGTAGGGAAAAATAATTCTTCTTCGCCATTAAATGTATTTCAGTAATTTTTCCGGCATCTAAGCAAATTATTTCATATTAAAATCGGCACATATAACCTAACCTATTTTGTTTGTGCATATTTTGTCAATATGTCTGTAGCCATTGAGTTTATATGAGCCATCTATTATTTACTATTATTGACATAGGCTCATATGAATGAATATATGAATATGAATTGTAGGCAATAAAACTCAACATTGAGGCATGTTCTACATATGGCAATGTGCTTTCAAGAAGAGGATAAGGACTTCCAAAAATATCTCTGTCCTACAAAATCTTACTTAAAAAAAAAATACTCAAACAAATTTAATGAGCGTCATACTGTGTAACTCAGATGCTCAATTTAAACATTTTAGTTTTAGTGTCAGAAGGAGCCTTTCAATATTTTAATGAAGCAACAATCACCCCAGTCCAGTTAAAATTAAACCAGTGTTCTTTAAAAAAGTGCATGCCAAAATTTTACCAAGATCTTCTGTGATCTATTACTGTTTAGTGTACATGTGGGAAGTGACTCTCAGCTACTAGCACATCAACTTTTAGCAGAATTTCTGCAACAGTGAGTTATATCCATTTTGTGAATGCTAAGCTCAATTAGCATTTGCTGCCATCTTGAATCATGCAACTCCAAAATTACATTACAAAGTCTTAAAAATTTATTTTAGAGCAATATAAACCTTTCTGAAATGCAAGAAGAGCTGACTTGGACAAGTTTGAAGAAGTCCATCAATACAACGCCTTTACCTGTAACCTGGAACGTGCATTTGCCTGCTCCGGCCTCGTTGATGACGTTACACGTGTACTCGCCCCAGCCTTCTCGGTTCAGGCTGCGGACGATGTACTCCGTCTCATCTTTCTGGGGGTCGAATGCTCCGGCGTGAAGGAGCCGGTTTGATAGCAGCCACTCGAACCTCAACACACGGGAGGGGTGGGCTCGCAGGACCCTGCAGGTCATCAATACAGGCCTCCCCAGGCCCTGACGAACCTCCATGTGAACGGGCTCCACTGTTGGAGGGTCTGAGCAAAAACACAGAGACTCAGGTGAGTTCATTTAACATGTAAATGCAATTTTGGAAGTGTAGCAAAGATTAAGAGCATGGAATATAAAAAAAATGTGTAAAAAAAACCCCAACTAATGGCAATAAATGAAGGGAAATAAAAAGATACAATTTACCGGTATGCTGACACTAAACATAAGGTTAGTATTAACATTAAGGACATCTAGGACAAAAACATTGTTTTAATGTGAAACGTTTCCAGGGAATACTTGTAAAATAAATGCATGAATAAATACAATTATCAACCAAAAAACCAACAAAAAAACCTCAGACAATTCAATTAATTTTTTTATTTAAAAGAACAAACGCCTTTTATAGGACTGTCTACCGTTAATATTGACATGTGTAAAAGAGCAAAAAAAAATAGCATATTGTAAATAAACTTTCAATCATCTGCACTGAGAATCGATACATTTCAGAAACAAATGAAGAACGAGAAACAATTGCAGGAAGATGGGTGACGTCTGTGGGAAAATCAATTTGCAGAAAAACGAGAACAATGTTCTGAATGAAAATCAGTCCCGCTCCACAGAACACTGGTAACAGGATGATGAAGTGCATCTCCCGATTTCAAAAATGGAAAATTAATCACTTATTTTGAGTGTGTGACAACCCTCCCCTCTTCCTACACTGACACCCGGGCGGAGAATTTATTCAACCAGTTTAATGGCCTTGATGACAAAAAAAGCTCCGCTTGTGAAAAGTTGAATGCGCCTGATGTTTTTATTTTGGCACAAACTTCAGCCTTCGCCACAGTGTATGCATGATTATGCTTGTGTAGATTTAAATGTGTGTACAAGCTGTGGAACAGTTATGAATAATTTCCTCATTTTAAGCACCTTTGCTTATGATCCGCTCGCGTAGATGCTAGACAAAAGTCAAGACGAGGCTTAAAAAGCAAAGAACGTGGAGGAGACGTGACAGAATGACACAGAGGCCCTTGATTGCTTAAAATTTGCATAATTTCCAACCGAGTAAAGAAGAGGTGCCAGCTTCAGTTGAAGATGAGGATGCTGTGCTTTTTTTTTTTTTCTTTTTTGAAAAATGTAATCTGTTGCAGATCACTGATTACCTGATTGAAACTTACCTGCAACACGATCCTCTACATTATTCACACTCAGTAATATAATCTATTTACTGAGCTTTCCAAACCTGATAGTATGTGAAATTATACGATTAATGTCATCAACACAAATCAGATTTATTTTTAAAGATACAACTGCTTTTTTTTCGAGGGTTAAAATGTTGAATATGTTTGCTGAGTGTTTACTTTGGATGCCTACTTTCCTCTTTTCTTTTGCACATAAATAAGTTAGCCTCGCCCTAGGCAGTAGAGAAGGACAGAACCACAAGGCCACAGAGCTGCACTGGGACACACTGGCTGTTAACATTATACTGAATGCAGAACAATGCATTGACATCCAGTGTAACATCCTTGCCCTCAATGCTAATTATCTTTCAACTCACAACATCCTCCAGTTCCCTCAGAAGCCACTATGATTAATGACACACCATTAAATCTGATGTGAAAAACAATAAATCATAACAGCGGGGGTCACAGGAAAAGTAAACACAACTCTTCTGAGAGGCTTCGGATTTAGACAAAACAGAGAAGTCTGCATCTTTCACTTGATATTGCCCAAAAGGTAGAGAGTGGAGAGGTTTTCCATCTCTGCTGAGTGAAACGGCAATCAGTCCTTCAAACAAGCCTTGTCTGGGCTTTTACCATAACCCCAAGGCTTATCTCAGACTCCAGTGGAAAGGTCTGAAGCTCTACCTATCACATTAAAATGGGAGTGTTATTGTATAGTGGTGAATAACAGCTGGCTCTGCAGCCCCTTTGAATGGCACTAGATCAAATTGCAGTAAGTGCAGGTCCATTCACAAAGAGAAGAAGGGAAAAGCAAGGGTGAAATCTCTTATATAACCACAACATCCTTTAAACAAGGGCACATGCCTCATCTCCCCCCTGTGCAAACAGCTGCCCAGCGAATGAGAGCAGAAAGGAGCAGAGAGGTCCTGTACAGTATTCCCTGAGCAGTACTCACCACGGTTAGCGCAGCAGCTAGCACAAGCTCAAAACTGCTGGAAGTCACAGACTGGGGGTGAAAGGCTCGAGTACTGACTGGAATCTAATCTATCATCAGTCACTAGTGGATAGCTCCACATTAATGTGAAGGAAAACAACATTTAGCGCACACAGAGACAGCTTTCCTCACTGTTCAACTAGACTGAAGTCTACAGAGGCCCGGTAAAGAAATATATGTACTTTGGGGAAATATGCTCGAGTTTTTCCATGTGTATAAGAAGCTGAGAGGAATTTGCATGAACCTGCACTTCTGGAACACAGTTTGACAAGTTTGAAATTAACTTCAGCCTAGTTCAAAGTGGATTTCATTTTTGCTGCATGTGTTTTAGCTGAACGTGTGGGGACAACTCCTGTGGGCAAACTTACAAAAGCCGTTTACTGTGCAGATGTATATGAGGTGCCTGCAATCCTCTGTTCCAGGAGACGTTTGCAAACATTTACTCGGTGTACCAGTTTGTCTTTCTCCATTTGTTGGCTCTTAGAGCTCAATGATGAAAGAATTTCAACATTTAGAACTAAAGAGAACAACAGGACAAACGCAGTCCGGTTTGCTAAGCGCCTTTGTACAGCTATGATATACTTGAAATTTTCCCCAAAACAGCTACCATTTAAAAAAAAATGACCTCAATAAATAAGTTTGATACACACAGCGAAAGAAATGGGAAAAAACAATTAAGTTTCAAGTTGAAACTGGTGCAATATTAAATTCAAATGTACTAATTCTCTCCATCTATAGAGTAACATTAAAGTCACTGAATGACTTGCTATTGATTGCATTTGAATATCATAACTGAATGATTTAAAGGCTTTACATGTCTGAAACAAGAAGCTTGTCATTTTCTTGACTGTGCATCTAATTTGATCTGAATTACATATGTAAAATAGTTAAGTGGGAGATTCCTTTTGGGCTTATAAAATAATGCTGTGTATCAGGTATCCTGATGCATGCTCAATAATCCAGGTAGAAAAATCTAAAAAAGTTAAATCTGGTCCTCTGGACATTCAAAAAAACAAAACAAAGCAAATCAACAAAAAAATGTAGAAACGTTTCGTCTCTCATCCGAGAGACTTCCTCAGTCTGAGGAGCTGTATTCAGCTCAGTCTCTTAAATAGCACCGTCTCAGGGTGGATCAACCAGTTTTGCTGCTGACAACCAAAACCAGCTGATCACATGCTCAAGAAGGACCATCAGCCTAACAATGGATCATTAGCACACTGACGGCTGTTTACTGTTCACAGAGGGCTGAGTGATACTAGCAATAACAGCATTGTAAGAGGGGGACAGTTGAACCTGGAGGCCTCCACCCCTGTTTAATGATGGACGATTTCTTTTCACAAAGATGGCCCCCTTTACTCCTCTCTCAAACCATCGTTCCTCTCTGTCCAGGATGTGAACATCTTCATCCCTGAAAGAGTGACCGCTGGCCTGGAGATGAGTGTAGACCGCAGAGTCCTGGCCTGATGATGTTGATCTTCTGTGCTGGTCCATCCTTTTGGCCAGTGGCTGTTTTGTTTCCCCGATGTAAGACTGATCACAGCCCTCCTGACACTGAACAGCATACACAACATTGCTCTGTTTGTGCCGGGGGACTGGATCTTTGGGATGAACCAGTCTTTGCCGTAATGTATTTTGGGGTTTAAAAGCCACTGGGACGTTATGTTTAGAAAATAAACGTCTCAGTTTCTCTGATACTCCCTCAACATATGGAATGACCACTGGTCTGGGTTCCTCCTTTTCACCTGTTGGCTGACTGGAGTCCTGTTTGTGTTTCTTCTCTGCTTTCAGGAAGGCCCAGTTAGGATATCCACATTGCTCTAGAGCCTGTCTTGTGTGGGATTTCTCCTTCTGCCTGGCTCCTGAGCTAGTGGGGACGCTGTCTGCTCTGTGATACAGAGTCCTGATGACTCCTAACTTGTGCTCCAAAGGGTGATGGGAGTCAAACTGCAAATACTGGTCTGTGTGGGTGGGTTTGCGGTACACCTCGGTTTGCAAAAGTCCTCTATCAGAGACTGAGACCTCACAGTCCAAGAAAGCCAACCTGTCATTTTTTAATTCTTCTCGTGTGAACTTGATGTATTTATCCACAGAGTTGATGTGGTCAGTAAAAT
>NC_056509.1:26607687-26652141 GCF_014905685.2 Nematolebias whitei
CGTGTGACTGCCATTACCTCAGTTGTAGCTTGTGACGACTGAGTGTTGAGTAGCCAAGAGGGGTCGAAGGACCACGTGGGTCCGTCACCGGCACCTTCTTTGGCTAGGGAGTCTGCAAGGTCATTGTAGTGCTTGTCATCGCCTGGGACTCTAGAGTGTCCTGGAACTTTCTTCCAGAATATCTGTAGATCATGTGATGTCACTAAGTGGTCACATGTCATGAAAAGCTCTTTGTGTTTTACCACCTTTTTGTTGCTTGTGAGAAAACCGTTCTGTTTCCACAGAGCGAGATGACACAAGAAACTGAGTCGAGCATAGTTAGAGTCAGTGCAGATGACTAGCGTCTGGATGGAGCGTTCTACTGCCATCTGTAGGCCTATTAGGATTGCAGCTATCTCAGCGTACTGAGAAGACTGAGAGCCTAATTTATAGCCAAATGTGACCTGTTCTTGGTCCTGGAGGAGAACTCCTCCAACACCTGCTTTGCAGTTTGTCTCGTGGTGGAATGAGCATCCATCCACGTACATTGTTGCCATATCTTTGCAGATATTGCTATCAAAGAAGTGGTGATTTGGGTCCTCAGCAGCTGAGGGTTTGCTCACAACCGGCTGTTGGGTGGCTGGTACATCCTGTGTACATTCTTGGCAGATTGCCAAATCAGTGCCCAAGTGCGACTTCTTATTTTGACCGTAGCGGATGTCTAGGTTAAAACTTTGAAGTGCCATAAGCCATGTTGCAACGCGTGAGTTTGTCACCACACCATCTCTGATGCGTTGGCTGTTCAGAAACGTTACTGGCTGGTGTTGTGTCTCAACAATAATCCTCTGTCCACCAATATAGCAGGAGAAATGTTTCACTGCCCACACAGTGGTCAATAGAGCCTTCTCACAGTCTGAATACCGTAATTCAGGGCCTGCCATTGTTTTGCTGGCGTAGGCCACAACACGCCTGTCTTTGTCGTGTATTTGGTACAGACCTGCACTCATGCAGTAAGTTGAGAAGCCCACTTCCAAGTAGAACTCTTTGTTGTAGTCTGGGTAGACTAGACATGGGGCTAGCTTGAGCCTGTCTTTGAGAGCGTTCATTGCCTGCTGTTGTGTATCAGTCCAGACAAAAGGAACGTCTTTCTTTAAGAGTTCAGTTAGTGGTTTTGCGAGATCCGCATAATGCTCTATGAACTGGCGAGAGTAGTTACACACTCCCAAGAAACTCTGTAGTTCTTTGAGATTGGTTGGGACTTTGAGGTTGTCTAGGCCTTGGGTGCGAGTCAACTGTGGTTGTACTCCGTCTGGACCTACTAAGAGGCCAACGTAGTCCACTTTGGTTCTGCACCACTGGCACTTTGACAGTGAGATTTTAGCACCAGCAGTTGTTAGCTGATTTAGGACGTGGTCGATCTCAGCCAAATGGGAATCCAGTGTTGGCTGTCTCAAAAGGATGTCGTCCACGTAGATCAGTGTCCCACGCTCGTGGGCGTCTGGACATGCTTTGTTCAAAAAGATGTTGAACTCTGCAGGTGAGTTAGCGTAGCCAAAGGGACACCTGGTAAAGGTGTATTGTCGGCTGCCAAAAGTGAAAGCTAGTTTGTGTTGGTCCTCGGCGCGCACAGGGATGGTCCAAAAACCAGAGGCGACGTCGAGGGTCGAGAAGTACTTACCATCGGTGACCTTTGGCAGTTCCTGATGGAGCTGAGTCATTGGCCACCTGGATAAAGGTACTTGTTTATTTAGCTTCCTGTAGTCTATGGTAAGTCTCCACTTACCATTTGGTTTTAAAACTGGCCATAGAGGCGCAGAGTAGGTGCTGTTACATTGTCTGATTATACCTTTGACCAAAAGGTCATCAATGATCTCCTGGACAGGCTGGTGTGCCGCCAGAGGGATCTTGTATTGTCTGACAAATGTTGGCGGTGCGTTGAGTGGGGTTGGGATTCTCACTGCATGGAGTGAGGTCAACCCACAATCTGTTGAATCAGTTGAAAATGACTTTTCGTATTTTAGAAGAACTTGGCGTAGTTTGTCTCTTTCTTCATCAGATGTCAGAGCGTCGGCTTGTGCGACCACCTGATCAATCTGTGATAAGACTGATAAGGGTTCTTGCTCCTTGGGGAGCTCCAATGAATCCCTTTCTGAGTCGTCGGGCCTGTCTATGGGTAAGACACCATAGGTTTGAGGTCCTTGGTCGACGTCATTGGTTGAGAAAAGAGCTATGGCCTGTGTTGGTTTTGTGAACCATACTGGCCCAGCTTCTTGACTCGGTACCAGATTGTCTGGGAGTCCTCCCAGAAATGGAATGCCTAGTTCAAAATCATGAAAGTCAGTTGAAATCAACCATCCTAGCATAGTCCTTTTTGGGATCAGCACCTCATCCATGCCTGTGTTACACACAGCAATAGATGTGGTCCTGGAGTCAAGACTCACCTGGTTCGTGGCTTCCACGGACAGTCCCAAGTTGAAAAATGCAGGAGAGGGTTGAAAATATGCCTGTTTATGGCTAATAGCTTGTCCAGCTATTATGTGGATTCGCACCATTAGGTTAAGCACCTGAGGTGGTACTGTGGTGTCTTGGTTGCTAGCAACTTGGCAGGCCTCTGGAATGGTCTGCCCAGCCTTAAGGCTCGCTGTGTCTAGCACAGGAGTATCCTTTGTGGCTGGTTTGAGGGACCACAGCACCTTGTTGATGGTGTCCACATGGACACCCAACCTTACCAAAATGTCAGAGCCTATGTAGGATGCATGTGGTAAGTTTTGGATAACGAGAAATGGGTGAACCAGTTCTCGTTGATTCCAGTTCAGTTTTAGGTTAATGACTCCTTCTGCGGTCATTACCTGTGAACTATTGGGAACTAATGGAAAGCGGAAAGCTTTTTTAATTAGTTCTAGACCAACATGTTTGTGAACCAAGGTTTCGTAGAAAGCTCGGTTAATTGCTGATTTATCTGTCCACAGAGACAGTACAGCATCGTTGGTGTGGGACCCTTGGATCTCTACACCCTTAACTACCAGTGGTAGGTAGTGTTTGGTGGACTCTGACTGTTCCAGCTCACAGAGGAGGCTGTCTTGTTGAGTCAGAGTTTGGACCTCTTGGGTTTCTTTGGTTTCACATGGTGTTAGAGGAGTACTCACCGGGCTCGTGTCCTCGGCTGAGGAGTCCTTTGTGCCTTCCGCGGTACCTGCTGTTGGGCAGTCTGTGTCACACTCCGGAGGCGTTTCTATTGGCAGTGGTTTTCTCACTGTTGTCCACATTGTTTGATCACCATAATCTATAATCGCGTTGAAGCGATTTATAAAATCCTGGCCAACCAAAAATGGGAATGAGTCAACATGGGTCACGTGTACCGGGTGGTACAGTGTCATATTGCCAATCTGCATGTGAACCATTGCTATAGCTGTCAGGGTTGTTTTCGTTTCTGAGAGACCCTGCATTTCTATAGCACAATCAGATAGAGGTATTATCCTGTTTTTCTCGGCTGCGGCTGTCCTCAGCTCCTCGAACAGTTTAGCTGACATAATAGTTATGTCTGCCCCACCGTCCAAGAGTGCTTCGTGTGTGAGGACACCTTCGAGTGTTACTGACAGGTACGCCTTTTTGGCGGCCCCCTTTCTGATAAAGTTACACAGAAACCTTTTGGGTTTTTTCTGACGCTTCTTCACGCGTTCAGATTTATCTGTGTAATCTTGGTTTGTCTGAACCGTCAGCACAGCTGTAGCTGTTTCTGCGTGTTCAGCTTGCGATGACTGGTCATCGTTTGTGTGTGATTACCCCCCTTTCATCCGATGAGGGGTTGTTTGAGGCAACAACAACAGCGTCTTGGTGTGTTTCACCGACATCTGTAGTGTTGTCATTCGCGTCCAGAGATGCTGTAGTGAGTACCTCACTGCATAGTGCTTTTGGTCGGCTTCCCTTGTCAGTGTGTTTCAAATCTTCTAACATTTCACGCAATTTTTCTGTCTCTTCCGAGTTCAGAGGTGGAGGGCCTTTTTTCTGGGATTTTTGTGATTTTTTCGCCTCTGGACGTTTCGTCCGAGGTGGGGGGCGGCTAGGTACGTCTTTTTGGGGTTCCTCTCGGTTCCCATTTTTTTGCGTCCTCCGCTGGTCCCATTTACGATAATCACGTTCGTCCTCTGCAGGAGGAGCCTTTTTATCCCAGCGTGCACCTTCATGATGCGGTTTGTTAGTCTGAAAATACTGCCTTTTTTCTCCCTTTTTAGGAGGGGGTGGCGATGCACGCCTTCCTTCTAATTCTAGGGAGTGGGGTTTAACCTTTACACCAGGAAACACTTCTATGGGCGTCTTGGCATGACAACGTGCCTCAAACACGTTCACAGCGCACTGTTTAATCTCACTGATGGATTTTTCTCTGTAGTTTGCCATCATTTGCACTGACGTTTGAATGTCAGGATGGAGATTTTTGCTGAAAACAAATTTAAAACCTTCTTCTTCCTCCATTCCGGTTTCATTTCTGTTACCAAAATAAGCTTGGAAGATTCTTTTGTAATAAACTTTTGGATGTTCATTCTTGCCCTGCGTGACCTTGTCTGCGGCTGGATACCCAGTAGGCCCTGCGCAGGCGTCGTACTCTTTGATCAGAGCTTCACACAGAAGTTTGTAATCCCTTCTCGTTGCATCTGGCAGACGCTCGATGAAGGTAAACACATCTCTGTCCGAAGTGAGTCGTATCAGACTGATTTTATCTTCTACCGTAGCGTTTGGATAAGCTCTCAATCTGAAATCCAGATCTCTGAGGTACGCTTTCGTTCCAGCGGAGCCCAACGGTTCAGGGATGAAACGTTGTACATATTTTGAGAGTTTTAACAGAGCATCCATTGAAAGAGGAAGTTGCCATGCACTCTGTTGCATGTTTGGTGGAGGAGGCCTGTTCAGGTCTGTTCCTACCACTTTATGTGAGGGTGGATTAAGAGCAGGAAGTGCAACAACGTCTTTCTGAGGTGTTTGTGGGTGACCTGGACTCTGTCCACGGTCTTCTCTGAGTTCCAGACAAACTCGCCCCACGTCAGAAATCTTGTTTGTTGCTGCTCTTAGATTTTCTTCACATGTTTTTAAGCGTTCCTGTGATGTGTGATAATCACTTTCTAAACGCATCATTAGCTGTTGCAATATGTGTTTATCCATTCTGAGTTCTTCCAGCTTTTTGTTAAGCACATTTATTTTGCTATTCAGCGAATCAATTTCTGCATTTGCATTTTGCTGTAATTGAAACATCTGTTCAGAATGTTTTTTTGTGAGGATTTCGTGTTCACCTTTAAATTGAAGGAAGTGTTCTTCAATTCTCTGAACCACCTCTTTTTCGCTGTATAACCTTAATGCAAGGTAATCAGCTTTCTCAACAACCGTATAGAATGATTCTTTCAACAAAATTGCAATTTTAGCCAGCTTTTCATAACTTGACTTTATGATTTCTGTAGAGGTCACACTTTCTGCAACCCCCTTCAGATTGTCCAATAACTCTTTTGGGTTCATGCGCTCTGTCTGAGTCATATATGGATGTAGGGACGGTGCCAGTAGTGCGAACGCATTCTCCAGGCAGTCCGCCACTCCTTTTGGGTCAAAATCTTTTTCTAACACACCTGTCATGTTTTCACTGTGTAGCAATTTATCTGTTTGAACAGTTGCAAGCTTTAGATATTTTACAGGTAAATATTTGTATTCAAGTCAATGAGTTTTCACACTTATTTTAGCTTTGGGTTTACACAGAAGTACTGTTATAATTCACTTATTCAAATGTGGGTACCTTTCTCAGGTTTTACCCCAATTCATGAATATTTAAGTAAATGCCCTTTTTGCAGTGTTACTTTTTGTGCTTATTTTCCACAGATACTAGAGTACCAAGCTGTTTTTAGTGTATTTACTCTAAAACATTGAATTTTTTATAAACCTGCAAATTTTCCTTTAGTCTCACAGCAATATTAGTTTAAAACGTTTTTTAAACCGTTCTGTTCCAGAAATTTGCTATTTTAAAAAGTTACTCATCAACCCAGGTGGGTGAAAAGAGAAAAGAAATTGATGATGAGGAATAATCAGTCTTTCTTCAGAAAAACTGTACTCCTTTCTCCTGCCAATAAGTGGAGTTGTTAAAGTATGTAAGGCCCCCAAATGATGTCATCATTTGTTGGTTTTGGAGAGGTGTCTTCTTCATTGTCGCTTGGCATTTTTCTTCTATTTAGAGTTTAAACAGGAGAATTTTAATGTTTTAGGTTTTTCAAAATAAATAAAGTCAGCAAAGTCTCTTTGTCTGATGTATTTACTTTTATTTAGTGATTTATTAATTAAACGTGCACTATCCTTTTAGCAAATGAGTAAACTTTTTCCAACTTTGTGAAAATCTGTAACTGTTTCTATTTTTAAAAAGTTAATGTTTATTTTTGTACCTTATTTTTAAAGGATTTAACAGTGAAATAAACTTTTTGGTGAATGCTCGTTTGCATAAGTACCTTATAACTTTTAAAATGCAAGATAACAGTAATTTTCAGCTTTAAGGAACGTTTATTGACTCGAAAATGCTTTTAGAAAGATTAAAAAGTTTTTAATTTCACTATTTAGACCTAATAAGCGAGTGAAACCTGTCTTCTCAAGGTTCGCCAGAAGATGTCAGCCTTACCTTACTAATTTTAACTCAGACACTGTTTGTGTTATCCACTAGGGGAGCTATAACTTCCTGTGGCGTTCGGTTGACATCCTGTTGTTAGCCGCTTAGCTTGAAGTTAGCTTCGGCTAAACTCGGTCAAAATCAACATTTCTGAACGGATTTTTTACACAAAAGTGGCACAATTTCAACAAACACGACTTTTTAGCCTGAACATGAGTTTTTGGAACAATATTTGTAGCTTCCTTTAGTGATTTTAAGCGTAGTTAAAACTCCGGTCGTTAGCTTGTTAGCTTAAAATTAGCATCGCTAGCTTTGTTTAAAAACATCGTTTTTTGACGAATTTTAAACTGTAACGTGGCAGGATTTCAGCAAACAGGCTTCGAAGCATCTAACCAGTGTGTCAAAACCACTTTAAAAGCGTTTTTTAGCTTTAAAAAAGCAGATTTTATTTCCCTATGAAAATGAATTTCATATCCGGGTCACGTGACTGAAATCACCAATGGCACGCAGCGTAGGGTGAGAGGAAGTGACGTAGCCACGTCAGTCAAACCTTCAACCAATGAAAGCGCTCCACAACAGCGAATTCAACCAATCAGGAAGCGTTTTCTCTACCTAGCAAGTTAGATTAGCTTAAAATAATTCGTCACTTTTTCGTCTTTTAAACCATCAAAATGCACTTTTTCTGTTAAAAAATGTAACGAAACAACTTCTAACTGTGTTCTGAGATGGCACTCAGCTTTTAAAACGTTTATCCATCTATTCAAAATACTCGTTCCAACTGAGCAGAACCGAACCACAGCCGGGTCTTAGCAGAACCTCGTACCTTAAACAGAATAACGTATTCCACAGCTCATCAGCCTTTAGTTACACGTAACAGACGTACAATTTCAGCTTACACAAGACTTATGACACAATTTCAGCTTTTAAAACATTGCCAGCCCAACGCTTAAACATGCAGCGTTTAGTTGCAGAGTGCAGCTCCAAGCGCGCAGCTCAGCCGCTGCGTAACATTCACAGCTCATCAGCTGTTACTCTTTCACCATGCCAACACGTAAAATCAATTTACACACGGATTAAACAGTCATTCATGAAATTCGTACGAGGCCACCAGTTGTAGTGATACACGTGAGGTACGTGTCACTTGTTGTATGACAAATATATGTATATATATATGCATACAATATTCACGAGTTCTTCATTTTTCTGACTGTAAATGCCGTGCATTGAATTTAACAGAAATGTGAACGAGAGACGTTATTTATCTTTGACCCATCAAATGAATGGAATCATTTATTTTCAAAATCAAAGTTTAACATCAAACATTTACATTAATTTGGCAAAATATGAAAATAATAACAGACAGTTTCACAGAAAATGAACTTCAAATCACTCGGCGGTGATTTGAGGACTTTGCTTCAGATATTCCTAAAAATATCTGTACTGATTTATGAGAGAGAAGAGTTTAAGATTAAATTGAGATTTATCTTACAGAGGAAATGTGTGAGGGAATTTAATCTGTTTGACCAGAAGTTGCACGCTCCGTCAGATCTCCAGCCTGTCCACGGTACACTTTAGTCGGAGAAGAGGCCGTTACCTGATTGATGATAGATCAGCTCAGTAAGAATCCTTTTCAACTGATATCAGCGTCTCCGTTGAAAACAGCTAAAATCCTCGAAGAGTCGTGCGTGGTTAGTTCAAAACAGAATTATAATCCCAAAACCTCTGGATTCTTCATTGCTCTGAAACTTTCAGAACCGGCTGCACTCTCAATCTGCTCATTCTGTTGGACTATCGGACCTGTTGTCAGCTCCCAATCCAACATCTCTCAGAACTCTCAATCTCTTGGAATTCTGGAATTCTCGAATTCTTCTCTTCTCTAATCTATGAACTGAGAAGTTGCCACATTTTATTTGGGTCGACTTCCTGTTCAATTTAGAGCTTTCTGATTCGTGGAAGGACCAGAAAGAGGAGTGGTTTTTGACGTAAGGTGTTTATCAACAGTCGAGGTCAGAGAATGAAACTTGTTTAACATACAGAAAAGATTATTGCAGAAGCAGCAGACTTCGTGGAGTCTCACACTTTGTAATCTTCTCAAATAGTAAAACATGACATTTTTCTCGGTAAACATTTTAGTTGACCGAAAACCAACCTTTAACATACTTACGACAGCTTGCTCATTTCAGACAGAAAATCAAGAAAGGCATATTCAGGTGATTTCTTCTCTGAATGAGGAACAAAAATCATTACTTACTGTTTATGTAAAATAAAAATTAGTAGTTCTTTTCAACCTGTAAAGCATTGAGTGAACTAACACAATTTGATTATCAAAACATTTGTAAGACAGTAATGATTATAGAGGATTGTCTTTTCTGCTTGATTAATTCAAGAAAGAAAGTTCATCAGATGGTTCAGACTTATTCAGATCAATGAAAATAACAGTCTCTGTCCATCTGGTATATTTGAGGTCATCTGGTTCACTACATCACAAATAATGAGGAGCCTACTGGATTCTTCATATGCACTCAGAGATCTAGCCAAGACCCTACGAAATTCATCCAGGTTCTGGCTGATTTTTAAAAGGGCTGCAATCCAGTGTGAAGTGGGCCTTAGCAGTTACACATACTTTCACTGCACTTGAAGCTTTGTTAAAATTTCTGCAGCTGTAAGGTTTATGATCAAGATCTCTGTTATTTGGAGTTGCCTGGTTATTCCGGGATTAATCAAAAAGTAAACAATTCAAAGAAAAGATTGTTTTTAGTATAAAATATATTTTAGCACAAGAAGAACCCCTTACAGCTGGAATGCCATCAACTGCAGAAGCAGCACTGTCATTACAATCAACAGTATCTTTTACTTTTCTCAAATTTTGTTCACGATAGTCATCTTAACACCAGACTCATCAAAAAAGTCCTTTTTAAGAAGTTTGAGCATTTTTCACCGCTTTAACATTCACAGCAGCACCGTGACCATCACTTGCCTGATTTTATTTTTACACTCGTGTGTCCTCATCCAGTAAAACAAAATACACACAAAAAAATCACTTTAAAGGCTATTTTAAAGTGTTGCTAATAAGTAGTGATAGTTATAATGATGATCCAAAACAAGAACAATAATAATCAGATGTTTATGTGGAAAAAAGTAGTTAACATTCTCAGTATTGAAGACATTTGTTGGCTTTCTGGATGTTTCTGTGTACGTGCATATATTCGTCTGCTCTGAAGTTGGAAAGCAGGAAATCCAGCAGGTTGGATCAGGCACTTTGGTTTCTCATCAAGCATGCTGGCCAACTAAATTTGTTTAATTAGCAAACCTGGCAAATTGCGCTGGCTCCTAGAGTGCTGTGTACATGCATTTGTGTGTTTATGTGTTTGCTTTGTGCGTGTGTGAGTCCAAGCCGTCAGCAGACTCCAAAACTATTTTGTCGCACTGTTCCCCAAAATAGTTTACAGCCAGCTTTTCACGGGCTGATAATCTCCTCAGCAATGATGAAACCCTGTTGTGCTTCCCTGATGATTTTTGAATCACCATCATTCTGTCCAAACAATGCTGCAGCTGGACTGGAATCAAGCCACGTTGAAGTTTCTCGGTGATGAAACCACGAGCAATCTTCAGAAAATGTACCAGAGAACAGAGAAACATATATATATATATATATATATATATATATATATATATATATATATATATATATATATATATATGGGTCAATTTGTGTTAGAGAGGTACAAACCCTGCAGATATTTTGTCCAAGACAATCTCAATGTGCACTTCTTTACATTTTATAACGGCACTTAAATACCTCCTAATTCCAAATAATAATAATTAAAAATGAAAAAAAAAAATCACTTGGGTACTTCAAGTAAACAAAATGGCCATTGTAGTTTAATAATTGTGATGATGAAAAGTTGAAATTTTAAATATTCTCATTTTTTTAATGGAAATATTTAAAGTTTTACTATAGAACAAAACGCCATTCAAACTTTTTACCTGGCAATAGCAGAAACAAACAAACACACAATATTAGCACTTTCTTGGCAATGTTGAATTGCAGACCAAACTTACTGTAAAACGCTAAGTGCTAAAATGTTTTATTTTAGGGTGTAAGTCTTTGTTTTTATTTTGTAGGCTCTTGATTGCCATTTTGATCTTCGTTGTAATGAAGCAGATTAAAAGTTGCTCCTTCGCCCAGCCAAAGAGTTTGGCATCTAAAAAGGAGTAAATGAGCTTCAAAACCACCATGACAGTAGACAATTTTTATTCACGCAGTGTCTCGATGCTAACAGTTATATGTTAAGTGCTGCTGTTCTTTTTTTTCCACTTTCAATTTCCTCCATATTTCCTCAGGTCCAAGCAGCAGCAGAGCAACAGGAAGGGAGCAACAAGAAACCATTAGTGTGCAGATGAGAGTCATATCCACTGAGCTGCCATCACTACACCTGGTCTCTCCATGGCCCAGATTAGACAGACAATTACAGTTGTCTGTCGACTGGATTTGGAAACAAATGTTGGCTATCAGCTGCTGCTGTCTCTCACCTCATGATCACAGAAAAGCAAATAGATCCTCATCCTTCTCTGTATTTCAGCCTTTCTCCTGCTGCACCTTTACATTACATGAGGCTGACCACTGAGATGTTCAGGGTGACAGAGAGCCTGCTGCTGGTCCTTACTGTGCTCTCATTGTGCCAAAGCCCCCTAAATGTCAGCAATGCCTGCAGGGCATGTTCACTCTGGGTTTGCGCTGTGCATCTATATGGTTTTTACATCTATGCATGCACATACTGTATGCGAGTTCCTCTTCTCGCCCACGAGTGACAGCATGCTGTGATCCTGCCTGAGTTCGTCAATGAAATGCTTCGTGTGGTAACTGCTAACTAGACCATGCCCTTTTTGTCCATACTACTGTAGTGTGCTTTGTCTGTTTGAGTCTGGCCCAGGTATTGCCACACATTTCTAGAGCCTCAGCTAGAGTTATTCTCAAAGCGTACAAAGGCTGACAGCCGTAGGTTTTCACCACAAAGCTGCAATACAAGGAAATATCAGGCAATTTGCATTTATTTTACAGCAACGACATTCAGAGTGGTGCGCACAACTGTCTTGGAGAATAAACATTCCCACTGCCCGATTTTCAAGTAAGCACTGTGACATCACTCCCTGTCACCATGGCAACATAGCAGTCTCAACTACTGCAAGCCCTGCAGTGTGTGTGCCTGTACGTGCAGGATTGAAGCCGATGAGTTGGTCGCAATGTGACAGGACTCTCTGTTGCTCGGAGACCCGTACCTTTGGGGACAGAGTGAGGAATCCCGTGGGTTCACCGTGGGCATGCTTGTGTAAATGTGTGTGTGTGTGTTTGTGTGTGTGTGAGTGGTGGATGTACACTCTGAGCTGCTGGACTGTAATAAATATCCACAGATGTGCTACAATTGGTTTAGTACAGTGGAAGACTGCAGCACCACACCTCTGACCAAAACAACATATTACTGTGTGTGTGTGTCTCAGAGCTCTGAACCTCTCTCCAGAGATGTCATAACTTGTCTTGCAATCTTTCTCTCAAGCCTCTTATGAATTTACGTGGCTCAAATTGCAGAACAGCAGGATGTCAGTGGCAAAGCTCTCATGGGTTGCAGCTTGATTTGTTACAGTGATCTCTGTAACGCTGCTCTTCTGCCTTTTTTTTTTTTTTTTTTACATGCACCCAACCAGGCAGAGTAACAGAAATGCTCTGTTTAAGATGCAAAAGAATCACCTCCAGCACCACAAATGTGTTCTTCTGTGAAGTACTGAGCAGCAGGTCCACTTGATGGAACATTTATGTGCATTGCTTATGGGAGGGTTGGCATTTGTTAACAAAAAAAAGGGTGAGAGCATTTCTTTTCCATTCATGTTTCTCTCCCAGATGGTGACCTTAATAACTAGTGCAGCTGAAGCTGTAGGCAGGTACAAGGGTTGTGCAACTTTTTCTTTGTGGATGTTACATATCTCTGTCAACAACACAATAACGATGTGTATTGTATGTTAATGATGTTCCCCAAGCTATCTTTGATTTCTCTTAAAACACACACCAGTGTTTACAGAACATCACTTTTCTGTCCCTTTTACGCCGACAGTTCCATTACCTGCAGTCGACCTCGAAAACATCCTAGTTGTTATGTAGACAGATGCTGCCAGAAAGTTGTTCATCACAGAGGAGATGGCGTAGCTGTCATCTACTGTTGCCGTACAGCTAATTTTTCAGGACAGCATCCCAGCTGTGGGGCAGCTGTTAAGCTCAGCTCTCACCTCACAGAGCTTGTTTCAAGACCTTTGTTGGCTTATTGCAGGGATCTGCACTGTCTGAGTCATTAACAACTAAACATTGACATTCAAAAATAGTCATTTCAGCTTTCACATGCATTCACCAAGTATCTGCCAAAAGCCGTACTTTTCCATTGTTTTGGAATGACTGATGTAGTGAACCATTCCTTTAATGTAATTGGATTTTACATGTCATAGCACATTCCTATTGTCAAGGGTGACTAACACTATTGACTAAATCCTTTTTCTAGTTGTATAATTCCATTAAATTGCTTCACATGTTAAAGATGAGCACAGGAGACTGAAGGAATTTGGAGGTAAGTCTAATTTTTCATTGTCAACACTAGAACAAAAGGTTAAAGAAAAAAAAACCTCTTGTTAGTGAACCCATATTTCCTCTCCCTACATGAATTCCTAAACTTAAGCTCAGATTGTACACAATATGGATGTGCAACACCACTGAAGACCTTTGGTTTGAAGTTGGTGGTTTCAACGTTGGTTTTTAATCATTTAAATATTCATTACACCAATGTCCCCTGTCCACCAGTGAAGGATTTGAATAGTGAATGTTTGTATTTTTGAGATTAGTGTTTTTCTGGACTAGAATTGAACATGGAATGCAAGTAAACCTTAATGTTCTATTTCGTATAGGCTTCGCCCTTTAAGGCTGTCGCTGGTGGGTTTTATCCCGTCGTGCAAAGCATCGCACTGAAAAATTTAGTCCACGCCCACCTGTTGTGTGGGCCCCACCCGGTCCGTATAAATTACGTTAAGAGCGGGTAATCGGCTCCCATTTTTCTTCAGCGAGCTAATAGCACTGTCAGAAGAACGAAGAAGGGTATGAGTGTGTGAGAGAATGAGCAAGCAACAAACAATTTAAAGCTCTTTGTAAAACCTGGACCAGATTAAAAAAAAAAGTTATTTATAAATGTGAACCGTTTGCCGTATATCATAATCTAATTTACATTAGATTTGTGCTGTGGGATTATGGAACGTTTAAGGAAGAGCAAATAAAAAATTCAGGTTCAGCAAACAACATACGTTTTTCCATTTGCTTAATATCAAAACAAGTTACTATTGACTTCCTTTGGAAAAAAAAGCATGATAAGTTGGAAAAGTGAGATGTACTTGTATTACTTAAGCATTTTCAGTAGCTGAGGAGAATCGTCATGTAACCACGATGTACAGCTCTGCTCCACAAACACTGTGCATGCTCTGACTGACAAGAACGAGCAGCGCACAGCCCATTTTCCTTCATAGGAACCAAACAGCATCTGAACTCTGCACTCTGTGGGTGAGTCAGCATGCACAGTTCAGCGTCCCTTTTCAGGTTCAGTGACGTTTTTGCTGAATCGAATGCAAAACAGGTCAAACGCCGGTGGGTCATGCTAACCTTGCTAGCGTCACATGTGGCATGGTCACCCGGATCTTTGCAGCTCATAATGAATCAGAGTCTAACACGATGATGGAAAGGAGACTAAACAGCCATGGGTGGGTTTACTAAAAACGTCTTATAGCTTTAATTAGCTTCCCAAATGTTTTACAATGTATTAATGAAACCAGCTCATTTTTTAATCAGCTGAGCAGTTATGTGACTCGGCTAATTATTTAACTGCAGCTATTTTTGAGACTGACAGAAACGCTCGGCGGTGGCAAAATTTCAACTGTGAGCTGGACGTTAATTGAAGAAACTCATCAAGGAAGGAGCTCCTTGTACCAAAAATGGATTACTTTTACTAATTATGTTATTCTGTGTCCGTCGGAGACAAACAAACAAACAATACTCATTTGTTGAATTTAAAATCTATCAAAGTGAGTTATCTCTCCATAACAGTTTATAGGACCAATGGACTCCACTGTCACTGTAATATTGATAAAGCGAGTGCAATAAGTGGCTATCGGCTTATCAGCAAGGTGTTGAAATACAATCCATCCCTAATAAACTCTGCACTTTATCAAACTCCAAATGTCCAACAAATAGTTCCAGTCCAAATTAAAACAACATTTCAAAATCACAGCCAGCGAGTCACAAAAATCCCAGCATCAAAAACAAACAAACAAAAACAACTCACATTTAATACACATGGTGACGCTTCTGGTTGCTGTTGGAGGAGTAAGGGATGTTTTACAATAATGCTGGCAACTGTGCACCCCCCCCCCCCCCCCCGCATGCTTCTTGTGTTTTGTGGTTTTTGATCTTGACAACTTCCAAAGGGGAGGTCTGTGTCCTCGTTTTCTGACCACATTGATAAATATTTAATAGCCTCACACTCCCATGGAGCCCTTTATTCGTAAAAAAAAATAAAATCTATTTATTTAATGAGTGTGCCACAGCAGTAAATATTAGTGCTGTTTAACAAAAAAAAAAAAAAAAAAAAATCAGAAAATCTGTCCCACAAGCAGCACACTCACATAGTGGACCAACCAGTTTTATGGTGATAAGATGGTTTCTGGAGCCCGCCCTCTCCCCCGTCGACTCCTCTGAGGCAGCCATAGCCATAGTGGTTAAAAACATCAAAGTTCATGCTCAATAATCGAGATAAAATAATCCAACAAAGTTAAGTCAGTTCCTCTGGACGGTTTCTTTTTTTGCTGTTGAGACATTTCGTCCTTCATCCAAAGGACTTCATCAGTCCGAGGAGCCACAACAACCTGTGTCCCACAAGCAGCACACTCGCATAGTGAACCAAGCAGTTTGCTGGTGATAAGATGGTTCCAAAGAAGTTCTTTGGATGAAGAACGAAACGTCTCAACAACAAAACGAAACCGTCCAGATAAACTGACTGAACTTTGTTGGATTTTTTAAATCTGGATTATTGAGCATGAACTCTAAAATCTGTTTTCATGAGGATTTTCTTTTGCAAAGTGAGCATTGGCCTGGGTTGTGGCTAAATGCTGGGTTGCAATCTAAACCATACGGTAAGAGTCAGGGCTCTAGATGAAACCCTGACAGGACCTGAAGCATAATCTCCTAAATTTCTTATTATTAAGACTTCTAACTGCAGCTCAGTTTTCTCCCTTTAGGAGAGAAAAAATAAACGGGAACAAATGTGGAGCTTATTCACCACAAAACAAGGCTGTGGGCGCACGGCAAGGCAGAGGCACGAGGAGCCTGAGCACACAGCGGCTACAGAGCGCTGCTCAGCGAAGGCACTTCAGTGATTCATCGCATCCATGTGACTGAAAGAAACAGACAATCTCCAGCAACCAGCCCACCCGCAACCAGGTAAAGCAGCAGGAATTGTAACAAGAAGAAACAGAATTCGGGTTTATTATTCCGGATGACAAGAGCATCTCTATGCCAACACGAGCCTTTCATGCCATTTCATCCCACTCCCCACATTCGAACGGGAACACTGATAGCTTAAGAAGCAATCAAATCTAAGCCTAAAGGAAACCTTTCATTTTGTGCATTCACAATACAGTCAGTCATTTTCTCTGTTATTTCCTCAGCCAGACGGCGATATGTTTTTATTTCATTATTTTTTTTTTTTGCACATTAAAGGATCTGTGTTAATGCATTGGAATCACTCAAGCACTCAAAAAAGAAGAAAAAAAAATCTGCACTACTTAAAAGATAATGAGGAAACAATCTTGGCAGATGCCATTGATTTCACTGTTTTAGAGCACAGGGATTATCAAAGGATTATCTAACAGTAATTATGCATCCAAGGTCGACGCACTGCTTTCATGTTCACTCTCTGAGTGGCAGAGATACGTGTGTGTGTGTGTGTGTGTGTGTGTATAACAGGAAAATCAAGAGTTTGAATGAAAGCAGCAGTACTTGAGTGCGAGTGTGCATACAAGGTAGGGGAAAAGAAAGCTTCCTAAGTTTGCACTGTTGCATCACACAACCCAGAAATGACTTATCAGTGCAGAACACATGCCAGTAAACTCAAAGCAAAAGCAGACATGCACTACGCTGGCAGCGCCACAAAGCCTGGGAATCCCCAAATGGATAATCTTGAAATCTGGGAGGTGAAAAGCAGGAAACTCACAGTCATGGTAGCTCTAATCAATGTAGCAAACTGCGACATAAACACATATTTAATTCTCATTGATTGACCCCGTGCTACAAATGGTATAATGATGATCTAATGCTGCTGCAAAGCCTTTTTTTTAAACGAGCTGGTATTATTTTTAAACTGTCTAAATGTGCTCAAGAAACGTCTAGCCAAAGGTTAGGCTATTTAAAGTTATAAGGAGCTTGAGGCTAATAAAATCTGACAGAAGGTGCTGATTGAAAGAGAAAAACAAAGTTTGACAGAAGCTATTTATTTTAGTTGTTTTCTAGATTTAATACTTATTCTGTCACTGAAGACGCTACGCCTTGCAGACTTTTGAAATGACTGATTTATAATCAAGTGGCGGAGAATCAAAAGAACACAAGAAAGACTTCTATAAAACCCTCTTTTTTAAGACAAGTAGCATCACGTTATGCTGTGACTGAAACCACAGAGACTTGGATCGGTGAAAACAAAATGTTCTATGTAATCCAACAATGTTCATCAGGTCATCTGGACGGTTTCTAGTTTTGCTGAGACGTTTCGTCATTCATCCATAGGACTTCTTTAATCTGAGGAGCCACCAAACAAACTGATTCCCACAAATAGCACAATACCAGAGTGGAAAACAAAAACAGTTTGCTGGTGCTAAAATGGCCTCCGGGGTCCGCCCTCTACCCTTTCAACTCATCTGAGAGAGTCAGACCAAAGTGGTTCAAAACACCAAAGTTCATGCCAGGTAAGCCAAATCCAACAATGTTCAGTCAGGTCATCTGGACGGTTTCTTTTTCTGCTGAGACGTTTCATCCTTCATCCAAAGGACTTCCTCAATCTGAGGAGCCACCAAAAAAACCCCGATTTCCACAAATAGCATACTCCATAGTGGAAAAACTAGGGATGCACAATATTATCATTATGGTATTATATCAGCCGATATTAGCAATAAAGTTAAATATCACACATCAGCCATTCCATCAAAGTAACTCACTGATATAAAAGGCACTGTTTGTTTTTTTAATATACATTATATATTTATATAGTGTTACATCATTTTCAGCCCCTTTTTGGCATCTCATATTTGGTTGCAGGCCAAATTGACAAAGACCATGCAGTATAATCTAGTATTTTAATTCCACAGCAGAGAAAGTTATGTGGTCTCTGTAAGTAGGTCTAGGAAAAAAAATATTGGTATTGATATTGGTTATTGGTCAAATAAGTTTTAACGTATCCACATATCGCATATCGGCCAAAAATCCAATATCATGCATCTCTAGGAAAAAAAAAAAGTTTGCTGGTGCTAAGATGGCCTCTGTGGCCCTCCTTCTCCTCCGTCAACTCCTCTGAGACAGTCATGCCAAAGTGGTTCAAACCACGCTGTTCATGCTCAGTAATCTAGGCATAAAATTGAAGAAGTTCTTTGGATTAAGGACGAAAACGCCCAGCAAAAAAAGAAACCGTCTGGATAACCTGACTGAACATTGCTGGATTTTATATCTGAATTATTGAGCATGAACTTTGGTGTTCTGTGTAATAATCACTCAGGACATGCTAACTTAGAATGACAACAGATCTTTGCTGTCTGACTGGCCAAAGAAAATATATTATTGAATGTTACCTGAAACAATTTGTTTAGTGCTACTTATATTTATTGATTTATTTATTGGATGAGCAGATGTGCATCATATTTTATATCAGACTATAAGACATTAAATCAAAGTATTTTTAGTTTTTTTTTTTACATTTTGTCATGCTTATTCCTATTTGAATAATATCTAAAATTTATGTTTAACTAAAAAGTGCACATTGTGTAAGTGAGACGCACAAAGAAAAATATCAGTGCTTTTTTAAAAACTATATGGCAGTCATGTCAAAACATTTTAACGCTTAAATAAAATAGCAACCTAAAATATTGTTCCCTTTAAAAGGGAAATAGACTCGTTAGTAACTTTCGTAAAAAAAAAAAAAAAAAAAAAAAATTAAACACTACTGCGGGTCCACGGTAGTTCTGTGGTCAGTGCCACAGTCTCGTAGTCCTGAGGCTGTGGGTTTGAGTCCCGGCTGTGTCAGGAAGTTAATCCGACATAAAACAGTTGCTGAACTTTTGTGCAAGTTTGCTCGATGTGGCGGCCCCTGAAGAAAGGAGCAAAACTCAAACTATTTAATAAATTCTAGTGGCTTAACTTGAAGCACCGCTTGTCTTAAAAAAGTTTTAAACGTGTTCTTTATTGAAAGACACAAAACATGTATTGTCTACCAAAGTTGATTTAAGTTGTTTTATTTTGGTGCCCGTCTGCTGCAGCTGCTCACAACTCAAAAAGGCAAATTTATAGTTCAACGTTGGTTTAATCTAAATTTGATACCACTTTACAACAAGGCTCCCCTTATAGATGGCTATTAAATAGTTTATAGATACATTTTTAATTCCTCTATAAACACTCTATAAATCATTAATAACTGCTTATTATGCATTAATTAAGGGCAAGAAAGAGACAAAACTGATCAGTTTCTTGCCAAATAGTGAGCCAAATCTGCCAACTATATATTTCATATAGAGTTGTTTTATTAAACATTTCAGTCTAAGTTACTACCTTGTAAGCACAAGAAGCATTTGTAAACGTTTTTTTTAGGATATAATATTAGTTGTAGATACTTAGATTGCAGTGATAAAGTACAATATTAAATGCTAAAGAAATAGGTTTACAAATGCTTATTGTGCTTACAAGGTAGTAACTAAAGGTGAAATGTTTAATATAACAACTCTAGATGAAATGTGAACAGATTTGGCTCACTATATGGTAAGAAACGGGTCAGTTTTGTCTCTGTCACCCTTAATTATGCATAATAAGCGGTAATTAATGATTTATTAATAATGATTAGTAATTAATTTAAAGGTTATTTTGTTTGTATTCAAATGTCTTCGTGGCCTTGCCCCACAGTACCTGTCCAACCTTCTCCAGCCGTGCATTCCGTCAAGCTCCCTTAGGTCAGCTGATCAGCTGCTGTTGGCCGTCCCAAAGTCCAAGAGGAGGCTGAGAGGTGACCGGGCGTTCTCAGTCGCTGCCCCTAAACTGTGGAACGAGCTGCCTCTGCACGTCAGACAAGCTGACTCACTTCCTGTTTTTAAATCTGCTCTGAAGACTCGTTTTTTCTCTTTGGCTTTTAACGCAGCTTGAAATGTTGCCTTTACTGTTTTATGTTATTTGTTTTATTGTTGTTACTGTTTGCTGTTTTATGATTTGGTAATTTGTTACTTTTATGGCATTTGTTGAGTTCATAGTTTTTATGCTTGTATGTGTTAGTGTACAGCACTTTGGCCAACGGTGATGTTTTAAAGTGCTTCATAAATAAAGTTGTATTGTATTGTTTTGTATTTATAAAGTATTTATAGAAGAATTAATAACTTATCTATAAACTATTTATTAACCATTTATAAGTGGTACCCTAAATTTATATGATTGTCTAAACATGATGTTCTGTATTTTTATAAGAGTTAACACTTATTTATTTTCAGAATGTATTATCTTTAGTCTCTAAATGCACAAAGACAGCATAAATAATGATGCTAGAACTGACCAGATCTGCAACATGGAGGGTAAAATGACCTCTTTCATTCATAAGGATTGTTACTGCATGACTGATGAGTGAGTGTGAATGTGCCACATGTATTGATGGAGGTGTTGAGATGAGCCCCTGGCTCAAAGGGGGGTGAGGCTCACCAGTTGTGGAGGAGATGTTGACGTCAATGCTGATCTCGGGGATGCCTCCGCCCTTCAGCGCTGCCACGCAGGTGTACGTGCCGAAGTCGGTAAACTTGAGGTCAATGATGTCCAGATTGGTGGTCCCCGGTGAGATGTCGGGGTCCGTCTGGGTGATGACCATACGCTCCGAGCTCCGCAGGGCACGGCCGTTCTTCAACCAGCTAAATATCAGCTCCTCCGGCGGTGTTGCCTCCACCTGTGACAAAAACTCAACGTTGTTTGGGTTTTAATGAAAATTTGTGGATTTATTGCCTGCATGCTTCTGAGTTTGTGTGATATAAATAAATAAATTCCATGTTTTTTTTTCTGTAATTGTAACTGCAAGAGCCTGATTATAATATACAGAGGAGAAAATCTGAAAATGTACAAACAGCAACATAAGACTATGTAGCTGTTTGGAGTAATTCAAATTTCAACATACTTGTTATACAAAATACTCAAATTTGATTTCTGTTAGAAACTACTGATTATGCTTTAACCAATAGTGACTAAATGCAGATTTAAAACCAGATGTAGATATTTACAAAACTTTCATGCTTAATTTAGTTCATTGTTGAGCCTAGACATGCTTTCAGTGAAAGAATGCTTACAACATGCCGGCATGTGCGTCAGACAGATATCAGTAAGCAGCAAAAAAAGAACATCGCAATTTTTATAAACTGATGGACATCATGTTCTTCTAAACAGCGTGCTCTGACAGTTTTCAACTCAGCTCTGTCTGATGCTAAAAGAAAAAGGAGAATAAATAAATAAATACACACTAAAAACTACTGTGTTATTAAAATATTTAAATTTAAAGCTTATGGTGACATTTTAATAAAAAAAATATTTTCAACTTTATCCTATTTGGATAGTAAGAAGTTAAGTAGTGATATGCTAAACCTATTTTTTTTTTTACCTTTATTTTAAAAGCTGTTGGAAAAAAAAAATCTGTTGAGCCAAAAATTAAAAGTTGATGCAAGCTTACTAGTTTAAATTTTGCTCATCAGCCAAAATAAATAAATAAATAAATAAAATCCACGAGTCAACTGCCCCTTGAAATAACGGCTGAGGCATACAAGTAAACAATTTCATTACATGCCATAAAATCTGCTTGGTGTGGTTTCAGTGTTTGTGTCAGGTATCAGCTTGCTATGGTTATGACACTATAGCTACTATATGTTCACACTGCTGCTCTTAATGTTCATTTCAGATTTTTTGCTCAGATCCATTTGTTTGCGTGGTCGTTCACATGATTAAAATGCGACCTCCATCAGACTCCAGCGTAAACTCTTTACTGTTCTGAGGTGACCCATATTTGCAGAAAAAAAAACCATGGTGTCACACACAGCACGCTGTGTTTAAGGAGGTAAATATGGATGCTACACATGTTAGCATGTGTGATTCTGAAGTTGTGCGATCAGAAACAATTAAATTATTATCGGACATGACTGGCTCAATGTTTAAATTTAATCTTGCCGCTTGACGGCGCCTGTCGCAAATTTGTATTTTGGAACAGGAGCAACGTACTGAAGGTGAAATCAAACTCAAATATCGGTCCCATCACGTTTCTATCAGTACAACCCAACACTAACGTTAGCATGTTGCTGCAGATTCTCAGTCATCCATGACGCGGGAAATAAAAAGAATAAAGGCGAAGCAACTGGACTTCTGTTGTGTAGCTGAAGACATGCAGACTACAAAGATTTAAACTGCACAAAGTTGATATAATTTTCATTGTTAATATTAATATAGGTGACAGGGTGGATCAGTTGGTAGAGCCAGTGAGAAGGTTGCTGGTTCAAATCCTGGACGGGGGCCTTTCTAGGTGGAGTTTGCATGTTCTCTCCGTGCATGCGTGGGTTTTCTCCAGGTACTCCAGTTTCCTCCCACAGACCAAAAACATGCATGTTAGACTGATTGGTAACTTTAAATTGTCTCTAGGTGTGAGTGAGAGAACGAATGGTTGTTTGTCTCTATGTGTCCCTGTGATGGACTGGAGACATGTCCAGGGTGTCCCCCGCCTCTCACACAGTGACTGTTGGATAAAGCACACCAGTGACCACCATGGCCAGAAAAAGACAAAACGGGTAAAAGATAATGGATGCATGGATGGAATATTAATATATGTATTGATTCACTTACCCCATCTCACAAACATAAAAGTAGGGTAAAATGAGACATGACCGTTCAGACAGTTGCTTTGAAAAACATCAGATATGTATCCAGTGGTTCAGTACTAGTTATGAAAAAGACGTATCTGATTTGAAAAAAATAAAATAAAATCCATTATGGATCACATAGGGCAGAAAAATGATCTGATTGGAGCCGCATTTGCTTGCAGTGTGAACGTAGCCGATTAGGTTTCACTGATCTGGGTCCAGGACTTTACATCAACAAGTATTATTTCTTTAAGTTCATCATACACTTATAATCTAAACTACCTCTTAGTGAATTAAAAAAAACATTTCATTAAGCTTACTTTTAAATTATTTTGTGTTCTATACATGCAATCTCATTTAGTGCAATAAATACATATTGTGGTTTCACATTTAACTAAATTTATTAAGTGCACATTTTTTCCTGTTTTTCTCACAGCAAACACGTCTAATTCATTCTCAGTGAATCTAAGACAAATTGTTCCTTCAGTGTTTGATGATCCTGCACATTTTTAAATGTTAATGTTGTTCTTTGAAGGCTCAGAATAAAACACACTTCACCACTCTCTGAACTTTTGAGCACAACCCGTTTCCAAAAACTCATGTTTATTCTTTCACTTTTTCATGAACTCCCACTTCTACCATGCAAACAATTTGCAAGGGATGCCATCATCATTATGAACTATTTTTCTTGAAGTTTTTAACTGGCTGAGTGGTCTTGAAACCAGCTGCACCATTTTCCGCTTGCTATGTTCTTTACATTAAAGTGTATTTATTTTTACAAAGCACCCATTCCCAGTGCTATATGATCAAATGCTTTTCACATTTAAAATATTAAAATGTACCAATAACTTATCAAAATGTACCATAAACCCCTTTTCTTCTACACTTAACCACTATTTTATGCTATAAGTTGATGAAATCAAACTTGACTGGACCTCTTAAGGGTTGTAAGACAATGAAACAACTTGTGTTCATCTTGGTTGGCTTTGTTGATCATCTTAGTTTGTACTACACGGTGAGTTTGGCTTATATAGATTTATCAATTTAACCAAACGTTTTGATTAAAAACTTCAAACAAACATCAAACAAATAACCCAACTCCGATGAGTTAAAACTACCCAAGCTGGGGTTTTGTCCAAATGTGACCTAGTGCCGGTTTACAAATTGACTTTCATTTAACCCTGCAATTTTTAGGGATAAAGCAAAATAAAAAAAATATCAATGAGCAAAAGCACATTTGCAGGTTCTCCACTTGTTTCAGGTGCATTTGAACATACCTGACAAGAAATTTTGACTTCACGACCGATCTGAATGTTGTCATCGTTGTGGTATGGGTCAGGAGTGATCCAGAATCGCCCCTTTTTCAAAGCTGTAATGAGAATATTTATTTGTTAGGAAACAGATTTTCATATGTGTTAACTCTGCAAGCTGTGACACATTTACCATAGGTTTGGCTTCTTCTATATTGATGCTGTGGGGTTCCGCAGAGCTCAATTCTTGGACCCCTTTTGTTTTCAGTGTATCTGCTCCTTTTGGAGTCTGTCCTGAGAAAACATGGTCTTTCTTTTCATTGTTTTGCCGATGATCATCAGATTTATCTGCCCTTAAAATCCAATAGTTCTTGCTGCATTCACCCTCTTTTAAAATGTATTTATGACAATGCATGAATGGTTTCAAAATTTTTGTAAGTTTTAATGATAATATAACTAAGATAATTGTGTTTAGTCCTACTGCTGTCTCTGTTCCTGTGAACTTTGACTCTCTTGAGCCCAATCTTAAGCAGTCTGTTACAAATCTTGGGATGGATTTAGACTTTGATTTAAGTTCCATTAACAGATTAACCCTGTTGTACAAGAAAGCTTCTTCCAGTTAAGGCAGATAGCTAAGCTTAAGTCAGTGTTGATCAGATCTGATCTTGAAAAAATAGTACATGCCATCATTACAACCCACTGATAGAGACATACCCCAAGAGACTTGCAGCTGTAATTGCAGCAAAAGGCGGCGCTACAAAGTATTAACACAAGGGGGCCGAATAATATTGCACGCCCCACTATTCAGTTTTTTATTTGTTAAAAAAGTTTGACACATCCAATAAATTTCATTCCACTTCACGATTGTGTCTCACTTGTTGATTCTTCACACTAAATTAAAATTTTTTATCTTTATGTTTGAAGCCTGAAATGTGGCAAAAGGTTGAAAAGTCAAAGGGGGCCGAATACTTTCGCAAGGCACTGTATTGTAACTTTACTTAGTGTACACATTTAAACTGTAAGTCAATGCAATGCATCTCAAGCAGATGTACTTTATCTTTGCATACTTACTGGAGTCATTAATGTTACAAGTGTAGCGGTTTTGTTTAAACAGTATCTGAAACTGTATCCTTTTATGCAACCATAGGTTTCAACATTAATCATTACAGATGAAATGAATTGATGCATCACTTTTAAACATCAAACCTTTGTATCATTTCTCACATAGCTGAAGAATCATGCAGCACTAAGCTGCACGCTCACAGAGTGTGAAGTCAGAAAAACATCTAATATGATATCCACCATTTCTAATCCAATTTGGTTTGCAAACTCTGTTTTCCAAACACAGCTTCTCTGAATAAAAAAAGCAAAGATTTCATTATGATGCATGCTGTATTGGTTCCAAAGATTGCATCTACCGTTCAATTCATCTCTTCAGCAAAAAAATAAATAAAATAAAAATAAAAAAGCTGACGGCACCATGGAAATCAATTCTCAAGTGACATTATCATATTCAGTTTGACAAAAGAAAACAAAAAAACCCCTGTGTGTCAGATTTAAACACAGGAAATTGAATGTGCAAAACACATTGTGATGCCTGCCAAGATGCACGCCGAAGGAGAGATGAGTGACGCGCGCCTCCTTGACATGATCTTTCCCCTTCACGTTTGAAATCAGTGTCGGCAGGCAGATCATCCTATTTCTGATGCGTGGCAGATACAAAAATTACAATCATGTCAACAGCCCAGTGCTTTCACTCTCGTGTCCCACATACTGCAAGGCAACATCCATCAGCTGTGCCATATAGAATTCAATACTGGCATGAAAAATGTGTCATTAGTGTACAACATATATATGACCTTTATGGGTACAAAACATGTCACATTACCAACCACCAACATTTATTTCCCCTTTTGACTGAGCTCTTCGTCACCGTGCCTATCCGCAACTTTAATGCTGATTTCCTTACAGCAAATAAACAGTGTAAGGTTAATGAAACAAGGCAACGTTCACAGTGGAAGCCGTTATAATGCCACATGTAAACAAGACAAATTCATTTTCTGCCAATATTTGTGTTAAGCAGCCAAAATATTCCAAGATGGAGTTGTACATCTTGTTGTTCAGGCAGAGTTGTACATTTTGACAGTTTGGAAAGGCTTTTGTGTCTCGGTGACAAGCAAAGAAGAGTTGCTATCCACTTCATAAAGTATTATCTCCACACACACATGGATGCACTAACACATATTTAAACGCATCTTTGTGAGACGCTGTGCTGTCACAGGTGACAGCGGATAAACATTTGGATTAAGCTCTTTTTACATCCCTCTGGCTAAAGAGGGTTTTTATTTAATCTTAAGAGGCTCTAATGTGACTTTAGGCATTTATCACTCACAACCTCCTCCACTTAATATAATAGTTCACATATTTTGAAGTGGGTTTCCTATGGAAAGGTTATGAACAATTAATATCTTTGCTGTTCTAGATAGCTATTTGAACTTTTGGCACATTGTTTTGTACATTTGTACTATTAGTGCATTCTTAGTTTAACGTATTTCTTAGTTCATGTCTTGGATCGTACTACTGTTTTTCTTTACAATTTGTATTTTTGTTGGATGTATTTATTTTTTTTTTTTTCCATTTATCCTTTATTTATCCAGGTAATCTCATTGAGCCACGAGAACTCATTTTCAAGAGAGACCTGTTTAGGGAGCAGATGGTGGGTTAAGGACCTTGCTCATGGGCCCAGAGCGGGGCGAATGAAGGTGGGGGTAAGTGTGGGTGCTTCACCTACCCCACCCACATTTTTGATGTTGTCGGTACCGGGGCGTGAACCGGCAATCCTCTGATCACAGGCCCACCTCTCTAACATCTGCGCCACCACTCCCCACAAACTGTATGTAACTGGGATGTAACTGGGACCCTGTGTACATAGTTTTGTTCCACCTCATGTACCACATGTGATGAGAATGACAATGAAGAACCTTGAATTCTTGAATCCTTGGACCACCTCAGTTTGGAGAAGTACAGTTTATTTGTAATTGGACTGACCAACTCGTGATTGATCAGAGAGGCACCAAGACAAAAGTTTGTCATCTTCAAAAATCTCTACAGTTTTAAAGCAGTTCACACTAATTAATTTTTATAATGTTTTACAAAAGTGTGAACTTTTCATCAAGCAGGAATTTCTGTAGAAACATTACATTCCTTCTTCAGGTGCCCCAGGCTGCTCTGCACATGTTCACAACTAGCTGCTGCCGTCGTTTGTGCTAATCATGGAATTTTGTGTAAAACACCATTAATTGTAAAACTGGAGGTAATGTAGAGGGTTATAAAATATTGTTCGCATAAACTACTATGACATTTTTCAGACTGGAGTTTTTTTAGGTGGCAGCAATCCTCTTTGGTTTTAGCCTCATTTGGACAAGCAGTTAGCTTGTCGAATCTAATAAATTTCTCTAAACTATCCATCCATTATCTTTACCTGCTTCTTCCTTTCTGGGTTGCAGGGTCACTGGTGCCCATGTCCAGTAGGCACTGTGCGAAAGGCGGGGGGACACCCTGGACAGGTCTCCAGTCCATCACAGGGACACAGAGACAAACGAAACAAACAAACATTCACTCTCTCACTCACACCTAGAGACAATTTAGAGTTACCAATCAGTCTAACATGCATGTTTTTGGTGTGTGGGAGGAAACTGGAGTACCCGGGGAAAACCCACGCATGCACGGACAGAACATGCAAACTCCACCCAGAAAGGCACCCAGACCAGGATGTGAACCAGGGTAACCTGCTCGCTGAGAGGCAGCAGAAGAGGCTTTTGCTGTTTTATTAAAAGTGATGCTACTGTTCATCAGCCTTATCTGCTCAGTCCCCGTAAACAAAAGTTCTGATTGGTCCACTTGTGTGTTAATGCTCCATCTTTAATATAAATAACAAAACCTACCAAAAAAAAAAAAAAAAAAAAACCTTAAACATTTAGATATTATAATAATGATCACAACATGTGAGTAAGTTGTTTTAATTTCACAACACAATTGTCAATACGACATGTCTCCTTTTGACCATTTTTGATGCTAATAAGTATCTAATAAAAAAAGAATAGGTCAGGATGGGAGACTGCAATGAAGTGACACATCAACGCAATCTGCTCGTTTCCTTAGGTAAATTTTACTAATTTGCTTTTTTATGTATATGAATGTTTCTGTTCAGTGCCCTGAGATGACTTCTGTTGTGACTTGGTGCTTTAAAAATAAACTGAATTGAAATGAATTAAAAACAGGAAAGAAAGAAAAAAAAATCACATTACTATTACAAAATTCGGAGGTTCGTTGTAAAATCAAGAGTCCCTCTTTTTTCTATTTCTTTGCACACAAGTGTACTTTATTAACAACGAAGTCGCAGCCTAATTTTAAACAGGAATATTTGATTGTAGCTTTATAACCCCCATCTGGTTTGCCTACTTTTCCTTTTGGTGACTCAGCCTTTCTTTATTTTGTACACAGCTGTGGTTCACTTATGCATATTTCAGAACAGGTTCTCTTCCTGTTTTTAGCACATTCAAAAATCCTTCCCTCACATTTATTTAGGCATAAATAATGAATAACATGCAGGCATTCCTGCAAATCAACTACATTTGTGTACAAGAGGGATAAGCAGCCATTACTTCCTCGGGTTGTAGTAAATTTTGCTGGCCAGCTGCAGCGATTATAGCGATGTCTGTTCTCCTATGTACTGCAAATTCTCTGAAACTATATTTTTTAAAGGACTGTCATGAGTGTATAAAGTGGGCAGTGCAGGGTTGTGGGACTTTATCGAAAGTCGCTACAATGTCACTCTCCCCCTAACCATTCCTGATATGGCAAGTTCCATGAATCTTTAATGAAGGCTTTGCTCGGAAACAGAACTTTCCCATTTGCTCGGAAGGTAAGTCAATTTACACAATTTTCACAACATCATAAATAATTTGTTGCAAGAACAGTATTTTTGTTTGTACAGTATAAGTTTAGACATTTCTACAAATAAACTTTACAGGGAGTATGTAGTTCTTGTTGAGATAGACAATACCATAACTGTGCTACAGGAAGAGAAAACATCTCAACACCAGGTCCACTCAAGTTTATTTTCCTCAAAAAGTGCTTCATCTTCATTGTCACAGCTCATTTAATCTTTTTTTTATGTTTAGTAAGGTTTTTAGGGGTTCTACACTGTCTTTTAATGACTGGAAAGTCTGTGTTAGGATGTGAAGTTGCCACAGTTAAACTTTCATAAATTATTTAATAATTGTTTTATGCCGTATGTCCTTGATTTAACCTGGGCTTCAACATAGCATGACCAGGGGAATGACCACCAAGCTACTGTGGGCACAGGTGGGCAACAAAACATGTGCACAGCCTAAAATACAGTTTTCAAGACATGCACATGAAAAAAACCCACAGTGATTTTGAAAAACTGGCCGCAACCGCAAGACTTGCTGGTCGCAAACACTCAAAATTCAGACTGCAACTTAAATTTAAAGAAAACTATTTATTGCAATTTTGAGTCTACAACTGCTCAACACTTGCAGCAGAGTAAAAAATATGATATTTTTTTAGCTTTAATGAGTTAAAGATCTTTTTTATGCTTTAGGTGTTTTCTTTCCATCAGCATGTGGTTATTCATGCAATATATCCATATCAATTTCTCCACCAAAAACTTCCTGAAATTCCTGTAATGCCTGACACAAGTTCTGGGAAACACAAGGTTTTGTCTCTAAGCAAAGTATTGCTAATTATTAAGGCAAAATCATAAGTTAAACAAACTGCATGCATTATTGATGATTGGTAGAAGCTGGTTGTCATTTTATTGTCCAAACGTCATGTCATTGGATCGTGATTAGGGCAGAACACATAAATAAAAACATCCACTATAGGTACTTATGTCTTCACAATAACAACTAGTAAAATAGAGATTCTGTTTGTTCACATTTGCATGGCCTGTCTCCGTTTTTCCTCTTTCCAACTCTGCCTGAGAGGTTGCATGCAGTTCAACCATGATGCAGTGAATATTCAAGGTATTCTTCTGGATCATTTCCATACTTAGAAATGTGCTTCTGTTTTCTCTGTTTTCACCGTAAACTGAAAGGCTTTTGCCTGCAGGCAAGACTTTGAATTCTCCATAGCTTTAATAGCCTGTGGGAATAATGGGTGGCCTGTACATAAAAAGCACTGATAAAGATACAAAGAGAAAAGCCCTGGTTGAGGTCTTTTTCTGCAGAGAGCTTGTGTCACACGACAGGATTACAATAACACCTCAGGGGAGCCTCTTAGTGGAGCATTTACACAGCCTTGATCCACCAGCTATGATGAACATGTGTGTGAGCATGTGATGAAGAACACACAACGGCATCACTTTTACAAATGTGCATACACAATGCTTGGTTTTCCCTTTCTGTCTCACGAGAGAACTAACCCTTCCTGAGTGAAGAATTTCTCTCTACACTTGCCCTGAATCATAGCTGTCATTTCTACCCATCAGTCAATGTCATTTCTTCTAGGCAAGCATTCTAATGCACTCTGCATTCAGCCTCATGGAGGGATTCAATTGAAGATGGACGTCTCTAGAAAACACTACCTGCTGAGCTCAAGGTTACACACAGAACAGGGGAACAGGCAGCAGGATTGTTTAAAATATGAAGCATTCATTCACTTTGGCATATTTGTGCCACCTTCTAAACACCTTTCATTTTCCTCTTCATTTTCAATCCACATTCCTCACATTTGCACCCACAGGTTCAGAGTGCCTCAGCAGCTTTGCAACATCACAAATCACATGTCTGCTCTATGATTTATAGTGAAAAGAAAGTCCACAGTGCTGCTTTCAGCTTACAGCTTTAATGATTACCCACTACTTAGCAAATTGTTGGGCAATATTGTTTTTGGTTGTGTTTGTTAATGTGTCTGTCATGTTGGCTAAATATTTCACGAACTAATGGACACATTTTAAGGAAAATCTTGGAAAGTAAACATTGGGTGTACATCTCCAATAAAAAAGAAAAAAAACTTTTAGTCAACCCAATTCAAGATGGCCACCACAGCTAACTGTTATTGGCAAACATTGCTCACTCAGTTGTTTTACATATTTTGAGCTAAAATATGGGATGGTAGTAGCTGAGATCTTCAACCCATGTTACAAGTGCTGACAGGTCAAGTTCTTTCCTTAAAACTGCAATTAACTATTGATGGTAACCTTGCTTATCTGTTTGCAAATTACATCATGAACTTCTAGATGGATTTTAAATTAAAATGGACTCTCTTTTTCACTTCTTTACCACATTCCCCATTTTCCTAGACAGTGGACCCCAAGTATTTGAAGTCCTGCACCTTTGTGACCTCTGCTCCTTGTAAACTCACTGTTCCACCTGCCTCCCTTTCATTCACACATATACTCTGTTATACTACAAATGACTTTCATTCCTCTTCTTTTAAGCGCATATCTCTACCTCTCTAAGTTCTCATCCACATGTTTCACACCACAGATCACGTCATCTGCAAACATCATATCCATGGGGATTCCTACCTGACCTCATGTGTTAGTTGGTCCATCACCAGAGCTAACAAGAAGGGGCTCAGAGCTGATCCTTGATGCAATCCCACCTCCACCTCAAAGCTATCTCTCACTCTTACAACACATCTCACCACTATGCTGCTGTTCTCATATATGTGCTGTACCAGTCTAAAATACTTCTTTGCCATTCCATATGTCCTCAAGCAATACAACATTTCCTCCCTTGACACTCTATCATTTACTTTTTTCAAATTCACAAAGACACAATTTAGTTCTTTCTGACCCCATCTGTACTTCTCTATCTGCATCATGAAAGCAAATATGGCATCTGTGGTGCTCTTTCTTGGCATGAAATTATACTGCTTCTCACAGATAGTCACCTTTCGTCTAAGTCTAGCTTTCACAATTCTCCCCCAGATCTTCATTGTGCAACTCATCTGCTCTAGTTGCTAAAACTCTGTACATCACCATTGTTCTTAAAAATGGGCACCAGCACACTTCTCCTCCATTCTTCAGGCATTTTCTCACACTCAAAAATGCCACTGAATATTTGATTCAAAAACCTCACTACCACCTCTCCCAGACATTTCCAAACCTCCACTGGCATGTCATCAGGTCTTACTGCCTTCCCCTCCTTTTCAGATCTTTCCAAACTTCACCCTCACTAATCTTTCCCGCTTCAAGGTCCACTGTTTCTATGACCTCTACTCTTCTCTTTCTTTCTCTTCATTCATTAGCTCCTCAAAGTACTCCTTCCATCTTCCCATCACACTCTCCTTACTTGTTAGAACATTACCATTCCTATCTTTAACAAGCCTAACCTGCTACAGATCTTTTCCAGTCTGATTCCTCTGTCTTGCCAATCCTTGCAAGTCCTTTTCACCCTCTTTAGTGTCCAGCCTCCAATACATCTCATCATACACTATCTGTTTTGCCTTTGCTACCTTCCTCTTTGCTCTACGTTGAAGCTCCTTATTTTCCTTTCACCTCCATTCGGTCCTCTCACTGTCATATTTCTTCTTGGCTAACTCATTTTTTAATTTTTCATTTACCCTTTATTTATACAGGTAGTCTCATTGAGCCACGAGAACTCATTTTCAAGAGAGACCTGTTTAGGGAGCAGATGGGGGTTAGGGGCCTTGCTCATGGGCCCAGAGTGGGGCGAATGTGGGTGGTTTTTTTTCATTTTTGATGTTGTCGGTACTGGGGCTTGAACCGGTGATCTTCCGATCACAGGGCCACCTTCTCTAACCTCTGCGGCACCACTCCCTCTCTCACTGTATCTGGTACAATGACAACAAAGCTTATTCTGATTCTGATTTTAACCTCTTTCTCGGATTAGCATCCTACATTTCACTATTCCACCACCAGGTTTTCTTATTATTTTTTTCTCTGTCCAGATGACACACCAAGTATCTTCCTACCTGTCTCTCTAGTTACTGCTGCTGTAGTAGTCCAGTCAACTGGATTTTTTTTTTTTTACTAGCCAAAGCCTTTAACAGCTCCTCTCTGAACACCTCACAACATTCTTCTTTCCTCAGCTTCCCCCATTTGGCCTTCTTCTCTGATTTTACTTTATTTTCTCTTCTTCACAACAACAGTCATTCTACAAACAACTATCTGATGCTGTCTGGCCACGTTCTCCCCTGCCACAACCTTACAGTCCCCAATCTCCCTCAGGTTTCATCTTCTACACAGAATGTAGTCGACCTGTGTTCTCCTTCTTCCACTCTTAAAGGTCACTCTACGCCACTCGCTCTATAAGAAATAAGTGTTAACTACAGTCATTACATTCTCTTGGAAAAATCCACCACCATGTGTCCTTTTTGGTTTCTTTCCTTGACACCAAACCTACCCATCACTTCCTCATTCCCTCTGTTTCCTTCACCAACATGTCCATTCAGGTCTGCTCTGATCACCACTCTCTCCTTCCTGGGAATACTCTCTATCACTTCATCCAGATCCTTCCAAAGTTTATCTTTCCCCTCTATGTCTTATCCAAGCTGTGGAACATAACCACTGACAACATTTAGCACCAGACCTTCTACTTTTACCTTCAAACACATCACCCTTTCTGACACTCTGTTACGTCTACTACATTCTTTGCCAACTCCTCTTTCATGACTGCCGCATACTACATTTTTATTTCTATCTACATCTTAGTAAAACAGTTTCAGCCTTTCTGCCCTTTGACTTGGTCTCTTGGACACATACAACATCTACCTTCCTTCTCTGCATCATGTTATCCTGGTCTCTACCTTTACCTGTCATTGTCCCTATGTTTAGAGTTGCCACACTCAGTCCTACACTCTTGAATTTCCACTTATCCCTCTGTTTCCTGACACATTTCCCTCCTCGTGGGCTTTGACTAATAGTAGCACAATTGCTGCCAGTACCGGGCCTCAACCAATCTGGTATGGTGTTGCTCAGATGAACTCGCATGCTAGTTTTGGCAAAAGTGTTTTAAATTGGATGCCTTTCCTGACACAATCCTCGCCATTTCCCCTGACTTGGGACCAGCACAAGAGACACACTGGCTTGTTCACAATAGTGGCTTGTTTCACAACACATTATCTGAGAGTAAGATATGGCCAATATTGCATGGGATTATGCATAATGTTATTTGTAAAGGTCAACCAAAAATCTATAATGGGTATTTTTCAGTGTAAGCTAATCTTTGTTTAAAGCCCTCTCAAAAAAGGAGGTGGGCAACATGCACATGGTCAAGAAACACAATGCCTTTATTTGAGTTAAGAATGATGCATCTGGTCACAAGAGCACCAGCCAAATACAAACACATTTACAGAAGCTATATCTAAGCACCCAGAAATGTAGACATTCAGTGAAGAAGATCAGACCATTTGTGCCAATTCTGGACATTCAGACAATTCCACATTTGGACATTCAAATGTGGAATCATGAATGGAAAAATATTCAATGTTTGCCCCAATTCATCCTAATGCAAATTTGATACAAGTAATTTACTTGTTGATGTACTCCTGACAGAGTTTTACACATGCTTTGTTTATTCACACAGAATCAATGACACAGAAACATCAGGGGAATCTTCATTAAAAGACAACATTTTGGTTTCTCTATAAACTATGTCTAAGCTACTAATCAGAGGTACAAGAGTGGCCTGTAGTTTGTAGCTGTACCCAAATGTAGGTGAGCATATGCAATTGGTTGTGTCTGCATTATTAGGTAGAAATTATGGTTGTCTGGGATGCAGAAGCTACATGCATGAATTTGTCTAGAACTCCTGGAGGAATTGTTACTAAAACATGTCAGAGTCAGAGTCAGAGTTTCTTTATTGTCATTCGCACCTCATGTGGTACATGTGGTGGAGCGAAATTATGTACACGGGGTCCCAGTTACATCCAACAATAAAATTTATAAGAAAAACAGTAATAACATCTAAGATATGAACTAAGAAAAACATCAACTAAATATTCACTGAGCACTAATAACATAAAACATTCTGTCGAACATCAGCACAAACATGAACATGAGTCTGTGAGCAGATGAGCACGCATGAACACATCAACATTGAAACAGATCAACAGCAACATGAAACAGATCAGCAGCAACATGAAACAGATCAGCAGCAGCATGAAACGGATCAGCAACAACATGAAACAGATCAGCAGCAACATGAAACAGATCAGCAGCAACGTTGAAACAGATCAGCAGCAGCATGAAACAGATCAGCAGCAACATGATGTGATTTTTTTTTTTCACAGTTATGTGATGACAGTTCAGCATCATTTGATTTTACATCTTAGCTACATTGCTTCTCATTTTGCTTCATCACATGGACAGAAAGCACACTTAGCAAATTGATAAGGAATACACACATACACCTTGTAAAGTCTATTTTTCCATCTCATACTATGATGTGACGACAAACTTCTCCTTATGGAGCCCAAAGCCTGGGCCCCATAAGAAGTGCTGTTGGTGGGTTAGGGGTTAGGGGTTAGGACTAAGGTGAGAATTGAGGATGGATTAGGTTTAGGGTTAGGTATGTACTGGTAACTGTTAGGTTTAGGGTATGGGTCAGGGTTAGGGTATAGAAATTAATGAAAAATAAATGGAAGTCATGTCGAGTAGAGAGAAACATAAACTGTTGAAATGCTAAACCAGCTGTCCATTTCAGTCCCATCTATAGACAGTTCTTTCTAAACTCACCAGCTCTTTATTTGAGATCTGTGGAAGTCATTTGATACGCAACCAAAAATGAACAAAGCAAGCAATGCACACTGTTTTTTTTCTGCAGATATTTCACAAACATGCCTTTTTGCCAGGGATAAAATGAACTGAGAGGGAAAGGAGGGTATTGACCTGTATATAAAAATGTGTTGCAGACCCTTAATCCATAAAAAAAAAAAAAAAAAAATCTCATCAGCAGGGTGATGTGATGCCAGTGGCCTGCTGGGCTGCTACAGAGATGGCCAAGCCCTGGAAGGCACTCTGGCTGGTGGGACAGTATGGCCAGAAAATGTACCATCTGCTGGGGAGAGATGTGTGTTTTCACACACTCAGACCCCTTTGGCAACAGCAGTTTGTTGGGGTTGCTTAAGAACCAGAGAGGAGAGTGAACAAGCTGAGATAAGCACGATGAGGCCACAGGGTGACTGCACAAAACATGCAACACTAACACTGTCTAGCAGAGCTGAATGATTAGATGTTGCATGTGCACATACGGCATATCAACATGTGCACAGTATGATAACCTACCTATAACAAGTGCTTGTAATGTGAAACATTTCAGTAACAAGGTTAACACACTTGTAATTTTACAGTTGAACAGTTCAGTTACAATATGTTGAACACATTTCTGTATATAATCTAGTCTGAACCCTTTTTCCAAGCATTACCCTTACCAGAATACGTTTGTCCCATCTATGACTCACAATTTAAAGTCAAAGAGTAGTCCTTATATTATTTATCTTAAACACAGAATTCACTTTTAAGAAGAAAATACCACATCATTTGTAACCAATTTATTTCATTTATACAGACTTAATGCATAGTTGCCCAGATATGGAGTGTCAAACTAGTTCACCAGCTGGCGAACTAGTTTTAAAACCTTCATGTCAAACATAATTTGTGTTGCTTGTAAGGTGGGAACAACAATATTATCAAACATAGCAGACTGGAATAAATTAAACTATGTGTGTTGAGACAACAAAAATGTATTTTAATAATTGACATAAAAAACAATCGAAAAATTATCAAAATACATCAAACTAGACGTTAAATAGTTTTTTTGTGCTTTGTAACTGGTAAATCGGATACTACAATTGTCTGTATTTATGTCTACAAGGAGCCGAATGAATAGTGTAAAATGCTATTATTGACACAAAAGTTGGTTTAAAAATGTATAGGTAGAGCTAAGAAGTGAGGGGATGTGTTGAAATGGGACCCAGGCTCAGTATACTAAACCAGTTTTAGGATCAATTACACCAAATAAAACAAACTAAAGAATAAATTCTAGTGTTTTCAATACAATTTTAACGCTGAATCCATCACTGATTAGGATAAAGTAATAAAACCAAACAGGTCAACTTTTGCACACCAAACATTTCCACTCTGACTCTATTTGCCCCTCAGTTAAAAGAACTTCTATTTAAAGGAGCATCTCAGAATTGTTAATGGGCAGAGGGAGCTGACAGTAGCACCTTTTCTCTGAAACTGTGCAGTACTCTTCACAAGCCAAATCCCCTTGGTACCAAAGTGATAAGTAACAAATAATTGCTTTCTAGAAATGCCAAAAGGTACAGACTATTAGGACAAATGCTCTTTTTTGTCAGGTTCTTGTGGTTTTGACCATAAGCGTGTTCAATCTCAGTGCTGGTTGAAGCAGGAAAGAACCCGCATGGGTGTAAAAACTGAGAGCTGCCACTCAGTTTTGAGGTCATGCTTTTTGTGGTAAAGAGGAAAGCAGGTGGGCACAGAAGGAGAAGCACAGTTAAAAGAGAAAATGGCAAACAGCCTGGCAGACAGAACCCACAGGCGCTTGTGGATGAGTGGGAAATTAATTATATTTTGATGACAAATCAAATTTCAAATACTGTTCGAAATGTGATGTGTCTCCTCGGCAATGAAAGAAAAAAGATGACACAAAAGTAGCGCCCAAATTCAAGTTTTAAACTAAAATGATCGAAGAAGATTGTAGCTATGAGTCAGTCTAAAAAAGGCTTTTCAAAGTGTGGGGGCGAGCCTCCCCAAGAGGACGCCAGACTTCTTCAAGGGAGACGTTACGTGAGGAAAAAAATAAACCAGAAAAAGTAATGCTGCGTTTCGTTTCCATCATAACTTGTAACTGGGAAGTCGGAATGGTCAGCTATCCAAAATGGCTGTTGCTACTCGCCACAAGAGTTGGTAAAAGTTTACTTGCATTAGCAGTTCAGTACTATTTGTTTCACATCAGGAGCTGATCCAAAATACTGCTGTCAGAGTTTTAATGAAAGTTGATAGGAGAGATCATATCTCTCCAGTTTTACCTTCTCTCCATTGGCTCCCTGTCAAATTCTGAATAGAATCCAAAATCTTTCTTCTAACCTACAAAGCCCTCAACAACCTAGCTCCATCTTATAGTACAGATCTTATTGTTCCATATTTTCCCAACAGAGCACTTTGCTCTCAGACTGCCAGCTTGTTTCGTTTCCTAGAGTTTCCAAAAGCAGAATGGGAGGCAGCAAATTCAGTTATCAGGCTCCTCTCTTGTGGAACCAACTTCCAGTTTTTGTCCGTGAGTCTGACACATTATCCAGTTTTGACTGGGCTTAAGACTTTCCTTTTTGATAAATCCTATAGTTAGGGTTGGCTTGGGTTTCTTGAACTATCCCTTAGTTATGCTGCTATAGGCTTAGACTGCTGGAGGACAAACTGACAATATTTCTTCACTCTGCTGCTGTGTTTACTTACTCTGCTCAACCTGTTTTGTATTTGTAATTATTCTTTTCTATCCATAACATGTGTTTTTGTCTTTCAGGTACACCTGGACCTATATCTGGACCTACCATTCTGTGCTCACCTGCCTCTCCTTCCTGTCCTCTCAAACCCAGCCGGTCAAAGCAGATGGCCGCTTGTCCTGAGCCTGGTTCTGCTGGAGGTTTCTTCCTGTTAAAAGGGAGTTTCTCCTTTCCACTGTTGCCATTGTGCTTACTCAGGATGGGAGACTGCAACAAAGTGAAGATTCAACTTGTCTGCTGGATTCCTTAGATAGAAAACTTTACTAATTGCCCTTTTATATATGTGATTGTTTCTGTAAAGTGCCCTGAGACAACTTGGTTGTGAATTGGCACTTTATAAATAAACTGAATTGAATTGAATGTAGTCAGTCATACATGTAGTGGTTTTCAGTGTTCGTAAGAGGACATGCTAAACGCTGTTTGTATGCACGAAAAAAGCTGCATAGAGCTGTTAGAGTCATTTTATTATTGGCAGTGGTTGTGGTCCGAGGCAGCATTGAATCAAGGAACATAACATTAACGTTTCATGCTTTAGTCAAAAAGTTTATTCTGAACGGTTTGAAAAGAAGGTCAAATGTGTCAGAGTTTCTTTATTTATCATTCGCACCACATGTGGTACATGTCGTAGAACGACATTGTGTACACAGGGTCCCAGTTAAATCAAACAATAAAATGTAAAAGAAAAACAGTAATAAGATCTAAGATAGAAAGTCTATATTATAGACTAAGAAAAACAGTACCTAAAAATACGCTAAGCACAAACATGAGTCTGTGTGAGCAGATGATAAATGTGGTAGATACAACTTGAAAATGTTTTGGGTCTTGTCGTCTGAATTTACCCCCAGATTTACATGGCATATAAGAAAAAAACCCTGTAAAACAACAGTAAAGTATGCTAAACTACTGCCAAACTAGTGTTTGACATCTTCAGTGACCTATGTGTAAAAGAAACTGCACACGGTCTGCGATAGATAATTGTGAGACATGTCTGATTGTTTGTGTGATAAATGCGTGTGTTCTTCTTTTTAATCTATCTCAGTTTGAAATAGACATGAACATGAACCTACAACATCCACCACCAGGAGAGAGACATATGTCATATTAACATATATCCACACCACACCATAGAGCGGGGGCCATCTTGGATTTTGACATGGCAACCAAAAAAATAAAAATACTTCCTTACATCTAGATGGAGTCACACACATAAAGGTTGATATGTCACCTATTTTTTAAGTTATTGCACTCACAACATGCACAGAGGACATTTTCTAACAAACACACGTGCACGCACACAATGACAAAAACAAGATCACCTGCCTTTTGGTTGCAGGTGATAATTAAATGCATCCCTTTCTCTAAGAATACAAACATTATTTAGAGTCTATGTGGAAAATATACACAAATGTATGTCAAGCAGTTCATCTGCATCAAAAAGAGCTTGTTTTATGCATTATCACAGACTGCTAAAGTTGCAATCAGTCTAAACAAAAAGCCATTACAATTATGCCCAAACTTAAGCAAACAAAGGCAAAATTGTTATGGGGGGGGGGGGGGGGGGTCGCACATCAGTAAAAAAATGCAGGTTTAGAAACTACAGAGTACAAAACAAACCCCTCACAGATGTTGTAAAAGCTACATTTTTCAGCACCTCATGACACGAGTGTGTTTGAGAGCTTAATGCTGCTGGCGTGCGCTGTTTCTGAGCGTCGCACCGCACATCACACATTTGAAAGTCCAATCAAAAGGCACACAGAACTGTGAACATACTTCTACCTTTTCACAGCTGTACAGTAATGGGGTGCACGCTGATTTTAGAGTTGGATTTGCGTCACTGAAACCTCATCAGACTCAGGAGAGCCATTCTGAGCTGCATGAAAGCACACCCCTATACTATACGCCCTTCTTACACTTCCTGTAAATTAGTGATGACATACATCCTGTTCCTTCACTTCTTTTTATTCAACTAAATCCTATTTAAACTACCTATCACATAAAGAAGAATAAAACAGCAAAGTTTTTCATATTCAAAGTTTAGTCCCTGTTTTTTTTTTTTTTTAACGTGAGTTTTTTTGTGTACACTTTATGACACTTAATGTCAAATCATTGCATTCCTCACAGGCTGTGTGTAATTACTGATCCATCAGTGGCACTGACAAGCATGGCAATTCTTTGATCTGATGAGATTGTTCCTGTTTTTGTTTTTACTGGTCAATAATTTCCTGTCAAATACTGAATAACCGTGTCATTTAAACATTTCTCTACCCCGGTTTCACTTCCAAATTCCTCTGAAATAAGTGATAACTTCTTCATTGAATTGTCCGATTACATTCTATTTTTGCATGTTGATCTATCTCATCCTCCATGTGTTAGCATTCAATTTGATATTTTAGGGTAAATTACAGAGTCAACATAATATTAAGGAGTAATTTCAGTCAAGGTTAGCATTAAGGTCCACTTCACACTGGAAGACAACCGCATTATAACTTTAAAAAAGCAAGGTCATCATCAATGGGCAGAGTATTTTTAATGTGTGGTTTGGCGATTGAGAATTTAAAGCAGAACTGGCAACACTGGCCTCTTGCCTAGATCCCCATCCCCATGTGAGTTTTGCTACCATGATTTTCTAGCTTCAGTTCGGTGGACTCTTCACACTAAAGTTTGGTGACGTCACATGGAAATTATAATGTGACAACAACGAAATTGAGTTTGAAAACAATACAAATAAAAAATCATGAATACCTAATGAATGTAGCCTAAGGCAGCAGTGAAGATGGCGTTCTGTCGCATCATTATAATATAATTTAAAAGCACAAAGAAAAGTTAAACTTATAAAGCCGAGTTTTCACAGACGAGTGGATGGAGAAACATGCTCGTGTTTTGTCCTCACCATTTTTGGTACCACCTATTAATGTGAGCCTGTACTCTGAGCAATCAGTGCCCCCTAAACCTTTTGTGCTAACGTTTGGACAGATTACTGAAGCGATATGGTGCAGATTTTACTCTAAGTTAGTTCATATTTTAACTATTTCAGCAAGTTTGCATGTTCTCTCCGTGAATGCATCCGGTTTCCTCCTACAGACCAAAAACATGCATGTTAGGCTCATTAGTAACTCTAAATTTTCTTTAGGTGTGTGAATGAGAGAGTGAATGGTTGTTTGTCCCTATGTGACCCTGTGATTGACTGAAGACCTGTCCAGGGTGTCAACCGCCTCTCACACAGTGACTGCTGTATATGAACACCAGTGACCCTCATAAACTGTAAAGGAAGAAGCAGTTTAAGATAATGAATGGATGGATGGTTAGTTGGATGGATGGATGGAAGGAAGGAAGGATGGATGGATAGATAGATAGAGGGATGCATGGATGCATAGATGGATGGGTGGATGGATGGATGGATGGATAGATAATGGATGGATGGATGGATGGATGGATGGATGGCTGGCTGGCTGGCTGGCTGGATGGATGGATGGATGGATGGATGGATGGATAGATAATGGATGGATGGATGGCTGGCTGGCTGGCTGGCTGGCTGGCTGGCTGGATGGATGGATGTATGGATGGATAGATGGATGGATGGAACTATTTCAGGCCATCCAGTAATGTTCAGTCAGGTCATCTGGACAGTTTCTTTTTGTGGAGAGATATTTCACCCTCTATCCGGAGGACTTCATCAGTCTGAGGAGTCATCTTATCTCCACTAAACTGGTTGGTCCACTTAAGGAGTGTACAGCTTAGTGGGGAAAACAGTTTACTTGGGACTCCTCAGACTGAAGAAGCCCTCCGGATGGAGGGCGAAAGTTCTTTCCAAAAAGAAACACCTCAATTTATTTAAAGTTTTTTTTTTTTTAAATCTCTGTCAAATCAAAGCCATTTTATGGCGAGGCATAAAAAGTAACAGAGTTGTTCAATTTTATGTTACAGTTTCTTAGAAAATTACATCTCACATAAAGTCAAAGTTTAGAGCAGCTAACAATCATATGCAAACAGTTTCATTTCTTTTGGTTTGTAGGTAATTTTAAGAAAAGGTATTTCCTTATTGCTAGGTGTTCCATACATTTGACCTTATCTGGAAATCAGATGTGGACCATTGAATATAAAGTTTGAAAACCCCTGTTATAAAACTTGGTGAGGACACTATCTGTCCGTTGAGAGGGCAGAAAAGTCATCGTCCTGTGTGATGAAGTGCAAAAGCATCATAGAACAATGTCTAATTTTTCATGACCATGTATAGTCTTGACTGTTTCGACAGCTCTATAATCCAGTTGGATGTCAGGGAATCAATATTTTGCATTATTAAAGCCAAACTATAGCAGCCTGTATAAAAGAAATCCTTCTTGATCCATTGAACAAAAAGTAAGTGGGCTGTATATCTCGCTAGTCGTTTAGTCAATCAAAGCATGTTCATTCTAAAACGCCCCGCAGTCAAATCTGCTAAATTGGCCGGTGTAAATTCAAACGTCATATAAAGGCTTTAAGGGTTTGTGATTTTCTCTTAGACGAATTTCAAAAAGATCCCATATGAGAGCTATTGTCAACTCCTGACGTACGCCACATCAATGAGGGAGTGGTATTTACTGCCTGAAGTGAGCATGCTTTGACTTATCTGCTCCCACAGGACACCTGGCATTGTCGCTTTGATGTAAGCCTCTCACTTCTCCAGTCCTCAGCTGTATGGGCACTTTAACAATACAGAGAAGGGGTTGATCTGCCGGGGGGGCATCAGAAAATGATTTGTTGGTGATTTGATTTTCATCCCACGGAGTTATATGGCTGCATAAATAAAAAAATAAACCTTCCAAACAGACCGAGCACTGAGGCGACCTGATGATGGAGCTGTGGCGTAATATCTGAGACGAGTGAAGAAAACCGTGGGAAACTTCATATTTGTGAGCTTGTCCGCTGACTTCAGATGTAAATGCGCTCACTTGTGTCATTTGTGCATGTATGGCGCACTCTAAAACCATAAAAATGCTAAACAAGTCATGTTGTTTTTATTCTAGCATTGTTGCTTGAATGATGTTTCTCTTGTGAGGGTGCCTCAAATGAAGCATCTTTTTATTGTGTGCATGAGGTTTCTGCAATGTCACATTTAGAGCACTTGGATTTATAAAGCCTGGTCACACAAACCCTCCCTTAATTCTCAAGCTCAGTAATAGCCATTAATTTAGAACCGTGAAAACCAATTTCTTCATTCATTATGCAGCATCTGTGCAGGATTTGTAATAAAACAGCTTTTCTTTACACATGGTGAAAGCCTTCATATATATTTTCTGGATTTTACTGCAGTACCAGGTTTATATGTAGGTTTTTACAACTGTAAATGTGAAAAGTATGCAGAACGTAGCAATAAAACCTTTTTTTTTTTCCTACAATGGGCTAAAGCTAGCTCTTCTACTCATTGTGCCATTGCTATAAGAAGCATCTCAGTAAAGGAAAGCAATTCTTTAAATGACCAAAAACTGTCACCATGACACTTAACTCTGCTCTGGTTAATAAAAGATCAGATAATCAGTATGTGCATTTATTTACACATTTCACACTCATTCACTCTTGTTTTGTTGTTGACTCTGGTTGTGAAGAAAGGCATATTTCAAACTTTTACATGGATGGAATGGAATGCAATGTGGACAGATATTAAAATATATTTAAGATATATAAACACAAACTCTTTTATTATTTGAATTTTAAATTATTTAAAGATATAATAGTGCTTATTTTGTTTGGGTATTTGATTGAGCTAAAAGCTCTTTCTAATAGAAGTTTTATTTTCTTACAATAAATACATCCTTGTTTGCAGTTTTCTAGTATAATCACTTACTTCAACAGCAAACACATCCCCCCCCTACCTTCGCGCAAGATCGGAAGAGCGAAGGTAGT
>NC_056509.1:26667141-26698380 GCF_014905685.2 Nematolebias whitei
CAGAGAGGAAGTGGATGCTGGGAAAGTAGAGAGCGAAAAACATGGAGATATGGAAATGTATGTAAGGATTAAAATTTGATGAATCCCAAACAAAATTCCACCGCCAACATCAGTCTTACTCCTGCAAAGATGTTGTGCATGTATATGTGTGCCACTCATGCGCAATTAGCTTCTTAAGTCACGCTTGACTGATTGTGAGACTTAAATCCCCTAGCCCAGAGGAAAACTGTGTTGTACAGGCTGCCTGTGCCAGAGTTGTTAGAGTTTGTAATTGCAGGTTTATGGCTTCACAGGCCGGTAAATCTTCCCATGTACAGCTAAACGCTCCAGTGCACTAACCGTAGCATCACTCCCGCTCACCTCTACCAACCATGACAAGTCTCAAATCTCTGGGTTTCTCTGATATGAAAACACAGGGGGAGGGGGAGGGCAGCATGATACACAGACATGTGAATGCTCATGTGAGTCAGAAGAGTTCTCACAAGACAAGCACACAAAGCTACAACACCTGATTTATCTCCAACTGTTCCATTGTCTAAAGTGAGAAAATGTGATGATGATGATATTCCCATCTGAACAGCAGTAAGCTGTACTCTACTTGAGCAACCTACCAAATGATTTGTTGGACAAATAGAGAGCGGTTTGGATAAAAGAAGATGAAGACTAAAGAAGGCACTTCATTAACACATCAAACTCAATCCTTTCAAGCGCTCCCTTCCCCACAAAAAAGAAAAAAGCCAGCACCTGTGTGAAAACGTGCATTACTCAACTCTATCTGCTCACAGACCCCTAAGGCTGTCCCTCAGCTGTTAAACCAACTCAAATTTGTTTATATCTATTTTTGACTTTGATGTTTTTCACCCTCCGTACCCGATTTGATAACGTCTCCACAGAAGATACCCATCAGGCTGTCAGCCATGAGCAGCAGAGGCATGCCTGTAATTTCACCTAATCACTGTCCCAGGAGGAGCTGCTGACCTGAATGACATATGTGTCTTTCATAGACAGAAACAGTCCCATTATGTCTCTGACAAGTAATTTCCTTTTTTTTGTGTGTGTGCCAAGGGCAGAGACAAGAGGTCATAATGAAAAACTTAAAAAAGTTGAGAGAATGTTAGAACATTGAAATTGCTGTTATCCACATGCATGGTTAATGAAGCAAAGCATATTCTTCTGGTAAAGGTAACAGGTACTTTCTTTGAAATGGGCAGATAAAACCTCTCCTATTTAAAGGATGGGAGTAAATCCTTAAAAGTAGATATGAGAATGAGATAATTACATTTACGCATATTATTATCAGGGTCAAGATGGGGTAGAGGTAGGACAGCCCACCTGGGACCAGAAAGTCGCAGTTCAACTCCCAGCCATTCATACATGTCGTGGTGTCTGTGCAAGACACCCAATCCCAAATTCCCCCATGTGCTTACATAGTTGCCCACTGCTCCACCTGGGTGTATCTCAGGTGTGATGGGTTAAATGCAGAGAACTAATGTCATCATTCTATGGGAACATTCAGTGATGACAATTTCAAACTTCCCTTCCCATTACTATAATTTAATGGTGTACATTGGTATGTATGTACAGTATGGTATACATTTTATGTATTGTATTTACATAAAAATGATTTAAAGGAGTCACTAAGATAAAAATATTAATAAGTCCAGAAAATTATTAAAAACAGAAACTATTGACGTGACTGATGGAGAAAACAAACATCACGGACTCGCTCTATCACGGTTTTTCAAAATAAAATTGGACATTACACACAACTGGATGACTGATGGATGAGCCGCACGATTGGCAAGACATTTTTATTTAAAATAAATTATTTTAAATTATTTAACACCTGCTGCACATCTGTGCAGTCCACACTGATAAGTTTCCTGCCACAGCGGATCAGCTGTTCTCTGTGCAGAGCAGAAAAGTGGGCGTGGCCGAGACCGCTTGCAGGTAGCAAAGATCAGACAGGCAGGGAGATGAAATCATGACAGTCTGTGCTCTTTTAGAGCAACTATAATTAAGAAACATTGTTTAGAATATTGCAAGAGTGTGGGAAATGTTTTAAATGCCTTTATATACACACACATATACGTATATATATATATATATATATATATATATATATATATATATATATATATATATATATATATATATATATATATATATATATATACTGAAATAAACTATACTGAAATAAACTACTACTTGCTCCTTGTAATACTATTCCTACTCCATGGTTTTTCACTTATCGTGGGGCTTCAGGGTACAGATCTCCCGCGATAAATGCGGGACTACTGTATAAGCCAAAATCACAAAAAATATGCAAATGCATCAACTTGACAAGTCCAGAAAATATCTCATCAAATTTTGATCAAACTGAACAAAAATAAATAAACTCATGACCATTTTTAAACGATCATCTACAGTAGAAACAACAGAACTTCTACATTGTGCGGTGTTACACGTGTTTGCCCAAAGAGACAAAACTCAGCATAAAAAATCTCAACATCCAACTAAGGCAAGAAAAATATTTCTGTACTATAGTTAAGACATTTTCATAAGACAAAGAGACACCAAAACAAAAACTGAGAACAAGAAATTTCAAAATGATGGAACAAAACCATAGCATCATGACGGACTCACAGGTAAACATCTGCAACAACAACATAGCAAACAATAAAATGTATTTCTGAAAGACTAAATGTTTTGTTCCAATATTTAAAGTAGCTCTTTGCTACACTAACGTGGACTGTCTAATGCAGGTAATACACTGACCAGGCAAATGTAAGTTAAGATCTATTTTTAACAGACATATGGCACGTATTTGTACATATTTTCCACTTTTTAAAAGTCTTGTTTACTTAATTTTTTGTCTATGTAAGTAAAAATTCTATGACTGTGGCTCAAAAAGGAGACAGGAGGGATTTTGCAAAGTTTTTTTTTATATCAGTTGCCATTTGATTAATTTTTTGAGGTTGTTAATAAACAAGTCAACAAGAGGATTTGCAATAAAATGTCAAATTAAAACATAAATTAAAACAGGTTGAATATATATATATATATATATATATATAATTTTGTCCATTTCACGTCATGTAATTTAAAACATCTAAGTAAAAGTGTAGGTTTTTTCCATTTTAAATTAGCAGAGTTTTACTCTGATATTTTACTTGTACTTCTGCCAAATATTATCGTAAAAACTTTACGTTGAATTACCTTGGTACTCTTTCCACCTTTGATGATATCAATATATTCTGGCTGACTGCTAACAAAGTGCCTGGATTCAACGAGTTTCCTACAAATGTGTTTTATCTTAGTTTTTAAATGGAAGCTCTGGTCTAACAAATAACGACTAACTGGCACGATGATTTAACATGACGTTCAGCGGCTGCGATACCTTTAATGGTTTTAATGCAGCACAATAAGCTGAAATAATTGCAAGCAATACACTGCAACACTGTTTTCTGTGCAGACATCCTGGAAAAGAGCACAAAATGTTAAAACTATATTTTTGTGTTTTTCCATACACTAATTATAGCACTTCATTTGTTCCAGTTAAAAGGTTAATAAGCTATATTAGTGACATAAAATCTATTTAGAGTAGTGCTCTCTCATGAAATGTGAGAATGCAACATGTGATTTACTGTCACAACCTTTGATTTCCCTCCATCTCTCAAGCCTTTGGCAACGGTGACCTCTATCTCATGGCTACTCTCCACAATGACTACCTTCTGCTGGCTGGATCCATTTAGTGTCAGCTGTTGCTTCATACTAAAGTGTTGACTGTGGCAGTGGATGGATTTCTGCAATAAGTCCACTCTGGCAATGAAGCCTGTGCAGCAAAGATATCTCAGTAAACTGAATATCATTCCTGGACTCATGAGATATGAGCAGAGAGTCTTTATGTACACTGCCACTCTCTTGTGTAAAAGGAAAGAGGAGGACAGAAACGAAGCATTTTCATCACAGTCGTTCACATGTAAGATTGTATTGTATATTGTTATAGCATTTCATATATTTTCCTGATTAAAAAAAAGTAATTTCACACAAATTAAAATACATTAAACTTGTTAAACCACTCAACGTATGTAGCTGCTTGCACATATATTTAGACAAAGGAATAATTGTCCTTTTTTTTTTACATAACAGAACCCACCAAATCATGGAGGGATCAACCTCAAAATGACTAAAATATTTTTTGATTGCGACCGTGCAAAGGCTAGCCTTTGATAAGTTTAGGTAATTATGACTGTTTTCTTTTATTCACACATACTCAACACAAATGAAAGCACACTTTTGTTTTTTGCTCCCATTTTTCATGAGCTGAACTCAAAGATCTAAGGCATTTTCTCTGTACACAAAAGGCCTTTATCTCTCAAATATTGTTCACATATTTGTGTAAATCTGTGTTAGTGAGCACTTCTCCTTTGCTGAGATAATCCATCCACTTCACAGTGACATATCAAGATATTAACTAGACAGCATGATTATTGCACAGGTGTGCCATAGGCTGACCACAACAAAAGGCTACTCTAAAATGTGTAGTTTTATCACACAGCACAATCACACAGATGTTGCAAGTTTTGAGGGAGCATGCAATTAGCGTGCTGACTGCAGGAATGTCCGCCAGAGCTGTTGCCCATGGAATTAATGTTAATTTCTCTACCATAAGCCATCTCCAAATTAATTTCAGAGAATTTGGCAGTACACTGTACATCCAACCGGCCTCATAACCACAGACCATGTGTAACCACACCAGCCCAGGACCTCCACAGCCAGCATCTACACTTCCAAGATCATCTGAGACCAGCCACCAGATCAGCTGCTGCAACAACTGGTTTGCATAACTGAAGAATTTCTTCACAAACTGTCAGAAATCATCTCAGGGAAGCTCATCTGCATGCTCATCATCCTCACTGTCCATCAGACTGCAGTTTGTCAATGTAACCGACTTAAGTGGGGAAATGCTCCCATTTGATGGTGGATAGACTGTTGGAGAAGTGTTCTCTACATGGACGAATCCCAGTTTTCACTGTACATGGCAGATGCCAGACTGCATGTATTGTGCCGTGTGGGTGAGCAGTTTTCTGAAGTCAACAGTGTGAATCGAGTGGTCAGTGGTGGCAGTGGAGTTATGGTATGGTCAGTGTATTTTATGGACAACAAATACAGGTCCATTTTATTGATGGAATTTTGAATGCACAGAGATACCATGATGAGACCCTGAGGTTCATTGTTGTGCCATTCATCCACAACCATCACCTCATGTTGCAGTATGATAATGCACAGCCCCATGTTGCAAGGATCTGTACACAATTCATGGAAGCTGAAATCATCCCCGTTCTTACATGGCCAGCATACTCACCGAACATGTCACCTATTGTGCATGTTTGAGATGCTCAGGATCGGCGTATACAACAGCATGTTGCAGTTCCTGACAATATCCATTTACTTCACACAGACATTGAAGAGGAGTGGACACATTCAACAACCTGATCAACTCTATGTGAAGGAGATGTGTTGCACTGCGTGAGGCAAATGGTGGTCACACAAGATACTGACTGGTTTTCTCCCTGGTTTGGACCTGTGGTCTTTCTGTGTTTGTATGTTCTCATTTGAGTGGGTTCCTCCTGGGTACTCCATTTTCCTCCCACTGACCAAAAACATGCATGTTAGGTTGCCTTCAGGCTCAGACCTCCTATCCATATGAGATTTGGGGTTTCAATGGCATTTGCGCAGTTAAATAAAAATTAATAATATTGATGATGATAATGATGATGATAATGATAATGATAATGATAATAATAATAATAATAACAATAATAATAATAATAATAATAATAATAATAATAATAATAATAATAATAATAATAAAGGAATTAAACTGAAATATGTTGAACACAGGAAGGTGTCTGGAAGAATCAAAAAGGCATACAGTAGTCCCTCGCTCCTTTGCAGTTCATTTTTTGCAGACTCGCATGATCCGCATGGATTTTTTTTATTTAAAATAAATTATTTTAAACTATTTAGCACCTGCTGCATCTGCGTGTATCACACACTGCAGAAGAAACTTCCTCCTGCAGTGTGTGATGAACTCCGCTCTGCAGAGGAGAAGTGGGTGTGGCCGAGATCGCTGGCAGGTGGAAGAGAGAGCGAAGATCATGACATGCTGTGCTCTTTTAGAGTGTTTAGAGTTTATAAACATTGTTTACAATATTGCAAGTGTCAGAAGGGTTTAAAACACTTTTATATATTTATATATATACATATATTAAAGTAAACCACTACTTAATACTTGTATTACGTTTCCTACTTTGTGGTTTTTCACTCATCACAGGCCTTCAGGGTACAGATCCCCTGCAATAAACGAGGGACTACTGTATTCAAATAATTAAACACTATAACATAATGACTCAAATTACATAAATACTAACACCTTGGGGTCATAGCAAATACTAAACAACCTAATAAACTAAATTTAATCAAACAAACTAACAAACTAAGACCATACAATTAAACAATTTTAATCCCAGAAGAAGAAAAAACAACTCTAAAAGTAGAGTTTTGCTTAAAGACAGGATTTGTTTAACTTTCACTTGAGGTAAAAAATGACTCTACTACACAAAGTACAAACATGGAACAATTAATGTAACAGTTAGATATCTGCAGTGTACTCCTGCTCCAACTGCAGAACTTAAGGATTACAGAGGAGACACTGAATTTTAGTTTTTCATTATTTGTAAGCTATAAATCATCAAAAATACTAGAAATAAAGGCTTGAACTATTTCACTCTATGTGTAATGAATCGAAGTAATAAATGAGCTGCACTTCCTGAAATGATTCACAAATAAAATTGAACTTTTTCCATATATTGTTTTTTAGATACACATGTTCAAGCGTTCCATAAACTGAATTAGCAAGCAGCATGTGACATTTTAATGTTTAGTATAAAGTCAGAGAGTATACTCTGCTTATGGTTTAAATTAATATGTGGCTTTTTTTATATTTGCTGTAATTAAGCAAGATGGTCTTATGAATATAAAATATTTCCCATCATTGCATTGGAGTGGTTAATCGCATCATCTAGAAACGTAAACACATTAGCCTAAATGATCCGGACAGTAATAGTGACACATGAATGATCTTGAAACTACTTGACAAGTGTGGTTCCAAAGTTAAAGTATTAATTATTTCCTCTTCTCACAGATATATCAGTATTATCCCAGATTTTGCTTTTTTCAGCTTATTTTATGGGTTGCCACGATGAATCATCTCTCTTGGACATCAGTTTCTGTCACACTGATCGTCTGCATTTTTTTCCTTTAGTCATCCTCCATAGCTTTGTTCAATGCAGCGACTATCACTCCTTACATGTTCAAACCATATCAGCCTTGTGTCTCTAACCTGATCTCTAAATCATGCAACCTGAGCTGTCCCTCACTGTATATTAATTTTAAATCGTGTCATTATGGTCACTCCCAGTAGAAGTTATCTTTGCCACCTCCAGTTCATCTGCTTGTTTTTGCGTTAGTGTCACTGTCTCTTAACTATACATCAATGCAAGTTTCCTGACCATCTTGCAAACATTCCCTTTCCCTCTTTAAGCTATCCTTCTGTCACAAATCACCTCTAACACTCATCTCCTTCCACTCCACTTTGCCTGCATGCTCTTCGTCACCCCTCTAATGCACTACCCGTTGCTTTGGAGATTTTAAAACACATATACCTTCAATGCTTCAAATCTTTGCAGCTTCATTGTTAAATCTGTCCCCCTCTCATTCACACACATGGATTCTGTAATGCTTCGACTGATTTTCATTCTTCTTCTTTTCAGCCCATACATCTTCAGACTCTTTTCCACCTCCTTTGTACTTTCACTAAAGATCAGAACATCGTCTGTGTACATTAAAGTCCATGTGGACTCCTGTCTGGCTTCATCTGTCACCTGCCCATCAATATTGCAAACAGGAAGGCGCTCAGAGCTTTTCAGTACTAAATTTACCAAGTATTAATCTAGATAAATATTTTATGTGCTCCGTTACAAAATCATGGTTTTATAATGATGTTGTCATAATAATTTGGATGCTATATTCATAGGTAACAGCAAAGTTTATTTTATTTTGTGAACTAGTCACAAAAATGACAAAAACATTAAAAGTGTAAAAGCATTAAATTTTCACATTTCAGTAAATACAACCTTAACGTAAATCTTATACTTAAAAAAAAAAAAACTGTTATGAACCACGTCTTATGTTTTTATTTCTAAAAAGGAGTGATGCAAAGAAGCTTTTGAAAACACTCCCAATTAGTGACTTGTGCAAAACCTCTGAATGTCACATGCATTTAGAAAATTTTATACATGTACAGAACACTCAAACACAAATAAATGAACCAGTTGTGATGTTGTAGTTGTATAAATATCCACATTAAATTCTGTTTTCTAATGAAACACCCCCAGGCTCATTAAATTAGGCAGCCTAACTTTGGGAATGTATTAACCGTGACCACTTTAAAATCTGGAGTTTTGAACAGAATTATAATCATCATCCTAATGAGTAGTTCATTTACTGCGGGTCAAAACTGCTCTTTTAATAAACCATAAAGAGTTGGACCTTTATGACTGAGGGTTTCTGAAGGCTGCTCTTCTTTCTCTCCTTTTCTGCCAAGAACATTAACCCAACTCGGCAAGTTGGGGGAAGGCTTGTAGAGGGCGTCACACCCTCACTGCCATGCTCGCTGTTTGGCATGCCTCTTTGCTACTGAGTTACAAGTCCTGAATTATTCATTAAGTTTTTCCACATTCTCGTATTAAGCTGCAGTTAAATTACTACTAAGGAAAGAGAGAAAGATAGTTTCTGCTCCCTTTCACCAAAAGACCTCCATTTGACCATGCGTCTGCCTTCCACAGGCCAACTCTTTCTTTAAACTCACTTAAGTGTATTTCATGTAAAGTTAATAGGTATTATCTCTGAGACCACAGTCATCGGGCCTGGCTAAATCCAACCACTGCCAGTTATTCTAGCTATGCATAATGTGTCAGTGAGGTGGCAAAGCACGCTGCACAGTGAGAGCTGGAACAGTCTACCATAATTTTTGCTGTATAAGTTGCAGTTTTTTGCATAAATTAGAATGTCTGTAACTTAGGCAGTGAAGTGATATATGTTTTTTTTCTTCCATATTTATAATCTAATATCTGGCTGAGATCTGACAATTTCATTCATTCTGACATAGAAAATATTGAACACTACCATTTTCAGCCACTAGAGGGTGCTCGACGGATATGGCAAGCCAATTGTCTCATTAATAGGTAAAAGTGGCGATTAATGAGGCACTTGGCTTGCCATACAGGCCACCTCCATCTCGCTCTGGAACTCCTGCAGCAAATGTCAAATCAGCTGCATTTTGCCTCACCGCCCAGGAAAAACGCAGCTGATTTGACCATTAAAGTGCATTTATTAAGGAAAAGGTCAACTGAGACACACCTTTACTATAGTGTCGAGCAAACAAATATATATTTTTAGGTGGTTATCTTGTTAAATTTCAAAGAAATGCACAGCGAGTCCTCCCTCTGCGCTCCCGCTTCTGCAAATCAGCTTTTGAAATGCAGCTGATTTGACAATCAAAGTGCATTTATTAAGGAAAAGTTAATCTGAGACACACCTTTGCTATAATTTTGAGCAAACAAATAATTGTTTTTAAGTGTTAATATTGTTAAATTCTTGTTAAAGTCCTCCCGTGCACGCTCCCGTGGCCGCCATATGGCAGCCATTCGATTTTTGGCACAACACCGGCCCACATTTCCAGGATGTCAGTGGTGACACATAATAGATGCGACTTATACGACAAAGCAACATATTTATGTTTTTTCCCACTTCATTAGACATATTTGGACTGATGTGACTCATATGGCAGTGCGATGTGTACATCGGCAAGTACGGTAAACGTGTTTGCTGTAGGGGGAAATGGGCTTGGGTAAATAAACTAATTTATCTGAAGGAGTGGACAATGCTCCATCTATCAGGATCGAGTTTTCTTGTGTGTCAACCGAGATGGAGTCAAGGTCTTTTTTTTTGTGGTTTTACTTTCATCTTCTGAAGGTTTTCTAATTATCTTGTTTTAGGAGATATAAAGTGTGTCTGCAAGTGTATAATGGTGGTGGGTGGATGTTTATGTGTGCGTGGGTGGGTGGTGGGTGTGTACACATGGACATTATGTGTGATAAATTGAAGGGCAGACGTCAGCAGCCTCAATGAAAAGGCTGCAACCCCTCGCTTCCTCCTGATGATGGAAATGGGGAAATAATGAGGCTGAGTTGGGCCCTGTGTGTTCTGGTGTTTGTGTTTTTGTCTTTATGTGTGTTGGGGGGTGAGTAGTAATGAATCCCCTCTTCATCCTCTCTCTCAGACAGTGACGTTTGCCTCTGCCCATCTTTTCTCTAATTCATCTTCCCAGAAAACAAGCAGACCGCAGACTGCTGATCTAAAAGCTGCACCTAAAAAAACTCACCATTAGTGGTGGAAGAAAAGCACCATGATGGAGTTCTTTTCTGGTTTCAGCCTAATGACCTTCTCCTTTGTTTGGTCTGGACAAAGAGCACCCAATGTTGCTGGATTGTTCGTCGGAACATAAAAACACCTATAACGGTCATATTTCTGATACCACCAGCTCGTATTATAAATTGACACGAACAGCCGGGAAAAACATTCAATAAAAACAAACAATGGATTCATATAATATGGATAGTAAGTTTGTAAAGTAAGTTTGTTTCAACTGCTCCTTTTTCAGAATTCGCCACAGCAAGCAAACTCATGTGGAAGATTTTGTAATTGTTTTACACCGGATGCCCTTCCTAATACAACCTGGGCTTGAACCTGCAACCTCAAGATTACAAAATAGCGGCACTGACCATCAAGCTACTGCAGTGCCCAAAATTTATATACAGTAGTCCCTCGCTACTTTGCAGTTTGCTTATCGTGGACTCGCTCTATTGCGTTTTTACAAAATAAGATTGGACATGACCCACAATTGGCTGATTGATGGATGAGCTGCACAATCTGCATGGATTTTTTTAAATTTAAAATAAACTATTTAAAATTATTTAGCATCTGCTGCACCTTTGTGCAGCCCATGTTGCAGGACAAGCTTCCTTCTGCAGCTGATCAGCTGTTCTCCGTGCAGAGCGGAGAAGTGGGCGTGGTCGAGGGTGCTTGCAGGTGGTAAGGCAGAGAGCTGAAATCATGACATTATGTACATTTAGAGTTTAGAAACATTGTTTAGAATATTGCAAGGATGTGGGAAAGATTTAAAATGCCTATATATATATATATATACACTAAAATAAACTACTACTTACTACTTGTTCTACTATCCCTAGTTTGTGGTTTTTCACTTATTATGGGGCTTCAGTGTACAAACATAAGAGAAATAATAAAAAAAAAAGAAAACACAACAATAATAATCAATAATGAGTATCCAAAATTTGACTCAAATTCAAAGCCACTTCTCCAAAATCCATGAATGTTGAAGCAAAGGCATATATATATAGAAAAAATAAAAAAATAAAAAAACTAATTTCACCATTTACTGTTTATATTTAACAATATATAGAAAAAATACATATAGAAAAGTAAAAACAATTACCCATAAAAACCAAAAAAGTCAAAACAACAAAATCACAGATGATGAAGAAGCTAACACTGTCTATTTTGTTTCATCTTTATTTTTGCCTCTTTACACCTGCAAAGATTTGTACTTTTTAATGTTATACTTAAACAGGTTTCCAAATGTTCTAAATGCTTTATATCATTTTAAAACATCCCATTTTCTTTCAAATACCATTTTATTTTCACTAGTTAAAAACAATTCTCAATTTGTATGCATCCTTTATGATTGTCTATTGTTGTCTTTGTTGTCCACTGTTGTCATCATTCTTTGTTAAATTCAGGTCTCTCTTGTAAACGAGTCCCCGAGGCTCAATGGGATTGACCTGTATAAATAAAGGTTGAATGAAAATTCTATAATTTACTCCTAAACTGAAACAATATTTTGGTCCTCACAAAAAGATTTCTGAACAAAAGTTTCCTTTAAAGTTAGAATAGATTACTGTATTATTATTATTATTATTATTATTATTATTTATTTATTTTTTGCTTCATACAGAACTTAGGCCTGACAAAACTTTTAAACTATTCTATTATGCAATTTGACAAAAACAGCATTTTTGGCTCCTAACAAGTTCTTGTAATTCATAATTTAATGGATATTTCTTATATTCTTAATAAAAATAATCAAAGTTTTCTTTTTTTGGCAGACCTTGGGCTCTGTGTGTATTTTTGTGTGAGTGTGTTTGTATTGCATCTTTCAGTTTATGTCATTTTATTATGATTTATGTAAACCATGCTAGACCTATGCAACTGTGGTTTCAAACTTTATCAGTGCACACTAAAATAAATAAAAAAATAAGCAGATACATACATTATTTAAAAATAACTCCATCCTATAGAATCATCTTCCCCACCCTTTCATCATTAGAGTAAATATGTTTATGTTATAACTCATGGTTCAAAGGTTTTGTGCACATTTATTGATCGGCCTACATTTTTTTATTGCTTTATATCACTTCCCTAGTAATATGCTAACAACCTCAGTTTTGTCACCTTAGTTTACTTTGGTGAAAATAAACAAATCACAGCTCTGTGCTTTTTACATTCAAACAGTTTCTAATAAGAGATTTCTTTTGGAACTCCTCTCCATGCGAGGATGTTTCAGACAACACAATGCCATTCTCAGGAAGTGCACTTTTATTCCACAATTCTCACATATGCATTGTGCAGACCTCCAAAGCTAAATCATAATGCTTTATAGTATTTGATTAAGATTTATGATCCATCTCTAAAAATACTAACAGGACAAAAAATAGCAGGCTGCTATCGGCTGTCTTTCACCTTTTGATCACGTCTGAGTGAATGTCTGCAACAAATAATCACATTAGCATACACAGCACAAGAAAACCAAATCTGCAGCATGTTTTAAGCTACTAATGGTGAGTAAAAACAAAGGCAACAGAGAAAGTTGACGCCACTGCTCTGATTAAGGGGCTGCTCCCCAGAGAAAGTCCTTGAAAGAGTAATGGGCAGTCGTGAACCGGCTTTTCTTCCATTAACCACGCGAGCAAATATTTACATAATGTACACATAATGTGCTGATTCATTCTGTCCTGATTCAAACAAGGCTCAGATAACTGACCTCGGCTGTATCACAACCATTCATCAAACCAGGTCATTTACATCCGAAAGCACTAAACAGGCGCTGTGCATATCATATATCTTTGCCAACGTGCATTATGGGATCTGTTCAGAAGCCTCTACATCACATTACAGGATCACAGATCAGGATTACCAAGATGGAACTAGTTGAGATTTCTTCCAAATATCTCTGCGCTTGTCTCCCGTTGCAGAGTGAAAAGAGGGAATGGAATATACACTCTGTCTGCCCGCGCATGTTGTGGGTGCAATAACTTGCAAAATTAGCAAAGGGCCAAATTTTATTTTAGTGTGGTTCTGCATTTAGGCATAAGAAAGGTTCCTTTCGAAAATTGGGTTGCCACGTCAAAATCCAAAATGGCTGTTGCCATATACAGTATATATGTAAACATTGTGAGCTGGATAAGTCGAAAAACAATCAACAGGCCCAATTCCTTTTTGGTGTGTGGCTGCATCTAGGTACAGGAAAGTTCACCAATCAAAATCCAAGATGGGCACTCCCATCTACAGTATGTAAATGGACTGCACTTATATCAATCAACCTTTATTTATACAGGTAAATCCCATTGAGCCTTGAGGACTCATTTACAAATATATAGTGATGTTCTATCTTACCAAGATACTCAAAGTGCTTAACACTACAATCTGTGCCCTCATTCACCCATTCATACAACGCTCTACTAGATCTCTACAAAGAATAATCAGTGGTTTATCACATCCATACACCGATTGGACACACCTCAGAGGCAATGAGGGGTTCAGTGTCTTGCCCAGGGACACTTCGGCATGTGAGTGCTGGTGGAATTGAACCCCCAACTCTCACAATGGACCAACCAATAAGCCACAGCTGCCCCATATGTAGTATATAAAAACAAGCCACCCCATCATTTGAGGAAACTATGCTTTCTAGTTTTTGTAATGCTTAAAAATATAGTAGTGTTTCCCTTACCATTATACAAGCGAGACGCCCCACCCCGTCAATAGAACTGAGCACCCCGTCTACCGACTCCCCAACCCCAGCCCCCCCCAACCACCTGTCGGCACTGACATAACGTTAAACTAGCGGCTTGCAATGCATGTGCACAAGATAAAAAGCTAAAGGCAGCCTCTTCCCTCATGCTGAAACCCCTCCCCCACTCGAAAACTCTCGGTACGAACGGCACACTGCTCAGATGTGTTTCTGCCCCCCCCCCCCCCAAAACAAACAAACAAAAAAACAACAACAACCAGAAAACAAAAATCAGCTGTCTTTACAAACATTGCATGGCTGAGATGTGTCTCTGTCTCGCTCCTCTCCCCCACGCCTGCTGTAAAACTGTCGGTGCAAACAGCACACGGTTGTGTCTCTGTCCCCCCACCCCCACCCCCCAAACAAACAAACAAAAAAACCCTGCCGGTATAAACAGCACGATAAACAGCTGAGGACATGTCTCCATCTCCACGCATTCACCCCCCCCCCCACCCCCACAACAAAAATCATGGACGAGATGAGTGCCCCGCCATGGCAAGTTATCGGGGAAACACTGCAGAGGTTCCTCAAATGACTGGGGTGGTCAGTGGCATGGCTGAAGAATACTCTATGACAGCCATGTCGACCACAGACCACCCCCTGGCTCCACCGTTGCACCTGTAGGTGGATAAAATTGCTCCCTCTGCTTGCCAGGATATGTCAGTTTGAGTCACCTCAAACAAGAAAAATAAAGACATAAAACTACCTCTTGTTCTTATGCACAGTGTAACTCCTACACTTAAATATGTTGAACCAAAAACATCAGGGTCTACTTGCATTCCCTGTTCAATTCCAATCCAGACATTCTCTCATTTTGAAAACTAGAAACATCCGTCCATTATCTTCTGCTTGGTCCAAAGTCGGGTTGCGGGGGCAGCAGCTGGAGCAGGGAGGCCCAGACATCTCTTTCCACAGCCACCTCTTCCAGATCTTCTGTGGGGATTCCAACCAAAAGATGTAGTCTCTCCAGTGTGTCCTGGATCTTCCCTGGGGGTCTCCTCCCAGTCGTACATGCTCGAAGCACCTCCCTAGGGAGGTATCCAGGGAGCATCCTTACCAGATGCCCAAACCACCTCAATTGGCTCAGCTTGATGTGGAGGAGCAACAGTTCTACTTCGAGTCTCTTCTGGATAATAGAACTTCTCACCCTATCCCTAAGGGAGAGTCCAGCTACCCTGTAGAAGAAACTCATTTCAACCGCCTCTATCCACGATCTCATTCTTTCAGTCACTACCCAAATTACAAAACTGAGCTTGTCTGCTTTCAGATTTAGCTTCCATTCCGGTGGAAGGAAATGGATGAATGTCATGATGATTTCATGGGAATATTTCTCGCTGAAGAGTCTATGGGAAACAAGAAAGTCAGTTCACATTTCCATCAACCTTGTTCAGGGAGAAAACTTGGACACTCACATGCCAAGTATAATCAGTGAGTAATGCAGAGTAAAGCAGACTCATCTTTTCAGCACCTTGAAGTCTGTTGGGTTTTAATCGATCCTGCACCTTCAGAACTAACGCATGTCCTTTTTAATATGATTTTTAACAGCTGTGACTATAGGTGTCTTACATAGTCTACTTGATCTTGATCAGTGTTTTTGCAACTGATTCAAAACTGCGGGAGACGATTTGTTTCACCAGGAAGACTAGCACGAGTATGAGACTAGACAAAGGTGAGCTTCACATTTCTGCACAGAAAGGATGAATTTCAAATGCTTTTGTCAAATCTGGGCGCCCATAAAAGGAATCCAAATCACGCTAAAACAATTCAAAACAGCACGATAGAATAAAGATAGCATATAAATAATGACATGTCACAAAATACCACGGAAAAGAGTAATTTTAATAGTATTTTAGGTCATTTAAAGCTGTACTATTAAAGAAGTTGAATCATGTGTTTTTCTGAGGAATAAAAGTCCCACAGTGCAGCCATCTCTCCAATAATTGGCACAATATGCTAATTGCATACTGCCACTTGCTAATATAAATGTTGTTTGCTTTGCTGATTGAATCTTTTTGATAGATGCATCCATCAATTTTTCAAACATTTTAATCATGTCCCTAATGAGCATTTGTGTAACTGACAGCAGAGGGGAAAAAGTTTCATACTGATTACCAGCTACAGTGTATTTTTCTTGTTTATTTTAGTAGTTTGGGAACACTTTTTGTGCATCTATGAACTTATTTAATACTTAAAAAAAATTAAATGCTTAGCATTCCTTGAAAGAATGCATAACAGCCTTTTTTTTATAACGATAAATGATTGATTTATAGACTATTTTGTCCTTGCAAAGGACATTAAGTGCAGCCTCTTACAATATTGTGAGATGTGTTGTGAATGACTCAGCTACTACTGGATCAAACTTTAGCTCCACATTTGTAAATTTGAGAAGGTTATAGACATTGTTGTGTTGTCTGAAGTTAATTAGCTGTGGCAGCCATCTTAAAGTGAGTTGATTTCTAAAGATAATCAGCTGTAGATTTACAGCCAGTGGTCACTTTCTGTGCCTTTCATTAACATATGTCTATTGGTTCATACAATATTTTGCTAACAGGCAAACAGGGTTAATGCCAACTGCTAAGTTTTAGGTAAAAAATCATACACAATGTATTTGGATAGCATTTGGAGTATGTTTTACATATGTTGCTCTGCTACTAATGCACTTAACTTCAGCTCAATATCTGTAAAACAGGCGAATGTCAGTTGGTTGTGATTGTCATCTTAAATGTGTTTGACTCTAAAAATTAATCAGTTACAGATGCAATTCAGTAATTACTTTCTGAATATTTCAATATAATTCATACAGTGGTTAAAGAGACATTTTGCTAATGGACAGACCAAACTAACTAATAGTTGGTGGCAAAGTTTTAAAAATAAATCTCACATAATCAACATACAAGAAGACAGCTGCAGCTAATTGGCCCTCGTCAGGCTGCCTGCCTTGTGAAGGTTTGGTTCGTGCTTTGAGGACTCAATATCAGCTGATTTACGAGCTAAACCATTAGATGGAAGTGATTTGTGAGATTTGCAGGTCACCAGCGGCTTTGGGACTCACAAGAATGATGGAAATTACCTTGGCGAGGCTCGTAAGCACAGAGCAGTAGAATGCACCCTAATCTGGCCATTTTGGATCTTGAAAGTACCAGTAGGACTCAAGGCTGACAAGAAAAAACAGTCTGCCTGAAGAAAATCAACAGTTGTGGCTTATCTGAATCTGACACCCCTGGTTGGCCTTGAAAACAGGCCGACATATCAGTTTCTCCTGGGAAATGTGTAAAGTAAAAGCTTTGTTTATCCCTATCTCCAGTAAGGTAAATCACAAATGTTAAGTAATGTATATCCAATGATTATTTTCTCAGCAGTTATTTGTATTTATTTTACAATTATTTAACTATCCGGTAAGTGAGTCCTGTTGAGATTACAAAACACTAGTTTCATAGGCAATGCAAACTATGTCAAAACAATAAAATCCCATAAAAGTGCATAATATACTTAAAAACATAAGTGCAAAAGAGCATGTTAGGTTAAGAGGAGAGGCAGTTTCCAATTAAGTCTCCTTCCAAACTCCTCAACTTCTTTTTTTTAAGCCTGATTTGGATCAACCCTTGAAGTTTTAATTTAGTTTGCAAGTTATTCTATGGTACAGAGGCAAAAACCTTAAAAGCCCTTTTAATCAAGTCCTGTAAACCTTGGGAACAGTCAATAAAAAGGGTACAATCTGAACACCATTGATAATGGTTAGTTTTAAATTAAATATACCTACAAAGATGGAAGGGAAAACACCTTTATAAATACACACATTCAGATGTGCATGCAGGGAAGGCCACTGCTCACAGGGTGCATTGATGAGTAAGAATTTTGCAGCCTGTAACAAGCCACAAGGCACTTTGATACACAGTGTCTAACCAGTGCAGCCGCTGGGCAGAGCCATGCACGTACAGCAGGTCAATATAGCCCAGCAGAGGGAGGAATGTAGCCTCCACCAACTTTCTGCTATAGCATCGCATGTACAAAACACAGTTAAACTAAGCTTATGATTCAGCTGAGATTACTTCTGTTGTGAATTGGCGCTATATAAATAAACTGAATTGAACTGAACTGACATGCCCTGTGACTTATTGGCCAAAGTGACATCTTTATGGATTTTTTTACTCCTATCTTTATAAACCAAATTTTGGCTGAGATATAACTGTTTTCTTTCATTCTGACTGAAAAAAAAATTGAAAAGTACCATTTTCAGCCACTAGATGGCAGCAGAGTAGTAAGGCATGCCATTTTATCATGTAATAGGTAAAAGTGACTATAATGACATATTCAAAAAAGTTCAACAATAACAACTGGACTTTATTTATTATACTTTATACTTTATTATTTTTGTCTTGAACTTTTTTTTTTTTTTTTAATTTGCCATGTCCTGGATGACTGAGAATCTTCACCAGTTATTATTGACACAATTGGCTTGCCATAGCTCCACCTTGGTTCTGCTCGCTGCTTGGAGCAACCGTCAAATCAGGTCCATTTTGCTGCACCGCCCTGGCGAAATGCAGTTAATTTGAGCATTAAAGTTCATTTATTAAGTAAAAGTTCAGCTGAGATACACCTTTGCTATAATTTTGAGCAAACAAATAATTGTTTTAAGTGATTTTCTTGTTAAATTTTGAAGAAATGCGCAGAGTTCCTCCTTCTTTTTCCTCCCTGTCTGCGCGCTCCTGGGAGCACCGCAGCAGCGAATACTTTTGAAATGCAGCTGATTTGACCGTCAAAGTGCATTTATTAAGCAAACATTACACCGAGACACACCTTTGTTATAACGTTGAGCAAACAAATAATTGTTTTTAGATGTCAATCTTGTTAAATTCTTGTTAAAGTCCTCCCATGGCTAGTTCTGCTAAAGGTTTCTTCCTCAAGAGGGAGTTCTTCCTTTCCACTGTCGCCTTCATGTTTGCTCAAGATGAGAGTTTTGTGATGGAGTTAAATTCAAAGCAGTTTGCTCCTCAGATAAATAATGTTAAATTATTATTTAAAAAAAACTTTGTTAATTCATTGTGTCTTGAATGAAAAATACCCCACGTTTAAAAGTATAAACACTGTATTAACACTATTAAAGAACAGGTCTTAAATATTTATGTTACACAAATATTCCCATTGCATTAAAGAAGCAAATTGAAGAAAATTATATAATACCCAAATACTTGTTTTGTGTCATTGTCTCTATTTGAGTGCCATGTAGAATTTTAATATTAGGAAGAGCTTTTAATGTCATCCTGACATTACCTACAGCTGACATTAAATTTCTACCCTGAATCATCAGCAACTTTGTTAACATGACATATACACGTACGTGCACAAGCACTCACCCACACACACACATCTCCCTTTAGCTTTTGGAGGTGAGCAATAAATAATACAATTAAAACCACATTTCTATGTGCATAAAGGGACACTTTAACAAGTGAAGCCTACCTGTTTTTGTTGTTGCTAAATTACATGTAAGTAAATAAATAAATAAACACAAACAAGAAATAAATTGAAAAACAGGTACAAGTCCAAACAAATGAAAACTTAATTTTTGAAAGGATTTCTGCATCTGATCTGCATTTAAAGTCAGGAGGAGATCTAAAACTTAAACCTTTTACAAACTTCATACAAGCTTTTGGAAAATGTGTTATTATTTTTGTTACAACAATAAATCGAATGCGCAGATTTAAACTGTGCAACGTTTCTGTTCCTAGATCGATCCGTACCTAATTTACAATCCTTGTTCTTGTTGGTTTGTGAAAAAATAGACAGAAAAAAAAAGAAAGAAGCAAACACGTCCTCTAATCAAGACACAGAGACAAACAGTAAAAGAATTAAAAAATAAAAACGTCATAACTTAAAGCAATAATTTGAGCTGCACTCAAGTGCAATGACTGAGAGAGCAAAAAACTTTTAATGTCTTTATTCTTGTTGGCAAGAAAGAAATGAAGATCAAAAATCCTAATGTTTCCATTGCATGGGTAATTTATTTTTCATTTTATTGTGCTCACTAACATTTTTAAAATAAGAAGATTTACAATTGTATTTGTATATATATATATTTTTTTTTACTTCCAAACAAACCAACTTTAAATGCTACAAAATAGAACTAGATTGTCAAATGTTCATCAAAGTTTGAATCAGCCAACAAACATTTAAAGATCTTCTCCCTCAGAGCAATGATTTAAAAACAAGACAGCCACACAGATGTACAGGAAGAGTTTTAGATTTCATATTTTTGAAGATTTGTTTACATGACTTTAGTGACAACAACAGTTTTTACTGCATGCATTAACTGCTAATGCCAAGTCCAAATAACACAAGTTACTTTCACAATAAAAGCACATGAATCTGAAATACTCTAATTTTCAGTGTAAATGACTTTTATCTTGTTAGTGGCGTCTATTTTGATTTCCATTTGGAGTTTTCTTAATGTTATTTTTAACCCTTGTATTATGTTGAGAAAAAAATACGTTTATTATGTTGCGGGTCATTTTGACCCGCATTGTGTAAATCCACTCAAAACAGTCATAAAATGAAGTTAAACCAATAAGAACTTTATTTTAGATTATACAAATATTTAGAAGAGATGAGAAGTAGAGATATACACTTCCAACACTATATTAAAGAACTCCTGATTTCAATTTTTCCCTCTTCACGAACCCTTTTTTTTTTTGCATTTAACTTGCCGCATTTTCTCGGGTTTTTGACAGTCAACATTTTCAGCGTTCCCCACATGATGGACAGAATGTGACTATGTGCTTTTTGCAGATGTATTTCTTGCATCTCACACAAGAGGTAGTTGTTTTACTGTCATCTCGAGAGGGACAGACTTGGCATCTTTTGCGTTTCTTTGTACCTGTATCCAAAGGATCCATTGTGGGTTGGTCAGATGCCCTGCCCTGGACCTTTGCGATGACAGCAGCAGCTGCTGGGGATCTAGCTGGCCTGACCCGGTTCTGGATCTTTGGAGTGACGAGTGCTTTGCCTAGTTCTTCCAGGAAAAGTCGACGTCGGTACAGTTTGCTGGCATTCCACTGCTGGTTGATCTCAATCCACAGCACATAGGCATTGTAAGCAGACACATCCAAAATGTTGTAGAAAACCACCAAAGGCCAACGGGCAGTCTTGCGCTGACAACTATATGTTGCTGTGACTTTGTCAAGATTGTCAACTCCCCCTTTTGTGGAGTTGTAATCCAGAATCATTTGCGGTTTCATGTCCTCTCGTGTGCTCAGAGATGCGTCTTTGTGCATTGTGCTCATCACAAGAACATTCTTGTTTCTTTTTGGGCAGTAAGAAACAAGTGTTGTTTTCTCTGTGAAAGCAAATTTTGAGGAATGCAGAGGTCTTCCTTGCATCTTCAGAATCTCACTGGGAAGTTCTGGCTTATTTTTTCTGACTGTTCCCAACATAGTCAGCTTTCTCTTCTGAAGTTCATCTCCAAGACGGTAGGATGTAAAGAAGTTGTCACATGTAATGTTATGACCTTGCAGCCCTTCAGTCATCTCCAAAACCACACGCATTCCCTGATTCTTCTCAGGTCTTCCTCCAGGTGGCTTTCCAGTATATACTTGCAGGTTCCAAACATAACTGGATTTTGCATCACAGGCTGCCCACATTTTGATGCCATATTTCGCAGGCTTGTTTGGCATATACTGTCGGAATGGACAGCGTCCTCTGAATGGAACGAGGCGCTCATCGACAGTAACATGGGGGCCAGGATTATACAATAAAGGCAGGATTTCGACCCATTTATTCCAGACATCTCTGATTGCTGCAAGTTTGTCTCTCTCACGTCGATCAGCTCTGGTGTCACGGTTGTCAAATCGGATCACACGAGAGATCATGTGAAATGTCTCCAAAGACATTGTTGCTCGGAAGATTGGCCTTCCATTCTCTTCATTCCATAAACTTGCAGTTGCTTCACCCTTTGACCTGTATACGCCAGCTAACACCAGGATTCCAATGTAAGCATGCAAGTCAGTCGGATCCAGTGGCTTCCATTTCTCTTGAAAGACACGCTTCCCCTCCAAGTTGGTCATGTTGAGGATTATCTTCTCTATGGGTGGGGATATGAAGAGCTGAAATGCTGATTCAATATCATCAACTCTTGTGACAGCAAATCTTGTAGGACCAGGAATCATTTTGATGACATTACAAGATGACAATCTACCTTGGCTTTGGTGTGGTGATGTTGACCATTTTATTTTACCATCTTTAGATGTCCATGTCCCCTCTGTGGATGACGATTGTTGCATTTCTTGGTTTTCATCTGAAGAAGGGACACCTGCAGACTCGTCCTCTGAATCCTCCTCATCATGGGAAAATTGAAAATCTGGATCATCAATGGCATTGTCCTCTGGCTCTGAAGGATCCTCTGTCTCTGAAACCTCTTCCTCTACATCACTATCCCAGTTCATAAGCTGCGAAAAAGCTTCTTCAGCTGTAAATCGTCTGGAGCTCATTTTTGGTGTTTCTCCAAGAACGGGCATGGAAACAGTGACAAGGACAGGGGAGAGAAAGTCCCTCTTCCACACACACCTGGTTCTGAATGTTTATTCAGAGGCAATCAAAATGAAGTACATCAAAGACTTTTTTTTTGGATTTTTAACAGCTACTCTGTGTGCGGGTCAAAATGACCCGCAACATCATCTTTGTATACAAACTGTGTGCAGACATTTAACAACACATCAAAGAGTCCAGATTTTACATAGAAGTTCATGACCCTAGAGGAGAAAAAGTCACAACATTTCATGGAAAAAAAGAAAGGATAACCTGCACTTTGATCAACACAAAAATTGAAACGGGTCAAATTGACCCTTAACATAACACAAGGGTTAAACCATAGTTTAAAATCTTTCTGTTATTTTGAATGTTAAAAATCCCAATCTTCAACTTTTATTTTCTATTCAACAGAGGCAACTTTTTTTAATTATTTAGTGCAAAGTTATCTAAACAAACAAAAAAAAAACCCTACTTTAAAGTTTCACAGTTATTTTTCCTGACAATTTCAGGGACTTCTTGGACGACAGTTTCACGTTTGCTAAAACAGATGTGGGCATGAAGAAACGTTTTCATTTGTAAAATTGTAATTTGCAATACAAGTAAAAAAAAAAAAAAAAAAAAAAAAAAAGCCAACTCATTTTATTAAATTTGAGGTACGTCAAAAACAAAAATGTTTGTTGTTTAAAGTCCAGTCCACTTGGTCTCTGCTCTGGTTAGACTAGCTGTTAGCTCGTGAGTCAGGGCAATTGAAGTTTTATTCTCCAATGAAAGCACTATCTAAAACAGGTAAGATAATAACTGTTATAACCTTTCTTCAGAAGCACCCTTTAAAAGATCTAATCTGTTCAAAGGTCAATCCAAACAACAAGAAACAAACGAACTGTTTATTCATGCAGGGCTCAGCATTAGTGTCTCATATGATCAGAAAGCAGCCCAGAAGTTGTCTTCCTTCAGACTGAGTCATAACTCAACCTATTGAACCTGCCGGCAGTTCCAGCTATAGTCAAGTGAACTCTCTAATCAATAGGCTCCCCTGAGATCTCCATCCCACTCACTTCCCTCTGCACACACCCAAATATATTACCAAGTCACTTTGGAGGAGTCTCCCCAGGGTGCTTGAATGCAAGAACAGAGTGCAAACATCGGTAATGAGCAGAAATAAAGGAGTTATTAGCACAAGCCTCAGTCAAACCCTCACTTTATCAAAAATATTCCTCGTTTCTTTGACTCAACTTTTCCTCCAATTAACCTTTACTTCCTTTTGCTCTACGCACACATTTGCACAAGACACCTTGCAGTGCAAATTAGACCCCTGATGAGAAAGGAAGCGCCAGTTTTACGCGCCGAATGGATGAGGCAAGACTGGCACGTCCGCTGAACAAACACCATCAGCCGCAGCTTGCTCTCCGAGCTCCTTCATGAACTCCATCTATGGCACGCACACACACACTGCGCAGACACTTCCCCGAGTGGCCTCGCATGCTGCTGCACAGTGTTGCACAGCTAAGGAAGCGTGTGCCAAGACAAGTTAAGCCTTTGACATGTTTGTGAGAGTCAGGACCTCGCTGGTGGAGTGTGTGTTCATGCATAAGCATGGGCTTGAACCCAATAGGCGGCTGCTATTTTTGTTTCCCCTCGCACGCATGAGCACACAAAGAAATGGACACACACACACTCACAAGTCTGGAAAATAGATGGACGCTGCAGCTGCTGCCAAAAAATATATATAAAATAAAAATCATACTCAAGACAGGAGTTCATGTGCCGACAAACACACACACACACACACCTGACGAGAAAGGAGAAGTCAGTTTTACCCAACGACTGAAGGGGTAAAACTGACACACACACAGATCATCCTCATTATAATTCTCTGGCTTGTGCAGCAGTAAGGGCTGTGCACGTCGCCTCCACTGATAAGACAGAGAAGTCAGGCTATTGTCTCATTTTAATCCTTTTGAAGGAGTGAGGAGAGAAATATCAGGAACGAGCGATGATGATGATGTGGAAGCATCAGTGAAAATATATTCCCAGCGCCAAAGATTTATTCCTGCAATAAACACCACATGTATTTCTTACTGTTTATGGGGGCGTATAATCTAGCTAATAATGGAGAATACAATGCAGGGATTTGTTTTTTTTTTACAGGAAGTCTTTCTGCTATTCTCTATGCAGTAGTCCCTCGCTGCTTCGACTTTCGCGGACTCGCTCTTTCGCAGTTTGTGGACATACATTCTATAATATTGTACAAAAACTAAAAAAATAAAATAACATTTACAGGATACATGATTGTCAACTTTAATATTACTCATGTGATTGGAACAGTACTGGATACAGTACTGTCCAGTATAAAGGTAACAAAAAAAAAAATACTTCTGACAGGCACCACCATTTCGTAGTTTTCTTTCAGTAAGCCTCCACTGTATTCCCAGTCATAACGACCACATTTCCCAGAAGGCAACAGGGCCCCACCTAGAAGCCCCGTTTCCTTCTACTGAAAAACTAGAGGCAAAGTTTTGATCTAATCGGTGCTCAGCGGATGCAGAGAAGCCCCACTGAACCCACCAAACCAGAGCGGAACCGGAGCAGAACTAGCCTTCCAGACCGATTGTGGGCTTAGTTGCTGCAGGATAAGTCTGGAGAAACGGAATCGTGTCGGACCGGAAACAAACTGAGCCGCTGCTGTTCTGCAGAGTCTGCTAAGAAAAATTTAGTAGCTACATAAACAGTACTGTATGTATGTTGTTAAAATTAGTAGGTTTAAGAGTTTTGAACATTACAAGAGTGTGGGAAGGGTTTATAAAGACTTAAAATATATATAAATATTAAAATAAATATAATATTGCTATACTTCGTGGAATTTCACTTACTGTTGGGGGGGGAGTGTCCAGAATCGAAACCCCGATTAACGAGGGACTACTGTCCTACGTCTGTATCTTTTCAATATATTTTGAGCTGCAGAGCTTGTTCAAAACATTTTGAAGGTAGTTTTAAAGTGGTTCTTTATCTAACCGAGCACAGTAAATGTTGACCTGGATTGAGCCGCAGTAATATGTTTTCCATTTGACCACTGACCAAAAACTGTTCTCTTCACTTTTTGATTTAATGTGACCGCCTCAGCCACCAGGAACTCACTGCTTTTATCCCCAGTAACAACTGGAGAGCGGCTAACAGCTACGTTCAGCGTTGATTAACGGGGACGGGAAGTATGAAAAAAATGATTTGAGTTAAATGAATGTTTGAAAAAAAAAAACAATTTGTTTTATCTGTGAAAAACTAATCAGAGGCCGAGCACAACTCTAGATGGACCACTTCAAATGTGCTCATTTCTTGATTAGTAAAATGACTGCAAATAATAAAATAAAAAAATCTGTATCTAATATTGTTAGCGTTGTTACAGCATGTTTTGAAAACTTGTAATTATTATCATGAGTCACTGACAATAGCAGATTTCATTTTCCAAACACCTACAGTGAAAAGAAGATAATTAAAGGCCCTAAAACATCCGTTTGTTACCTGACCAGTTACTTTCCTGGACACTTCCTCCTCTGGCCACGTCTCTCCTACACATATATTGCACTTGGTGATGGTCAATGAACTCTCTGAGCCTGCAATAAGCAGACCCTGCAGAACTCTTAAGCCCTCCTCCATCGGTCACTCAGTGAAACATTAGATGCTGCGGCAAAAAATTAATGCAGCTGAAATTAAATGAGAACACAGAAAAGTCTCCCCTGTAGGAAAAGGAAGAGAGCATCTAAAGCTTCAAATCGATCAGTGTAGGAGTCGGGCGAGGTTCTTTATTAACTTTGCACAGGGCCTTCCCCGTAGACCTAACTGTGGACAAACACAACTGAGGTGTCAGCAGGTATAAAATGTGCTTAGATGGACTTCTGAGCTTTGTAAATACGTTACCTTTGAGCTTGCCATATAGCTAATATCAGCTCCTCTGGGTCGCCAGGATAAGTTATTGTCATTAATTATAGCTTACTGAAGGCTGCTCACAGGAAACTAACAAACTTTTACTCTCTGCTTTCGTTTTTCACTTGCGTAGTTATACCACTATGCAGTATTTCTATCATTTTTTTACCTCTCTATCTCTAAATCAAATGTCTTCTTTTATAAGAGAGGAACGTAGTTTAAGCACACTTCATTGAGAAGCGTATACGAGTACGATTCTAGGTATTTGAGAAACGTAAACCTTAATTCCAGGAGGGAGGAGTGAATAAATCCTTTTAGCAGAACATTGAAGAAGGAAGTCACTGTAGAAGCATCTTTTATTCTTTTTAGACATTTTAATGTAAAACATGCTGGGATTCTGCTTTTTGGCTTATAGTTTGTATTCCCTCTGCAGTGGAAGTGGTGCAGTATATTTAATGGGTAAATAGTGCAACCATAGAAATGAAAGACAACTGAAAGGGTCAGAAAACAGAATTCAAGGTGTTGTTGACAGGAGGTCCGGCACCACAACACAATTTTTGAAATTAATTAAAAATCTGGAGCTGCAAAATAGTAAAAATAGCACGAGTGCTGCACAGGTCCATCAATTAAACTCACCCGCGGGGGACAGCTGTAACATTGCTCTGTGGGAATAATGTGCTTTTTGCTGGACAGGCAACATCACACAATGCTTGTGAAGTGCACACGCTATGATACAAGGCTTGATGCAAGGACATGATAAGGAGAGTTGTTTCAAAAGCTACCATGTGGAAAATCTGTCTGCAGTATCCTTCATTTTAGATGCATTTGCAGATGGAAAACACCACTGCATTGTTTCTGATAGGTTTATAAAACAATACTGTTGTCATTTATTGATGTCGATTCTACAATTTTAGATACAGACCATTCCCATTGCCACTATCCAGTTTGTTTCTGTTAAAAAATACATATATATATGTATATATATATATATATATATATATATATATATATATATATATATATATATAATGTGTGTATTAGAGCCCAACCGTTATGGAAATTTTAGCTATCACTGATACCAATATTGGAAGGGGCAGTCAACTGACTATAACAGATATAATTGCAAAAAATAATTTGAACTCTGTCCACCCTCAAGAATCTAAGAAAACAGTGAGTGGAGTGTGGTTTGTTCATTTAGCGCGGCTGTTAGCAACCATGAAGATAAGCAAATCAGATACACGCTATACCTAGTCCCACAGTAGGTTTACAAGTAGGGCTTTTACAGACTACTCGAGTAATCGACACATCGATTCCTAGGAAATCTATCAAGTTTTTTAATTTAACATTGAGTATTCGTAGTGACGTCATTACGTCACTGTTACGTCATTGCGTCACGTGTCACGTGATCCACACCTGGTGCAGGCAGCTACAAAATAGATTCCTCCAAGCAGACGGATGGCGCAAAGCAGGCCCAGTCTTGGCAAACAGGTAGAACTTCATCAATAGTATGTAAATATTTCACTATAGATGAATCTTCCGGTTCAACTACCATAAGGAAACAGAAAATGAATCAACTTCGTGACAGTTTGGAGCTCCTTGTGAACCGGTGTCACACCATATTCTGTGACCACTGTATATTGTGAACGTAGAGAGCGGTGTTGCATGCACTGTTGCAGGTCACAGAATATGGTGTAACACCGGGTCCAATCGACCGAACCAGAACCAGCTTCCTCTGACCTTGTTTCACAAACTAAAAGCAGAAAATATTAATCTCTAAACCTGTAAAAACCTATAAACATCCTAATCTCTAAAACTAAACCTAATGCGCACCACAGCTGGCAGTGATGCGTGGTGTTCGATGCCCCCACTGTTTTTAGTTTCATTTTTTACATGCTGCACGTTTCTTTCACTTTTGCAGCTTAATACTAATAACTAATCGTTTTGGTTTCATGTGACTTATTTGCAGTATGATAAATGGTAGGAGGATAATATACACTCCCAATGTTTTTTTGGTCCTTTTTTTTGGTAAATACTAAATGACCTTTTGTTGCGGTTTTATGTATTTACTTATTTTTGCATCTTGAGATCCTATGACGTCATCAACTACTTGAGTTCTACTCGAGTTTTGTTATGTTAATGTCGAGTTGAAAAATTATGTATTCGTTCAACCCCTATTTACAAGTGGTGCACTGGTCATGAAAACAGTCTTCCTAATGCACATTCACATTTTCTGTTCTCCACTATTCACCATAACGTTATCAAGTGTGTTACAAAACTATAAATTACACAAAAAACACCCTTCCCTGTTCAATGTTAAAACAGTCAGTCACATATGGTGAAGACCACAGCAGTGTTTCGTTTTCTTTTTAGAAAAGTAAAGATTTCAGACAAACAATGCATTTAATTGAGGACAACAAAGATTATGTTACTAACATTGATATATTTTACGTCTATGTTGGACTTTTTGTTCTGGATAAAGTTTTCAAGGCAGTAGCCTATGCTAGGTTATCTAAACGTTAGCTTGGTAACTTGAGAGGCATATAGCTAATGACAAGCGGGTTGGAGGATTGAAGAGAATTTATTATTTTTGATTTGTTAGATCAGTTAATATAAACTTACCATGCTCTGTTCAGCAAAATACACCACAGTATTGATCCTTGTTTGCCTGTGCTGAATGTGAAACTGAAACTTAAGTGAATAGCCATGATTTAAACTTAAAAGCAGTCATCATACACTCTCTGCTGGATACATTGTTCAATTACAGCTGGTTTCTAGCATTTCAGGGTGAAAATTGGACATCTTTATATCAGTGCATAATGGGATAATTATCACCAATACGAAAGGTCCCCAAATGTCTATATCGGCTTAAATCATCTGTCATACCGATATATCCATCGGGCTCTAGTGTGCATATTAAAATGGTAATTTAGACATTTAAAATTTGGGTTCTGTGGAAACTTTATGAACAATTGATATGATAGCTCTATGAATGACATCAGTTTGGATAAATAAAGTTGAATTCTGACTAGATTGATGAGGTAACAGCTAGACCAAAGAAAACCAAGACCAAAGTGGAGTGCTTTTGTTTTTAAACAAGATTATTACAAAGAATAATCACAATAATTATACAGATTCATGTGATTGTTATCTAATAAATGTATACACCACAATCAGTGTTGTATTGTATGGTTATTACAGCTAACTTCTGCTTTTTGTTCTAGCAAATAACTCAATTCTACCCTGATACTTGTTAAAAATGACCTAATAATAGTGAGAAACTGACAATAGTGCAAAGGTTTAACCAATAGTTTGCTGTAACACTGGCATCAACACACTTTGATCTTGTTTTTGGACAAACTGTTAATTTGTCCTTCTGGTCAAATTAAGCCTTACTTTATCAAACCTAGGCCATTCAAAGAGTAGCAACAACACATAATATAATGCCAGTTCATAATATTTCAACAGAATATTAGATTAAAATATCTCACTTTCCCTTTTGACATAATATAAAGTGTATAGTATAAACAAACATAATATAATATAAAGACACTTGCCTACTCAAACACAATGAAAATCTGGTGTTTTGGTGACAGTAAACATTTAGTTGGCTCATTAAAACATCATTTTAATAAATTTAGCCGTTGCCTTGTTAGGTTGGTTGTTTTTATTTCCACCATTGTTCTCTTTGCGTTCTTATATGGCTGCCAAGGTGAACAAGTGTACAAAAAGCAACACGGCTTTGACTGCCAGCTGCTGAGATGCTTTTAACCCAGACCTCCTGGCCTTCCACAAGCTTTCCAAACAAGTTTCAAGTCCACCACCTCCACCCATGTGTCAGCCCAAATAAACATGTACAAGAAAGCTGCTCACGCTGGGCGAGGAGAAGATGCAGACATGAGAGGAAAAAACTTGTGAAAAGTGTACAGTGTGTTTATGAGAGATGTTTACAGGAGAACCAGAAGTACAAGATTTGATTAAACGAGCTTTGTTCAGTCACATGTTTTATATCCTGACATGCAAAAGATGATTTTTATAAGTAATTAGAGGAAGACAACTCAAAATGATGGCTACCCAGGATATTATTTTTGGCCACAATTCTACAAATTTAATTGAACAATAGATGCAAAAGGAAGAAAAAAAAAAAAAAAAAAATATATATATATATATATATATATATTGGTGACTTTTCATTTGTCTTGTATTTTACATCTCGACTGCTTAGAAAAACTTGGGCTTTTTTAAAATCTGACACTAATAAAAAAATTGAAAACTGACAAAAGTGAGAAAAACATTTTTAGATTGAATCAACAGTTTTTTTATTTTAAATCAGTGATAAAATCTGAGTTTGTTTTTAACGGCAATGGTGGAAATATTTACAGACTTTGGTTGAACATCTTTAACATTTTCAATTCTGAAGGAAGGTTGCAACTAGACTCAACATAGAAATTCCTTCCTTCCTTCCTTCCTTCCTTCCTTCCTTCCTTCCTTCCTTCCTTCCTTCCTTCCTTCCTTCCTTCCTTCCT
>NC_056509.1:26698780-26719698 GCF_014905685.2 Nematolebias whitei
CCTTCCTTCCTTCCTTCCTTCCTTCCTTCCTGCCTGCCTGCCTGCCTGCCTGCCTGCCTGCCTGCCTGCCTGCCTGCCTGCCTGCCTTACTCTTTTTCTGTCTTTCTTTCTCTCTTTCTCTTTCTGTAACTAACAAAGACATTTGGCAAAAAAAAAAAAAAGACACTGAGGGCTCATCGAATATGCATGCTTTTTCATATAATTGTTTAAAGCTTAGCATAAATAAGAAACATTTCTGCTGGGAAGAGAAGCAGTAGTGAAAAAGTTAGGGATGATGCTCAGAGATGTTTCAAGAGGACTAAGTATGTTTTTTTTTGGTGTTTTTTTTTTTTTAATTGATCTCAGTAGAATTTCTTGAAGCTAAAACAGTCCGACCCGAGGTCTTCCTCTAATGCAGACAATTAAAGCACACCTACATATTTCCTGATGGACATAAACTCTCAATTTGGCTGGGTTTGCACAAACAGCAATAAAAAGGTTAGAATGGAATGAGGCAGTCGCTCTCATGGCTCCGCTGTTGAGGTGAAATAGGTGAAGGAATGCCAAATCGATAAAGCAATATCAATAAATCACCGTTTTCTTTGACAAATGCTAATGGGACTTCCCTGTTTTCCATGCAGGAATAAAACAGAGAGGTTGAACTTCCTGACAGTGTCAGTATGATAAGTGTTTTAATTAACATTCGAAGGAGAACAGGGCAGAGGGCTCTCTTTGGATGCACTCCCTCCAAATAACCAGTTTTCAATTTTAGGATAAATATGAAGCAGTGCTGAGGGTTGTTACTCTTCATCTCGCTCATGTTTTTGTCTTAGTAACAACAAAAAAAGGTAATAATATACCAGCACCTCTTCGTTTTTCTGCTCTAATCTTTTGAAAACAACCATTTTAAGGTACATGTGTTTTAATATTTGTTGCATAGCTTTACTAGACAGACTGAATTTATCGTTTTTCCAACATAAATAAAAACATAATTAATAAAAATCTGTCCCAGACAGGTTCACACACATCTGATATAAATCTTGTGCTTGGCTGCTTTGTTCATGTGTAAAACTGTAGCTGTTAGCTCTCTTGCTTCTTTCTTAGTAATTATCTCATGACATTGTTAATGACAGGTGGTAGCGATTGGTAAAAATATTGAAAAGAGTTTGACAAATTAAAAACGTGGTGACTTGTACTTCTTGAATTACATGAACAATGTTCTGAACTCTGATACTGACGACTGGTCTTTTGCTTCTGTACGACCTTCTTGTAATCTATCTTTGCTTCAATGTTTTTTGTATTGTTTAAGAAAATTTCTCTTTCATCGGTCTGTTAATGGTTTCCCTGAACATACGTTTGATTGGACTTGGTGAAATGTTAAAGTCTTCCTGGTCTCATCAGTCCATGTGTGTAAGGACTGAAGTATTAATGTATTACGAAGCAGAATATGGGCTGAAATATTTTGAGCTATATTTAATATTTTAATTTTTTGAGCTGGAGCAGTGGCCCTCACATGAACTTGGCACGAACTCATGTGCGCCGTAAAGGAAGTTCATTTTCTTCTTTGGTGTTTTACGGCAGATTGCATCCACTCTGGTGTACTGGCGCCTCCTTGAGACTGAACCCCATGCCTACATGTCCATAAAAGAAGTTTCACTGACGTGAAACGTAAATCTGCCAATCTGCGTTCGATTACTCCGTGGCTTTCTCAAGGACCCGGATGTGTCCTTTTTTGTGTGACACAAAAAACAGAATTTTGGATCTGAAATTGAAGTATAGAACTGAAAATGAAAGTAGTCAAACTGAGTTTTCAATACAGTGAAATACAGTTTCAAAGCAAATGAATTCAGTTTCAAACCAATCAATTCAGTTTCAGTTTAGTAAACTTCATTAAATGAAGTGGATTTAATTTCAATTTACGCAAATACAGATTAATTCTGAGCAATTCAAATTCAGCTTCTGATGGCACAAGTTTCTCCAAATAGCAGAATTTCATGGAAGCGGATTCTGAACGTCACGTCTAAAGACAGTTTACCACAGTTTGTCTGTCTCACTTTAGAGTTTTAGCAAAGTTCGATGAAACACAGCAAAGAGAAATGGTTGAGACGATCAGAGGTCACTTTAAAACAGCTGAGAGCAGCTGTGTCTGGTTGAGGTTCAAACAAATGTTTAAACAGCCTCACAGTATACGGAAACTTCTTAAAGATCCACAAAGTCTCAATACGCTCATAGAAAGTATCAGACTCACAGTAGACATCCACCCTGATGGACTTGATGGCTGGAGAACCGAGACCGTTCTCAGCCTTGCAGTAGTAGCGCCCGCCCTGGTTCCTCAGGATCTTTGCAATGATCAGAGTCTCGTTGAACACACTCGAGTCTTGAAAGCGATCTGAAACACTGCCAGCTGTCTTTGTCCATCGAATCTGAAGGGAAAAAGAAAAGAGTTAATGCCAATATACTCCTACTTCATTTCCAGCTTATCTTCCATTCAGAGGTGGAGCAGAGCAACAAGATGACAAACAGAACATCAGGATACTGTTAGATCAAACAAGATGCTGAATAACACACATAGCATGGGCTTTGACAGGCCTTTAAGGTATTTAATCACCACTGGATAGACCCATTACTGCCACTTCCAGTCTTTATGTGAAGTTAAATAATTTTCTGCAGTCTGGAACTGAGCTGCTGCCACACATGACAAGTCTGTTCTCATCAAAATCTAATCTGAAGATTCAAAGTTCAATTTACAATACACCACAATGGGTATCACTTTACAGAAAAGTTTCCATTTAAGGATTTGTAAATGATTTGTAATTAGGTCATAAACACTTGTTGACATAAACACATTAAAAAAAGCTGCCATACATTGTTCATCCAATAAGCACGCTCATTTTTTGGCTAGATAAAATATTTTACTCGTTTCTCAGTGCAAATGCTTGGAAGACTTTTCATAGAATACCCCCCATCCCCTGAACTTTTGGCATGGTTGATAATAATTTACAGTATTATAGCAATGTCCTCTGCAAACTTAGTGTTGAATGTGTAAAACAATACACTTACTCGGCTAAATGAACGATCTGATGAGCCGTTATCTTACTTTTGAAGAAATGGCTCATAGGATTTTTTACTAACTTCCACAATCAGCTAATTATGCTTTAATGCTGATTTGAAAGTAAACAAGAAGAACTAGTTGTTTTTCTTTGTTTCTGTTGTATTTACAGTAGTGCCTTGCTCTATCGCGGTTCGTCTTTCGTGGATTCGCTCTATCGTTGTTTTTCAAAATAAGACTGGACATGACACAATTAGCAGATTGATGGATGAGCCGCACGATTAGCATGGAATTTTTATATAAAATAAATTATTTTAAATTATTTAGCACCTCCTGCACCTTTGAGCAGCCCTTACGGCAAGATAAACTTCCTGCTGCGCTGATCAGATGTTCACCGAGCAGAACGGAGAAGTGGGCGTGGTCAAGAGCGCTTGTAGGTGGATGAGAGCAGCGGAAGCAGGGAGCAGAAATCATGACATTCTGTGCTCTTTTAGAGCGTTTAGAAACTTTGTTTAGAATGTTGCAAGAGTGTGGGAAGGGTTTAAAACACCTTTATATATATATATATATATATATATATATATATATATATATATATATATATATAATTACTACTTACTACTTGTACTACTATTCCTACTATTCTGTTTTTTACTTATCATGGGTCTTCAGGGTATGGATCCTTCACGATAAATGAAGGACTACTGTATTACTCTATAGCAGCATCAAAGCTAATGCTTTTGTTAGCATAACAGTCCATTTTTCTTTGCTGCTTCTACAGAAAGGGGGTGAAGGTCATGCAGCCCCGCCTCCTTCCATGCTCGGAGCTCAGTGTACTTCAGTTTACCTGTTTGTCACTTGATTTATTTGATTAAATGTTACGGCCAATGTTTGGTGTTGAAAGTCATGCGAGTCCAGCCAGAGTGATCTAGAGCACAAATGGGCTCACTGTTTGTTTAGAGACGGCTCATGGTTGTCCTTTCCAACTCATGCAGTGGAGCTTCTTACAAAATGATTAACACATTAACAGCTTAAAGAATAGTGGATTTATTGTTAAGTCATGTTTTACAATGGTATTCTTTTTTGTAAAGTGGTCGTTTAAATAAAACCAAGAAAGCTCAGACTGTTTTGTCTCGTTTATCTTTAGATCAGTAGAATAAAATCTATGTAAGTTGCCATGCTGTGTAAAAAAAAAATGTTGCGATTCTCTTTGGTGACCCTGCCGAGCAATAATTTGACAGCTAAAATTCCTCCTGTAACTTCTCTCTTCCTTCTTGTGTTTCACACAGGACTGACCTGCTCAACATGAGTACCTTTCACTAACTGATGAGCCCCAGTTAGCCCGTGGCGTTGAGGTGTAATGAAAGGTGAAATAGTGTTACTCTCTAACATGAGGCAGTAATTGACTCTCAATCATCTCCCTCTCCTGTCCTCATTAAAGCGTGCAGCATGAGCAGGTACTGTGACGACTCTGGCCTGTGGGACAATGGGGGGAGGGGCACTGGTAGGACCATCACACATACAGCTCAGTAAAGTCCTGAGTAAGCCACAGATGGACTGGCTTTAGCTGCAGAGCCTCACACTCCTCCATCTAGGCAGAGGAAGCTATGAATTAAAATCCAATATCTCAGCTCTGTATGGTGATGGTATCATCTCAGATGCTGATAACATCCCATTTGACAGAGATAGCATCTGATGAGACAGGGATATCATCACATGCAAGGATGGGGATTTGGCGCTATCACAGAAATTGCTGCTGCGTTGCTCTAACTGGGGGGTTTTAACCATGACAGCTCCAGCCCAAGGTTATGACAGTTTTAACTTTGCTTATTTTCCAATCAGATGGGGTGGGAGGAAAATAAAGTAATGGCCAAAAAGCTGATAGTAGCTTTTTTCCTTCTAGTTTTAGGTTTAAGGGTAAAGGATGATGAGAGTGTTTCCCCTACCATTATCCAAGGAGGGCGCCCCACCTTGTCAACAGAGCAGAGAGGCCTGCCTACCAAATCATCACCACCCCCACCCCCACCCCACCCCCCCCGGTCGACAAACGCTGACGAGACAAGCACCCTCCCAAGGCAAGTAACCTAGGGGTAACACTGGATGGTGAGATGATGAATGCACATGCATCAACAGTTAATCTGTGGGACTTATTGTGTTTTGCTCTGTTAAAATAAGTTGAGAACTCTGCCATTTAAAGGCATTACTTTGCCCTTTAATCACCCTCTTTCCCTAAAAGAAAGCAATGTACTCGGGCTCTGTTCAATCAATTTACGTGATCTTTAAATGGATATATTACCATTAAAAATAGATGCTTCTCAATGAACCCACAGCACAGACAGGGCTTCAGTAGGGCTGTTTAAAATGACTGAGAGAAAGCACTTCATAAAAAAAGCCCTAACTCAGCAAACCGATCGATACTAAAACCCCCACTGGTGGAAAATCTGGAGTCCTATTAAAGCAGTTAGAGACATCATGAGTTCAGCAAAACACGCAGTAAAGTTAAATAAGTTCTGAGCATAAATTAGACGGTGCAATTTCTTGAATTTCAAGTCACTCTTCGACATTTCACTGGATTGAATACTTAAAGCCAGCTTATTCTTTTTTTTTTTTAATTATGGCAACTTCAGCAAAGTTCAGTTTTCTTAAAGCTTATACATAAACTCTGTCGTTTATTCCTGCCTTATTGTGTAGAGTTTTAGGGAAATGATCAATAATTGCATTGTTAGTGACACTAAGAAGTGGGGATTCAAACAAGTTGTTTTATTCTCCATAAAATAGTGTCCCTGTTTGATCACAGCAGGTGACAGTGTTAGAGAGTTTTCAGCTCTTCCTGCATCCTGAGGCTTTTTTATCATGCCTTTATACTCCTTTTACTTTCTTTCTTTCATTTCTGTTTTATTTACATCTAAGTGCCTCTGCTCACTGGGGAGAGTCTTGAAGTGTGCCTCGTGAGAACAGTTTGACCCTCTTCAATCTTCTTAGTGCAACGCAAATACTCTTGATCTGAGAACAAATTTGAGCAATATGATAATTACTCCTCCTGAAACTGAAAGCTTAGTTTTTTTTAGCTTTTGTTTTCTGCTCATCTCACATACTACAACCCAGAACTTACAAGAAGCTTGAGAAATTACATTCCCTGCATGCGGAAATGCAGTGTGCATGTTTATTGCTGAAGAACTTGCTGAAAAAAGTTGAAATTAGCTAAAAACATACTGAAATGTAGCTGAAATGGAAGAACAAGCCTAAATTGTCAGAAGAAAGCAGAAAGAACACATATTTGCTGAATTACGTTTAAATAAGCATAAATAAGCACAAAATTTAGGAACTTAGCTAAAAAAGGCTGAAATTAGCAATAAATGACTGAAAAGTCGCTGAATAAACAGAGAAAAGCTTAAACTACCAAAAGGAATTGGAAAGACCTGAAATGAGCTCAAAACTATGAAATTAGCTGAAAAAGCTAAAAATAACATACACAGCTAAATAGTAGCTGAACTAGCAGAAAAAGCAGAAGCTATCACAATTAAGCTGAAAGGAGCATAACGAGCGGTAATTAACAGAAATACGTTAATTTGGCTGAAAATAGCTAAACATAACATAAAAAATTGAATTTTTCTGAGAACAGATGAAATTAGTGAGAAAATGCTTAAGAGGTAGAACAAGCTTAAATTAGCATTCGAAAGTAGAAAGAACACATTTTAGTGAATTTGAAAGAAAAAAAAACCTTGAAATTAGTGCAACAAAAGTGCAATTAGTTGAAAAAGCTAAATTTAGCATAAACAGCTAAATAATAGCCAAAATTGTAGAACAAGCTGAAACTAGCAGAAATAAACTGAAAGGAGCATAACAAGCTGAAATTAGCATAAAATAATTTAGGAGAAGCACAAATATGTTTTAGTTAGCAGAAAGATTCTTAAAGCAGCACAAAACAGCTGAAACAACAGCTGAATAGTAGCTGAAAGTAGCTGGAAAAAAGTTTTAATTTGCACAAGGAAGCTGAAAGAAGCTGAAGCAGAGCAAAATGTGAAAGGAGCAGACAAAGTTTGTTAACAGATCTAAAGATTTGAAGGATGTAAAATGAGCTCAATTCATTTTCTATGAGAAAAAAAAAATGTCAGAAAAGGCTACATTTTTCAAAAGCTAAAGTTGCACCAATACCAAAAATCACAGCACCCTTCTCCTGAAAGAGCTGAATGTTTTGATATATGATTTGTTGAAATAGCACAAAAAATGTGGAATGAGAAAGATGCAGAAAAATGTACGGAAGAAAAATGGATCACAATAGAGTGAATGCTTCATAAGTATTCACACAATTACATACTGTTCATGGGAGGAAAAGACTGTTAGAAATGGTAGAAAAAGACTTGTTTGTGTCTGAAAAACTGAAATGAAGAAAGTTTCTTTCAAGGTATTTTTCCTTTTAGTCTTTTAGAGGGATATATAAGAACAAGACACACTGTAGTTTAACAAGAAAAGGCTAAAGCAATCCCTTGTTAAATCAGAAATCCAAATTGAAAGATCAACATTTGCTTACACAGACAACAGAGATCTTGTGTAGATTAGCATCCAACTGAAATTCCCTGCTGCATTTGAGACCAAACATGCTGCGATGTCACGGCAAGCGCTAATTAAAATGCGTGCGGTGTCTGTTGTCAGGCAGGGCATCATATGCTGGAGCACGCATCTTTGGTGAATCTCCCACAGTTCCTGCTGTGACGTTTTCCCTCTTTCCAACTATGAACTGGCTTCTAATTGCTTACCATCTTTCCATTTTAGGCGCTAATGGTGGTTTGTGCTTCTCTGTGGCGCAGGCGAGTGTGGCGGAGCATGACAATCGAGTGATCAAAGGAAGCAACAAGAGGTTCAGATTCCAAATTGTGAGTGCACATTCTCTCCAGGTCTGTGTTGGAAACTAATGGCTCCAAATAAAAACGAGATGATCAAATCAGTCCGGCAAACAGTAAAATATGTGGACGGCTGTAGCAGAATCAAGATGGAGGCAGGTTGTTAAAACAAAATCTCAGAGCTGTTTTTGGACTGTGTATGACAGGCAAGAACACAAATAGAAGAGTTCGTTTTATTGATGAAAGTACCATCTGCTGGAGACACGGACACTGTAGGTGAACTGTCATGGGAATGTCCAGTACACATCAAATGCTCCAACTGGTCTTTTAAAGTGAAATGTCCAAGAGCTCATGGTCCTCTTATTTGTACTTGCTGACCCGTGGAGCTTTGAGTTAAATCTGGTGGGCCAGTAATTGAAACAAAAAAAAAGGAAAAAAGTATTTGAAATGTAGTGTTGCGTGGCGACTAGAGCCCGATACTCAAACAAAGTAGAGTGGACATAATGGACGGACGCCAGGGCAGAGGAGACAGGGGCAGATGGCTTCATCATCGGGGACTCTTTGATGTCTGTTCATTGCATCAAAGACAATGAATAAATCTAGAGAAGAGTGACCATGAAAGCATGAGCACATAAAGCTGTATATATTTGGTTTTCTAATGCAGAGTCAGAGATGGTGAGTCAGTAATACAAATGATTCATGGTTTTGATCCGTTATTCTTTCGGGCTAAATTTTGATCCTGTCCTGAATTATATTTTTTGTCACTCAGTTCTTTTCATGTTCTTATTAATTACATTTATTTACTTTGGCCTTATTTGAAATAATGCATTCTTGAGTATTAGCGTTTCCATTTGCTTCACACCTGAATATTTTCTGTTCCACAACTTTTGGTTGAAACGGCCTATATTTAGTTAATACTTTCCCTCTGGGGCTGCTTTGAATGAAAACACACCTGGATCGTGGCACATTTTGAAAACCTCCAACAGTGTGAAGGCAATCATGAAATTGTTGTACTTCAAATATTTTTCCCCTGCTATTTCCAACGTTTCGGAGAATTTCTTTTATGCTCTCTCTTCATTTTTAATATCAGCAGCACGTTCTATCAAGACCCTACGACATAATGCTACGAACTCACTAGGCTCAGGGTCTAAGTCTCTTGAACCGTGCCAGCATGACCCTACATGATGCTGGTGGTGTGATGGGGTTGTAGCAGGCATGAGGTCAGTTCTGTTGTCCCACACCTTGGATGATAACCCTGTTATAATGTAAATTGTCAGCTGCATTGTCTTGTCTTGGCATGGTGTTGGGAAAGTTTTCATTAAGAATGTAGCAGCTCCCCATTAGACATGATAGCATGTGATAGAGTCAGAAGTGTTTAAGACATGCACAAAACTGCCATAGCATGGTGGTGTTGGTAATATATCAGATTCCCAGGTGTACCATGATGCCAGCGTATCCATGGGGCTGGGTTGTGCACCTTTCAGTGAATGAGTCATAGCAAGTAAGGGAGTGGTTTTTCAGCAGTTCTTATCTGAAGGCACCCGGTTTGTCAACAGCACTGGTGAAGGTCGTTAACTCAGGTCTCGACCAGTCTGGTATGGTGTCACTTAGATGAACTCGCATATTAGTTTTGGCAAAAGTGTTTTACATTGGATACCCTTCCTGGCACAACCCCCACCATTTACCGTGTGCTTGGAACCGGCGCAAGAGATTCACCGTATTTTCCGGTGTATAAGTCGCTCCGGCGTATAAGTCACATCAGTCAAAAAAAGCATCGTGAAGAGGAAAAAAGTATATATAAGTCTCATCTTTCCATCCAGCCATCGTGGCCAGAGCTGCTAGCTCTCCAGCATTCCTCCGCCTGCACCAGCTGAGAGAAGCGAGTGCACACGGGAGGACTCACTGTTGCAGTTCTTAGAAATTTAACAAGATTAAAACTTAAAAACAATTATTTGTTTGCTCTGAATTATAGCAAAGGTGTGTCTCAATTTAACCTTTCCTTAATAAAAGCACTTTAATGATCAAAACAGCTTCATTTCGCTTGGGCGGCACAGCACCATCCATCCATCGCAGCCGGAGCTGCTAGCTCTCCAGTGTTTCACTGCCTGCACCGGCTGAGTGAAGCGAGCGTGCACGGGAGGACTCTCTGTTGCAGTTCTTAGAAATTTAAAGCGTCAGTCAAAAATTGTGTTATAAATATGGGGGAAAAAATGTATACAAGTCGCTTCGGCGTATAAGTCGCAGGTCTGACAAATCTTTGCAATAAACTGTGACTTATACGCCAGAAAATACGGTATTAGCTTGTGCTCCCTAGTGGCTGGTTTAGAAAATGATGCTGTTGTTAATATATTATTATTAGGGGAGTGGTGGTGCAGTGAATAAAGATGGTGGTCTTGTGATCGGAAGGTCACCAGCTCAACTCCCCATATCAACAATATCAAAATGTCAGTGGGAAAGGTGAAGCACACACACCATGCTTCCACCCTCATTTGCCCCACTCTGGGCCTTTGAGCAAGGTCCTTAATTCCCACCATCTGCTCCCCCGGGCACCCTAGCTGGCAGCTCTCTGCTCCACACAGAGGATTGTGGTAGCTCGGTGGTCTGTCGTTGCATCAGGAAGGGCATCTAGCGTATAATCTATTGCCAAGTCTTCGTGCAGGTTAGTTTGCTGTGGTGACCCCTGAAGAAGGGAGCAGCCGAAAGAACAAGAAGAAAAAAAATATTATTGTTATTATTATTGCTACTATTATTATTATTGTAATGTTATTAAGAAAATCCTTATTTTAGTTTAAACTTAGAATTCAACACTTTATGTTGATCATAAATAACTATAAATTATTAACCTTCCATGAAGGTTCATAAAATAGTTGATATCTGCAGCAGCTGTGAAAAACAGAAGTGAGTGACTGAAATATTGCGGACCTTTTTGATCGCCTGAATTACTTTGCACCATGCTGTTAAGTTGTCTAGGGTGGTGAAGTGGCACGTGTCGTCCCTTGTGGTGCAATTCCAGTTCCTTCAAAGAGGTTTTGCACAATGTGGCTTCTGTGCTCTGCGTCAGTCAGTGTTGTGTTCCTGACACTTTGAAACACAGAGAGATGAAAAGTTTTGTTTAGCACAAGCCTATAGAGATTATGATGTATGCTGTGGTTTGAAAAAGTAGCTGTGTGAATGGCATTAATGCTGCAATAATGAGTTTGTCTCGAGTGGCTCCAGTGCAACTTTAGAGCACTCCTGCTGACTTTATAATCATGATGGAAGAGGTTTCTTCTTCCAAACAATAACTTTGTTCTGCCTTTCAGCCACCATTGCTGTCACTTGTTACAGGAATGTACAATTACATGTATAATAGTGGTGATATTTGCAGCAGATTTTAGCTTTTCCTTTTATTTTTCAATCATCTAGCTTGGCTGCTCTCCCTGATGCAACATCACTAGAGTTTTTTTTTTTTTTTTATTTGTATTAAAACTACATTTTTTGTGTGTTTCTACACATAAAATGATATCTTGGTATCTGGTTTGTAACAACTGTAGTTTTCTGTAAGACTCGGAATGCTCTTGACATATCAAATTCCTTCCTGTTAGACACAGAAGACGTGATGGATCGGGTAAATGCAGTGGTTGTTGAATGGATACCCGTTTTCTATTATTCCTCAAAGTTCCACAAATTCTTCTTGTGACATTTATACAACACATCTGTAAGAGTTTGAAATAATTGGTTCTTGTTCCTATTTGGTGTCAACCGCCCCAGTCTTTCTGACACAGCTCTTATATCTTGAAATGCCAAACCCACGATTTTAGTAAAACATAATTTTTGATAGCAGACATGTAAATGGAATGACAACTGTTGTGACCATAAGTGTATGTTTTAGTGTGTAGGAGGCTGGATGAAAAACAAGACTTCGGCTGTATGAAAAAAAAGTATTTTATTAGAAGTCTTGTTTTTCATCCAATTTGAGTAGGTGGGTAAAGCTGACTAAGAGGTCCAGTGCTAGGAAACTGCTGCCTGATTGGAAACAATCCAGCGACTCCCATCAGTGGGAAGACCGGTGGGGGTGCCTGAGTAATTTAGGGAGTGTGCATATTGACAGACATGAAGAATTATGCTGCAGTAAATTTGGAAACCTCCTTCAGTCTATGCATGTTCTCAAGAACTACTGGTTCTCAGAAGAGACTAATGGAGTCGCTTAAATATTACTGTAGTAATGAATGAAACAGTTTTGGGATTCAGCTAATATCAAAGTAACAGAGGCCTGTTTGGACCTCTGTGTATGAGGCTTAATGGGGTTTAAAATAATGTATGACAAGAATACATTTAAAAATGAAAAAATAATTTAAACACATTTCCCATATACTGAAATCTTAAGTCGCTGTGAACGAAAATTGATGGTTATCGATATTGATGTACCCTTAAATCGATAGTTCAGATTTTCTGAAGTGGAGATTAGTGAAACAGTTATGCAGGATTGATATATTATGTTATAGGTAGTTCTTTGTTTGGAAAAGCAGAATTTAGTTCTGACTGAATTAATACGCTAACAGTTAGCCTGATCAAGGTGGATTGCAGTCGTCCTAAAACAACAAACATCCATAGAGGTTATTGAAAACAGTTTATACACATTTGAATTATATAGTAATTTATATAAAATTCTAATATCCTTGTAAGCTTAAATTGTGGCAGCAGCAGCCGGTTGTAGCACTTCCAGCAAAAAACTAAGATTTCTGTCATAATAACTGTAATGAAAAATTCCAAGTCATATGAAGGTTTATAAAATAGTGTCCCTTAAAATCAGCATGACAACTGACTTAATAAAAAAACGGACTCCTGTATCCTTCAAAAATGTCCCAATCAAGATTTTTAAATACCAGTTTCTACTAAAGGGATTTGTTTCTAAGTACATTCTAGTAAGGTGTGCACAGAAATTCAAGGAATGCGAAGTTTTCTTTTTAAATTAACATGAAAACGAAGTTAAAAAAGTGACAAATAAAAGGTTGTGGAGTTGAAGAGGCAGTGGTAGCTTTGACTGAACAGCATTAAAGATGTTGGTTTTAGATCTAGATGTCAAACATCAGTTTTAAAATATATTTATTGGGATAGACCAGGTTTAGTTTGGGAAAAAAAACTCAAATAAGCATAAAGAAAAACTCCTCCTGCCTTCCCCATTAAGTCCTTACAGTGAAATAAACCTTGCCTTTACTAATACAGCCACTTATTTTATACATTATTACATTCACTTTATTTTCAGTCACACTATAGTTTTTACTGAATTAGATTGCCATGTTGTAGTTCAACTGCACACGCTATCTCATAGTTTTATGTACAATCACTCAAGACTCATTTTGTATATATTTGATGATGCATGTCTTTATTTACACAATGTGTAAATACTAAATATAAAATACATATATACATATATAATACAACTCAAAGATTTTTTTTCATTGTTCTAAAGAAAAAAAAGTTTTTCTTCTGCTGACGGAATCAGATGAACTCTGAAATATCTTTTTTGTGTTCATTGCTCATGAGTACAATTTTAAATCAACTACACTTACAAAAGGTCAAAAACAAAATACAAAGTATGTTTTCTTAATATGTGAGGTTTCTTTGAAAACTTAACTTTTCTTCTCTATCTAAACACATGCAGTTTAGGTCTGTGAAAATCCTGACACTTCTGTTTAATAAAAGGCTAACCCAACTCGTGCAATATGTATGTGTCTTTATGCCAGTGTCTGAAAGACAAACAGGTAAAAATAACCTGTTTTCACTAAAATAAAACGTTTCAGCAAAATAGTGAATGCTCTGTAACCTTGGAAAGAAAAAGCCATCGGTATGTGATTCAAATATAAAATTGGGGCAAAGAAAATGAAGTATTTTGTGAATTCAGAATCAGAATAAGCTTTATTATCATTGCACCGAGATACAGGAAGAACATGTACGCACAGTCGTCCAAAAGATGGACGTAGTGCACAAAACTGCTGCTAATTAGCGCGGCCCTCTTATTTTTCTTCAGAATAATATTTTTGCTTAGATGAGAAAAGGGAAGAAAACATGAGGAGAGACGGTATAAAAAAAGATCTCTCACACCGTGTCCTAGACAGGGCACGATTTGAGGCATAAAAAAATACCTACCACAGCAAAGCAACATATATATACATGATACATGAACATATAGGCCGGTGCAGACACTGAATTTTAAGGGAAGGTTGTAGCATAAAACCAGAGCCCCCCCTCTCAGGAGGAGACAGACAAAGCATCTTTGTTTTTCATAAACATGAGTTGAGATAAGTCCGCCGTCAAGGCCACAGTTTGGGTCAGGCAGAACTTGTGAATTGCCATTTCTGTCTTTTAAAGTCTCACTGGTACATTTCTCTGATGGTGACTCCAAACAGCCAAATTGATTCCTTACACCGAAAGTCAAGCTTATAGCTTTCTCCAAGATTATTCCCAACCATGCATGGGTGCTGCCAGAGAGTTCACAGTCCTGACAACAGCCTGCTCCAGCTCTGACGCAGCTCCACATAATTCAGACTGAGTGCTGCCAAGCTTCAACACATCCACACAAATTTGTAGACAATCCTGATTTCACCAACCCAAACAGCAGAATCTAGTTGTCATAATGAATACAATTTATTTCTGTCGAGGTAAGAGGGTCCTCCTTACCCTGACTCCTGTCGGGATAAGTTGATCAATTTTGTTGAGAGACCAGCTGATCAAATCCTTCGAAATAGGAAGGTATGCAGGAAAAAAAAGAGGCACTTTAAGGGTTCACAAGATGAAAGAGAGCAATGCAGGGAAGCGTGGGGATGGAGCATAGGAGGACACGTCGTCTTCACCAGAGAGAAAAACAAAAATATATGCCTAATTTTAATTAAAGGCCTAGTATTCCTTCAGGAATTACGCATCAACCACTGCTGTGCCAAAAATGTTAACTACAATTATCTTATAAAATGTAAAGAGGCCTCAGGCGTTTTAATTAAATCATCTAGCTTACCCATCTTGAATCAGGTTGACTCCAACATATAATCATTGGTAGACATAACCAATCTATCAACAGGTTTATGATGCTAACAAACAGAGTGGACTAACAGTTAAAGGCAACATTTTAAAAACAAACCTTACTCTGTTAGCACATTGAATACATGTTGTAGATAACTCTCAGCTACGACCACACCAATTTTGAGCTCAATATCTGTAAGTTGAGTTGTTGCCATTTATTATTTATTAGCTGTGGTGGCCATATTGGATCAAGACTCCAAATGTATCACTTGTAGATGTTTATCCAATGGTTACTTTCTTAGAATCACATTAAAAGCTGTGCTGTGGGTCATGAAAGTGTTTAACAAAAGACAAACATTGACTAGCACATGGGTTGAAAATTATGATTGCTCACTTTTCATAGTTGTAAACTTTGTATTTCAATTTTTAAGATGAACTCTAGGTGGCATGGTGGCTAAGTTGGTAGAGCTGTTGCCTCTCAGCGAGAAAGTTGCCAGTTCAAACCCCGGCCCGGGACCTTTCTAGGTGGAGTTTGCATGTTCTCTCCGTGCATGTGTGGGTTTTCTCCGGGTACTCCGGTTTCCTCTCACAGACCAAAAACATGCATGTTAGACTGATTGGTAACTCTAAATTGTCCCTAGGTGAGAGAGTTCATTTAACTTTTAGTTATACAAGTTAGTCTCGTTGAGCTTCGAGGACTCATTTACAAGAGAGACCTGTAGAGAGTGACCCGAGTGAATGGTTGTTTGTCTCTATGTGTCCCTGTGATGGACTGGAGACCTGTCCAGGGTGTCCCCCAACTCTTGCACAGTGACTGCTGGATACACCTGGAACCTAAGAAGGAAGAAGTGGTAAAGATAATGGATGTACTTAAGTACTGTCCTTCATTGAAAGTAATCCTAACAAGGGCCAAATGCAACTTTTTTTTCCCCCCAGCTTTTAGAAAAGGCTGCCACTCCACATAAACTCTGCAGTTCTCTTTGCTACACAGAATGAGTGTGTGCAGTCCACCCCCAGTCCTCTGAGACGACCAGGGGGGTGGAGGGAGCAGACATAACCCAAAGTCTGAAGTGACGCCACAGAGACACGCTGTGCCAGGGGATGTGCGTGAGCATCATAATGACTGTGTTTCAAAGGAGAGTTTTGCCTCTCCACACACAGCCCTGCAGAGCTTTTGATCTCCCTCTCTCCTCTCTCTGCCCACCCTCTTCTGACTCTCACTCTGCTCGCTTTTCTCAAAAAAAAAAAAAAAAAAAATTCTAATTAAGTGGAAAGATAAAGATGATGAGCACAGAGTTGTCCGCCCCCTTCCATATAGAACGGTAGGCTATGCATCTGAGACTCGCTCGTTTAAAAGGCTTCACCTTTGCGATCGAAAAATAAAAATCAATGTGCTCTTTTGCTTTGACATCCAAAGGGCAAGTGTGTATATACACTAACAGTCCTGCCTATTGATCCAACTGTTGGATCATATTGTATAACGTAAATGAGCTGAGCTCTTCCTAGACACAAAGGTGAATTTGGTGTAATTTGTTATCAAACCAATCAGAAACAACACAAATGTTTGATATATCACTGTTCAAATCCTATCAAGATTATTACCACAACAAAGTTTGATATTTGGGCAACTTTTTGCAAATTGAATGTATTGTTCTAAATTAAGTAATTTTGTTATCCCTTAAAGGGATAGTTCAATACTTTTGAGTGAAAAGGTGACGATTGATTAATATCTTACCTGTTGTAGAAAGATATTTAAACAAACACAAGTTAATGAAAGAGTTTAATTCACTGACTGATGAGCAAGTGGTTTGTTTGAGGGATTTTAAGACCAAGGTGAATCAATTACATCCTAAAACAACTCCAAGCTAATAATATGTATTGCAGGTCATGCAAACTATTTGATAAATCTTTACCTCATGATTAATTTCACATTACATGATTATAGTGCGAACGCTGATTCAGAATTCACTTTTATCTGTGTGACTTTTTTTCTTTTTGTTTACTCATTACTTTTACATTCTTTGTGCAATTTTAGCTAATTCTATAGCACAGACGTGGGCAATATATGGCCTGAGGGCCAAAAGTGGCCCTCAGACAACTTCCATCCGGCCGCCAATATTCTTAAACAAAAAGAAAACCAATCAGTTGATGAAAATTTGCATTTCAACAATGAAACTTATGTCTAAATTAAAGATCTTGGACAAATACAATGAAAACCTTGAGATTCAGATTCAGAAAAATAGTTGTGTTTCCAGAACCAGACTGATCATTAAATACTATAATTTCCAGACTATACACTTGAATAAAAGCCACACACACACTAAATAAAAACAAAAACAACAATTTTGTGCATATATAAGCCACACTTGTGAATAAGCCACGAGTGTTCACGTTGTAAATGAGTGGCAGCACCTTTATTTATACAGGTAGTCTCGTTGAGTCACGAGGACCCACCCCCCAAGTGAGACGTGTATTAGGCAGCTAAGTGAGCACCCAGGTGTGACAAAGCTGAATGTCTTTGGCGGCAGGAAGCTGGTTAGCCCATCAAAAAAAATAAAAATCTACAAATTAGCTGCAACATTGTATATGCCGAGGGGTTGAAAGCCTGTGAAAAACTAACGGCTTATAAAGTACAATACTTGAAAAAGCCAACATCTAACTTTTTGTCATATTTAAGCTAACAATTATGTTGTCGCAAGACACAATTTACAGAAAGTACAGTATGTCATATTCCTACAGAGTATTGCTGAAATATACGTTTTTATCAAACATGTTACAACAAGAAAAACCCTAGAAAAATTCTTCCAGAATATCTATCTTAAAGAGAATTTGTTTTCTATTCTCTATGCGGCCTCTGATCGCATAAACATCTCGATAGGGCCCTCTTGAAAATAAATGTTACCCAACCCTGCTATGGCACAATCATACTACAGTATACAAGAAAGAGAACCTTGTTTCTGCTAGTTTATTTTTCTATTACTCTTCACCAGTAATAACTGTGATGGTATGTGTGTGTGGGTTTGTGTTATAAAAAAGAACCATTTGGTAAATGTGTGAAATTTGCTGAATGTATTCATAGGACGCACATTTACAACCGAGTAACTTTAGGAGTTAGTCAATTTCATGATGGCTGTCAATGTCAATTTATCTTAGAAAATAATGTTAATTTTATAGACACTGACTTAAAACTTGATGACACGAGTTAACAATATAAACTCCAAATGCTACTCGTCGTGTAAGATCTTTCTCAGATCTTAGGTGAAACTCTGGCATGAAAGGCGGTGGGCGATACTCCATGTATCCCTTCAAAAAGAATGGTAGGCCTTTAAATATTTATAGACTTTTCTGAGGTTTGACAAAAAACAGCTAAAATGAGGAAATGTGAACAAAGCCAAAGCCTCGTTTTATCAGTTTTTTTTTTTTTAATTAGTTCAGATCACAACGGTAACTACCAGAGCGAGAGAAGCTTTTTCTTCAGATGCTGCACGCCCATGTGGATTCACACGACCCCGAGTCGGTTTTACCGTGGCCTGCTTCTTACTCATTATGCCGTGTTTTGGCAGATGTTTCTGCTGTTTTGCTTTTAGCATTCTCATTAGGCGTTTATTATGAACCTGCAGGTGCACGGTGCAACCTAAACCATCAATAATTAAAGGATTAAACTTTTTAAGCTGGTTCAGAGCGGAGCTGCGTGCTGCTCCAGTCTGATACTCCTACAGAATAAAAAAAGAGAGGAAGACAGATGGAGACAAAATTACCATCTTGTCCCATGATATCCTTATGAAGCTATTTTTGTCCACGCTGTCAGATTCATGAAGTGCTCGCTGGCTGCCTTACCTGTGGCCGAGGATGGCCTGTCACCAGACAGGTGAGCTCCAGGGTCTCTCCTTCTCTGATGGTGTAGACTCTCTCCGTGTGCCTCTCCTCTTCAACGTTGCAGGCGTGCCCGGAGTGTATAATGCGGACGGTCGGGGGTGCTGTGGAGGAGAAAGCACAAAGCTGTGTTAGCATTCCAGTAATTTCTGAGGGAATGAGTAGCTTAAAGCGGTAGAATGCGCATTGATTAAAAGCTTGTCTTGCTTCAAACAAGGCGACTCCAAAGCTTTGTGCAAACACTCGCAGTGCACCCAGTGGAGCACACTAACAACCAGAAGTTAGGGAAAGATCTGACATATTTTACATGTTTCAGAGCATTTTTCTGGGGGAACGTTTTTTTAAGTGTTACCAAGTCATATAAAGTTAAAAAATATATATACTTTTAAATGTTTCAAGATATTAAAGCACTTATAATTTATATTTTCAACCATTGGCACTAATAAAAATAATTAAAAAGTATTTTCTTCCTTTACAACACACAAAAAATACCTGTACTGTCTAACAGTATGTTTGACTATATGGCATATTTGAGGTGGTGTGAAACACCAGTTTCCTAAAATATGAAATACTTTTGTGTTCCTTCTTTTACTTCTTGCGTACATTGTGTTTATATTTCATTTTTACATTTATACTTCCTGACATTTATGTTTTCTGTTATGGTCCGCTGCTATAATGTGTGAATTTCCCCAGTGCGGGAGAAATAAAGTTATTCTTATTCTCGTTCTTTTTCTTAACACAATCATTCGTATGCTTTCAAATGCATATACAGCAAAGAGCCTTTGACGTTAAAAATAAGAAGGAACCTGCAGTAGCTGAAGATAACTTATATTAGAATGACATAAGTCACTGCAATACCACAATTAACCACATTCCTCTATCCACTTTGTTTTTAACGAACTTCATCATATAATTAATTTTGTCTATCACACTCATTTCAGATCATCAGATATTTATATAATACAGCGTTAAAGGCCCAGCATTCTTTAAAGAAAGGCATATCAACGGTCCCCTTTCATGCCAGAGTTTTAAACTAAGATCATGGTATGCTGGGAAATGGAGTTTTAGCAGTTTTGGTCAGAATTGGAAAACAATGTAACTAGTGAGTTCATTAGCTCAGAGTACATGTTGTGAATGACCGTCAACTAATACCACATCAAATTGTAGTTAATAATATGCTAATCTGGTTGACTTATAGCAATTTTTGCATTTGGTAAATTTGTTTATTTGCAATAGCCACCTTTATGATTATTATTATTATTATTAGACCTTTATTTATACAGGTTAGTTCCAAGTGAGCCTCGAAGACTCATTTATAAGAGAGACCTGTTTATGGGGGTCTCAAAGGCTAAGAAATTGTAAATGCACATCCTTGATCCACATTATTGATTACTTTTTTAACAACAACAATAAAAATCCAGCTCAGGTACACAAGATATGTTGTTAATGCTACACACAAACAAACACGTGCACAGAGACACTGACAAAAAAACATCAGCACCATTTTGCCTTTGGTGGCAGGCAGAAAGAAAAAAAAGTTGATTATAATGCAAAGCAACATGTTTATCCTTTGAGTTACCTGACACAGCGTCAGCTAAGAGTTCATAACAGATGTGAAGCCACAACTTTTTACTAGATCGTTTGTGTCATGATTAATAAATATTTAACCCAATGACTCGTCGGCAGACCTTTTCTAATGAACCTTAGCTGAGACAAGAATAACATCCATAACTACCCTCCTTTTATAGAACACTGGGACCAGAATTACACTGTGAGGTGGTAATTAGCCATCATTATCCTGCAACAGCCAATCGGATAGGGGAGTGTAGGAAGCAATAGTTCAAATGCAGTCAAGGAGATTACCAACCTTTTACTGACAGACTGCAAAACAGAAGCAATCTTTGATGGTCTCTCCTTTTGTATCCTTCTGTCTGACTTCAATATTAATCTAGAACTCAGTGATGTTTATGATAAAATCCTGTGTAAAATTATTCTACACATGAGGTTTACATGTTCTGATCTACTAAAAGCACCAAGTGTAACAATTAAAGGAAGCAGACAGAAAACCCACCTCCTTGAAAGGTTGTATACAGTATCCATTGTTGCCATCCATCCATCCATCCATCCATCCATCCATCCATCCATCCATCCATCCATCCATCCATCCATCCATCCATCCA
>NC_056509.1:26720108-26740112 GCF_014905685.2 Nematolebias whitei
ACAAAACAAAAAAAAAAAAAAACAAACAAACATGCATGCACGGAGAGAACATGCAAACTCTACCCAGACAGGTCCTGGACTGGGATTTGAGCCGGCTACCTTCTCACTGAGAGGCAACAGCTCTACCAACTGCACCACCGTGCCAGCCCTTGCCAGTATTAAAAAAGATGATCTAATGTTGAGAAATTATTAATTTATATTTGTGTCAAACCTTAAAAATGACAGTATGTGCACTCTAATTAATAAACTGTGTTGTAAACAACTCAAATACAGACATATCAAATTTAAGCTCAATATGTGTAAAACTGACAAATTTAGACATTTTGTCTTGCTAATGTCAATTAATTGTGACGATTATCTTGAGATGGATTGGCTTCAAGATGCAAAAAGTTGTAGATGTATATCAAATTGCTCAATATCCCAGTTAGGTCAGGTCCTCTGGTTCATTTCTTCTTGTTGAAACATTTCGTCTTTCATCCAAAAAACTTCATCAGTTCAAGGAGCTGCAACAAACTCAGCGTTATAAATAGCACCTTCTCATAGTGGATCAAGCAGTTTGATGGTGCGCAGGAGATGTCCAGAGGACCTGACTTAACTTTGTTAGATACATCACACGTATTTTATTTATTTTTTCATTCATGGCTTCATGAAATATCTTTATAACAGACACAAAGGGGTGACAATAATAGTTAAAGCAGGAATTTTAAACAAATATGTTTAGTTTAACTCAGCATCTGTGAAATTTAACCAGTGAATGATTATTTAACACACCTAGAGCACCATTCATCAAGGAAGTGTTTGACACTGACTCTTCAACATATTAAATCCTCAAAATCCTCAAAATTATTAGCAAACTAAGTGCAGAAAGTACATATATTATAATATAGCCACAGAGTCACAGTGTCCATTGAAATGTTAATGCTAATTATATTTCTTCTATAGAAACATTCATTTCTTAATAACCACCATTTGGAATTTCTGCACAGCAGAAAAAGAGTTAGTTTTTTCAAGGACTTTTTTTAAAATGAGCTAAAAATCATGCCCCTTGGTTTTATTCCATGTGGAACTGGAGTGCACTCAGTAAAATTTTATTTTGACTGTGGAGTTTTCTTGAAAACCTTTTTCTCAGAGAAAACTATTTCCAAGGCAATCATGTTTTTTATTTATTTATTTAGTCACTTTTATTTATTGTACAGTATGGCTGTGATGTTAAACATAATACAGTCTTCTTTCTAAATTATATTAATGAGTTTAGTGGTTTAGGTTATGGAAATAATAAAAAAAAACACAATCAGTGACTGTGCACTGACGTTTGGTCCTCTTTTTGTGGTTGGGACGTGAAGGCAGTTTTTACATGTGTATTTATTCGAGGCTTAGTGTTTTTAAAGGCAGTTTAAATTTTACTAGAATGTTTTAGTCTTATCTTATTGAATTATTGATTCCCTTTTCTTTTGTTTTGTGGTTTAAGTCAGTGTCCCTTAAAAAACAGGAACAAACTGGAGGGATTGTAAAAGTGAGCCGTAAAGCGCTGTGATGTCCCTTAGTGGTCTTCCTGATCTTTATAAAGTTCAAAATAAAGATCAAGTCAATCAGACTGACTCTGCCAGTGTTCTATTTCTTTTTGCCTGATTTTTTTTATAAAACCAAAATACAGCCAAGCAGATTAAAAAATAAATAAATAAATCCCTGTAGACATCAAGTTAATTTATGACTCAATGTTTTCAGCACCACATTTATCTCCTAGGAATTTTAATTTGAAAGTTTGTTGTTTGTCTCTATTAAATTTTCATATTTTAATGTACTTTTGCTACTGCATAGACGTGGTCAGGAGAAACAGGGAAAGCAGAGCTTCATCTGTCATTTAAATAAAAATATATATGATCAAATAAATCTCTCTGTGCATGCGTGGAGTTACTCAGATTATTCTGGTTTCCTCTGACAAATCAAGCAGCATGCATGTTAGGCTAAATGGAAACTCTAAATTATCCATAGTGAAAGTGGGAATTGTTGTTTTGTTTGTTTCTTATGTGCCTCTGTGTTGGACTTGCAACCTGTCCTGTATGGGCTCCAGCGACCCCTACAACCCTGAAAGGAAGAAGTTGGTAAAGATGATCAATGGATAAAAGTAATTAAATGGTTACATTTATCTGATGATTGGTATTATACTGTGCAGTCTAAGTTGAGTCAGATCTTTTGGACAGATACTTCTTTGTTGAAACGTTTCGTCTTTTATTCTAAAGACTTCTTCAGTTCAGTCTGAGGAGGTGCAACAAACAGTCGTATAAATAACATCTTCTCATCAGGGATTTACGGTGGCCCTAAGGTGTACATGAACAACATTTGAAAAAAACGGAATTACATTTGAAAAAACACAACAAAAACAACAACTTCAACAATTACTGCTTTTAAAATTCAAAATCACTTTATTTTTGCATTTGGCTCTTTGCATCAGCAACAAACTGAGCCTCTCCTTAGATTGAGCAATCTGTCACAAACTGTGCTGGCATGGCATGCAGTGAGAGCGTATTGCTGTCTCTCAGTGTGTCGTCAATAAAATATTTCAAACACTTACAATATGCCCCGGCTTCCCATAGTTTAGCTGATGTTTAAAAGGTATAATGCGTTTTGTGTGCAGAGAGATAATCCATCAGCGATCACTGTGAAGAAGCACTAGGTGAGGTAGGCTTGCACACACACCAGTGATAGTGAGCTGAGAGATCCTTCCTGCTACTCTGCAACTGCTAAGTAAGTAAGTAACAGCAAGCTAGTTACAATCTTACAGTCCAAGGAGACATTTAATGTCAAGTGCAACAATCTATTTATTATTTCCCTCTCGTCCATCCTTGAATTATTTATACAATCTTAAACAATTTCCTAAACTTGACTTTCACCCAAAGCAGCAGGACGGCTCAGTGGTTAGCACTGTTGCCTCACAGCAAGAAGGTCCTGGGTTCAATCCCCAGTTGGACCTGGGATCTGTCTGTGTGGAATTTGCATGTTCTTCTCATGTTTGCGTGGGTTTTCTCTAGGTACTCCGGTTTCCTCCCACAGACCAAAAACATCCTTCAGGCCCAGTCCTCCCTTGCAAAAGAGATCTGTGATCTCAATGGGATTTCCCTGGTTAAATAAAAGTTCTAAATAAATAACTAAAGTAATAATGCAAGGAGGATGAAGGCCAAAGCTGAAAGGTTTGCTTCAGACTATGGGACAGAAGATTACCCGCTCATTTTAAATGGAGTGGTGCACACAAAGAGACCGGCTGTGTGGACGTCCAGTGAGAAACCACCATTTCTACTTACTGCAGAGCCTGTTAAAATATGCCAAGCTCTTTGACTTTGTCAGACTAAAAGGTGGATCTCATCGGACTGTAGAGCTCACAAATGGTGGGAAATACATGTAAATGTCCTGGACAGCTTCTCATCTTTTTGAGCTAGAAATATCTTATTTAGACTGTTCCTGTGGTGACAAAGTTGCTCCTGCTGGTGCTCACAGTGCCAGCTACTAGAGCGTCAGTGGAGCAGTCATTCTCAACACTGAAAAGACTCAGAACAGGACTGATAAACCTTTCTTCCCTGGCAGTGAAGTCTCCACTGAGACAGATAGACTTATAAAACTGAAGGAAGACATCTGCATAAATGTAACAGACATTTCTGGAATGCCACATAACATTTTTTTATTTTTTTTATTTTTTTTTATGAAATGGGCATGACATGAGGTACAGCTGGTATGTTTGGTGGATGGTGATATAAGAAATGAAACAACCCATTAACTGCTGCCAATCAAATGGTGAAAAAGCTACCCTAGGGTGCATATACAGTATTTGTAAATCTGACTTTGATGGCGTTAATGACTCACCAGCCATAAACCTCACCACACGTCACTGTGTTGCTGGACAAACAAATGTTTTCCACCAAACACAAGCACGATGCCTTGAAGCTTGTATTTCACAAAGCTGTATAATAAAATAGCAGTTTGATCAAAACTTTATAATATAAAGCTTGGTTTTCTAAGAGCTTTGGAGCTTGAAAAACTTGTTAAATTTCAAATATGTGATGTTTAGACATGATACTTTTAGTTTTGGCTCCCATTGGCTCCCTGTCAAACTTAGAATTGAATTCAAATTCTTACTTCTAACCTACAAAGCTCTCAACAACCTTGCTCCATCTTATCTTACAGATCTTATTGTTCCATATTTTCCTAACAGAGCACTTTGCTCTCAGACTGCAGGCTTACTTGTGGTTCCTAGAGTTTCCAAAAGCAGAATGGGAGGAAGAGCTTTCAGTTCTCAGGCTCCTCTCTTGTGGAACCAACTTCCAGTTTCTGTCCGTGAGGCTCACACATTGTCCAGTTTTAAGATTTTCCTTTTTGATAAATCCTATAGTTGTGACTTGGTGCTACATAAAAAAAACTGAATTTATTTATTTTAATTTTATTATTATCATTATTATTATTTGTTCAATTGGTATCAATCTATTGCAGTTTTAAATTTTAGCAGGCACTTTAGCAGCCCCCAATCATCTGACCTCCCATCACAACTTCTCGTTAACTCTGTTCCTGTTTCAAATAAGCATGAGACCCTGAACTGTTTCAACAAACATTTTGTTGCTTATAGTTCATTATTTGACACAGTTACTAATGGAAAATCAGCCACTTCACTTAATAATCAAACTTCTACAAATCAAATACCTCCTACAAGTCAATCCTCAGTTAATCACACCTTCTCTTTTTCTCCGTTCTCAGTCAGTGAGGTCAATAAACTGTTAAAAGAACTTGATCCTAAAAAATCTGCAGGTCCAGATGAACTTCCACCTTATTTCTTAAGGCTGGCTGCTCATATCATCACAGTCCCTGTGACCCACATCTTCAATCTCTCCATAAGACAAAACTCCATCCCAGACACTTGGACAACAGCCTTTGTTCTTCCTTTGCTGAAGGGAGGAGACCCCACCACACTGAACAACTATCGACCAATCTCTAAACTCTGCATTTTAGCCAAGGTTCTAGAAAAACTGATAAACTCTCAAATCAAAAATTACCTGGACTCATTTAACATCTTACCTCCACATCAATCTGGTTTCAGGAAACAACACAGCACAACCACTGTTTCACTGAAGGTTCTTAATAACGTTGTTGAAGCACTGGATGCTAAGGATTATTGTGCTGCACTTTTCTTAGACCTGTCTAAAGCTTTTGACACTGTGGATCATAACATCTTGTGTTATAAGCTCTCAGAAATCAGTTTCTCAGAAAACACCATTGGTTGCTTATCTAACGATCTCTCAGACTGGAAGCAATGTGTTCAACATAATGGTACTTCCTCCAGTTATTTAACAGTCAACAATGATGTACCACAAGGCTCAGTCTTAGGACCCACCTTCTTTACAATCTACATACGTAATGTAGGTAAAAACATCCCTGGTGCATCCTTACATTTCTATGCTGATGACACAGTTGTTTATTGTCGAGCTAAAACAGTTGATAAGGCTTTCCAGCTTTTGAACTCTGCATTTGACATCATCCAGACAGATTTGTTCTACCTCAAACTTGTCCTAAATACCGACAAAACCAAAGGGATGCTTTTTTCAAATAGGAAATCGGTCCCAGCAGTTCTTCCTCAGATTTCATACACAAATGGTGTCCCGATTGAGTTTGTTGATTCCTATAAATATTTGAGTATCTTGGTCGACTCGCATCTCTTTTTTAAGCTCCATGTGGAAAACTTGGTAAAGAAACTGACAGTTAAACTTGGTTTCTTTCTCAGAAACAGATCCTGTCTAACTCTGAATGCTAGGAAACGCCTTGTACTTTCCTTCCCTCCACTGATTAGGGTGACATTATTTACATGAACGCTCCTACAAGAACCCTGTAGATGTTGGATGCTGTCTATCATGGTGCACTAAGATTCATAACTGGCTGTATCGTACCCACCATTGCACCCTGTATTCACTGGTTAACTGGACATCATTAACTTCACACAGACTCTCACTGGTACATTTAAATCTTTAAATCACTTCTTGGTCTGCTGCCTTCATACATCTCCTCCTACATGTCTCTGCGTGAGTGCAGCTACAGCGTTGTAGGGATGGCACCATCTAGTGGGCCTTCCCCCTGTCTGTTCTCCCTTGTGTCTGTATTGATTTTCTGATTATCGTCACCAGTGTCATGTCCTGGTTGTGTGTATTTAAAGTCTGTCTGTCAGTTCTGTCGTTGTCGGTTCGTCGTTGGGTATTGCCTGTCCTGTCCTGCCTGTGTGATCCTGTTCTTGAGTCCATGTTGTAAGTTTTGCTGCCATGTCAGCCTTTTGATTTATTATTCTTAATATTATTAAAAGTATTTTATTTTTTACATCTGCCTCTTGAGTCCTGCCTGCGCAACTGGGTTCTCCTGTTCTGATCTGCCTTGAAAACCCTGACAAGCGTGTGCTCTCAGGACATTATTACCTGCAGTGTTCCCTCAGTGCGGACTGAACTAGGCAAAAGGGCCTTCTCCTACTCCACTCCTGTTTCCTGGAATATCTTACAAAAAGATTTCAAGCTCTCGACCTCGACCTTTCTAAGTGGCTTTAAGAATCTGTTGGACTCCTAGCAGGGACCAATGCAGACATGTTCCTGTTTTTAGTTTTCTACATTTGCCTTATAATCTAGCTGTTTTTTTTTGTTGTTGTTATTTTTCTTTTTTAGCCATCCTATTTGTAAAAAAAAAAAAATCAGTATGCCTTTTTATAACTGTCTATTGTTGTCACTCTTGTCCATTGTTTTTCATCATTATTTGTTGAAATCAGGTCTCTCCTATAAGTGAGTCCTCGAGGCTCAATAGGATTTACCTGTCTAAATAAAGGTTGAATGAAAAAAAAACCTCCATGGTGTTTGTATTGGTTTTCAGAAGAGGTTTGGATCTCATGACTGTGGAATAAAACTGTTGGAATCAACCCACATGTTAAACTGAGAGGTTTAGAGGTTATTTTTGGTAAGCCAATAAAAACGTTTATTTCTACTGAGCTGTGAAAGCACTGTTGCACACAAACGACCCCTGACAATTCTAGCATCTGTTAAGCATTTATTCCTCTCCAACTTCCATGATTAGTGAAGAGGTTAGGGGACGTGATGACATAAAGAGATACAGGAAACGATCAGGAAGAGGAGTACAAAATGGTTATAAAGGGGGAAAATAAAATAAAAAAAATCTAGCAGGAACTACAAGGAGATAACTCCAACTTGGCTTTTATGTTGCAGCTTCCTGTGTGGGCCTCTCTCAGTAGAGTCAGCCCCTGACAGCAGACCCGCTTCTACCTCCATTCAGGCTTCCATGCTAATGAGCTCAGTGACACTCCTCCCCAACGGTGCTCTGGGACTCTCAGCCAGAGTGTATCCTTTGCCATGTGCTAACCACTTGTCCCTCCCTGATAGCAGCCATGCTGTTTGTCTCCTTCAGCTTGTTAGCTTAATGCTCTGTCATGCTTGTCCTGCTCATTTAAAAGGCTACACAGATTGATGAGCACTAATACAGATGCTAATCATAAAGCACCGTTTGGCTTTTCTTGCTTGTCCTCTTCATTGTTTCGTCGTCTCTATTTAGAGGTGAATACACTGGTGGGGAATTCATTTGGGAGACTTGAGAAATAGGCTCAGTGTGAGGGGGCTTCATGCAAGGCTGCCACTTAAAAAACAACAAAAAAAAGGCTTAGAAACAGGACCCCAGGGCTCAAGCTAAACAAAGTACTAATGCCATTTATACCAATGAGCCAGTATCTCTGCAGCATACTATCAGTCCTGAAGGAAAGCAGGGAAACACCCATAATTAATGATCTTCAACTGCTATCACCATTACTGCAGCTGCACAGTCCCAAGCACATAGAAACACGATTATTCTTTATGCTGACAACATTAAGCTTAAAGCCACAAAAGCAAATAACCCTCTCTTGAGCATACATAATGATGACACTTATGTTTAAATAGTCACACATTTCCTTAAGTAGCTGGGACCTGCTCTGTCATTTCCTTTAGCCCACAGCACCAGCTAAAATCACTGTCATTGCTATTTAATTTCTCATTTAGTTTTTTATGAAAGCCACTTGACACACTACTAACAGTAACTACCCATAACATAACCAGAAACGATGTCTGAGAATGAACAAAAAAAGACATTAATGCGGTTGGATTTCAGGCTGGGCCTTCACAAGCTGAGATGTCAAAGCGCTGACATGTCAAAGATAAAAGATTGAGGGGATATGGGTGATGGACAAAGCTTTGAACACATCACAGAAAGGCTGAGGCAGATGGTTCTATCCCTAAGCATCTTTACAACATCCAGTACAAGTTCATTATGTGGACTGGGATGATGTTTTACACATAGAGATTGTTATAGCCTACTAATGATGTATTTTATTTTGATCTCTGACTTTTCGAATGTCTTCAAAGGAGAATAACATTTTTCACTGTTGAATTTAACCCAACTGGGAGGAAAACTCATTTATGGATCAAACAATCATGCTGCTTACTTATCAACATGCTGTTAATTGACATTTGAATACAAAATTTAAGTAAAATGTAAAACAATGATAAAGTTTAATTCAAGTATTAAGATATCAGAGTAACTGAATATTGGTAATAGACCAGTTGATCAGTTGGGCCAGTTTTCATTAATGTTTACAAAGGCTGGAAATGGCCAACACTAGATCCTACCAAGCAGATATTAAAGTGCATTTGTGGGCAGGGCAATGTTGTAAGCATTGGCATAATTAAAGATGGAAGGAGTGACTCAGTAATGTCCATTGTCCATGATTAAAGCTAACATGTTTGTTTTTTGGGTGCTGCCTTGTCGTATTTTTGGCGCCAGAATCTGTACACAATGGACGTATCAGTTAAGTATCAAAAAGTCCCCTCTTGCAATGCAACACTTTATCCAAGTCTCAAAAATAAGTGCAGCAAAACAGATTTTTTTAAAATACACACCGTATTTTTCAGAATATAAGGCACATCGGATTACAAGGAGCATTAAGCGAAACAAAACAGTCAGAGAAGTCAAACTTTATTCAACTCATTCACATTAACTCTCAACATTGTTCAATTGTACCACATATCTAGGTCCCTAAGCACAACCAGAATGAATATATAAGGCGAACTGTTGATTTTTGAGAAAAATTAAGGATTTTAAGTGTGCCTTATAGTCTGAAAAATACAGCATTTGAACATACCAGAACAAAGTAAGAAATACATGAATCAGTATATTCAACTGATATATTGTGAAATTGATAGCTGAATAAAATTATCTGAATAATATTTTTATTTTTTCTTTGTCAGTGCATTGTCTCTTGTGTACATGGAAGGGCCAGACTCCAAAAGTTGTACTGTAGCCTGCACTGTTTATAACATTATATAACGTTAGTCATAGAAGATCACTGTGGCAACTCCTGCAAAAGGGAACCACCGAAAAAAAAACCAACAACATTGTTATTGCTACTCTTTTTACTAATAATATATACTATTATTATTGATAAGTGGCCCAATGGCTCAGATGGTAGAGCTGTTGCCTCTCAGCAACAAGGTTGCAGGATCAACTTCCGGTCAAGGGCCTTTCTGGGTGGACTTTGTAAGTTCTCTCAAAGCATATGTGGGTTTTCTCCGGGTACTCCGGTTTCCTCCCACAGACCAAAAACATGCAAGTTAGGCTGACTGGTAACTCTAATTTGTCCCTAGGTGTGAGTGAGAGAGTGAATGGTTGTTTGTCTCATTTGTCTCTATGTGTCTCTGTGATGGAATGGAGACCTGTCCAGATGTCCCCTGCCTCTCGCACAGTGACTGCTGGATATGGGCACCAGTGACCAGAAAAGGAAAAAGTGGGTAAAGATAATGGATGGTTGGATTATTAGTGATAGTACTGCTGACAGTAACAGCATTTTTAATATTAGTCTTACAGTTTGTGTCTTACTATAGGGATGTTATTTTTTCCCCGTGCAGCACTGACAAATATTGACAAAGTATTTTAATAAATGTAAAAAAAAGAGATCCTGTCTTTACCAGGACAAATGGGCAGATCATATATCTTTTAAACTCTTTCACAGCTTTTAAAATGTAATTTGACTCTATGTGAAATGTTGCTTTTACAAAGGAAATATAATTAACAAAATCAAAAACAAAATTCACAACTTAGAAATAATTGTTGCACCGCTAAGAATGTGCACTAATTAACATTCGACTAGTTATTCGATTAATTATCATTTCCTATTTTGTTTAGTTTCAGGAGGGATTTGTGACAAAAAGGTGTCAGCAAAGGTCAAAGGAAAAGTTTACAAGGCAGTGATGAGACCAGCTATATTGTATGGTCTGGAGACAGTGGCATTGACAAAAAGACAGGAGAAAGAACTGGAAGTGGCAGAAATGAAGATGTTGAGGTTCTTCTTAGGAGTGACAAGGAGGGATAAGATTAGGAATGAGATCATCAGAGGTACAGCACAGGTTGAACAACTGGGAGATAAAGATAGAGAGGCCAGACTGAGATGGTTTGGACATGTCAAGAGGAGGGACCGTGGATATACTGGTAGAAGGATGTTAGAAATGCAGCTGCCATGAAAATGACAAAGAGGAGATATATGGATGCAGTTAGAGAGGATATGGAGGTAGTTGGAGTGAAGACAGAGGGTACAGAGGACATAGTGAGGTGGAGGAGGATGACTCGCTCTGGCAACCCCTGAAGAGGGAAAAGCCGAAAGAAGAAGAAGAAGGTTCATTAAATTAAACAACTTGGTTCTGATTGACATCAAAATGGGAGTTTTATTTTGAAGCTTTAGCTCTCAGGTAGAACAGTTAAAATACCTGGAGACCTCAAAAACAGAACCCCTTCTGATGGGGACGTCATCAGAGTTTTTATACACTTCTGAAATAGCACACGAACATGAGCTTGTTATTGCCAGAAGTTTTCCAGAGTCTCCAACACACACAATGATTTTCCTATAAGCACATTCTTTGCAAGTCAGTCTGACAAGACATCTGTTACACTTAGTTGATAAAAACAGCTCTGATGGGAAACAGTCTTATATAAACACGTGATCTGAAATTCCTGGTAATAGACACTGATAAAGTCAGTTCAGCTTGACTAGAAACAAGCTCCCATGCATGGCTTTTTTTTAGGAAAAACAAGTCTACCACTTCAGTGCATTCGCTTTCCATTCTATTTTCTCATTCCAAAAAGAGTAGCATCGTTGTTGCACAGCAGGAATGCGGAGAAAACAACTATTTAGGCCTAAACAATGATGTTCTTTAAACTCCTAGTTTAAAACTTTTTCTTCCTCTTTACATGTGTGTGTGTGTGTGTGTGCACGTGTACATTGTGGTTTTGTGCTGTGATTGAGCAGCTCCCTGTCAAGTATCCAGCTCTCCTTTGGCATCAGCAGGGTGAGATGGAGACAGCTTTATCCACCGCCACCACCGGAGGATAAATTGGATTTGGCTAAAAGCAACATCAGCACCACAGTTTTGGAACGCCCGTGTGGCAGAGGGGCTTCTTGGCAACACCAGAGACTCTAAATTTCACAAACAAATGCATGTTAAGAAAAAAAAAACACATTCAGCAGCTGGGGCTCATTTTTTGCTGCACATTTAATGACCTTACACCAAACCCCCGAGGACCACTAATAACATCCTGCTACTTTTCTGGCTCCACGATCACTTTCTTACCATTAAAGTAAAATAATTTAAAACATCTGGAAAAAGGAAAAAAAAAACTGATCAAATGCACAGACATTTTAAAGAATTTAGTTAAATTCTAGGTAATTATTTACCAAAAGTGTATAATAATTGTTCTACTGGTTTTAAATAAACACTGGAAACAGTCAGTTTGATAACGCTGCAGTGTTACACCTGCTAGGTCAAAATGACTTTCAGCATTTGTTTAATTCTTATCATTATTTCCACAATCTCTGCAAATATGAGATCTGTGAGACAGAAAATGAGACTATTTAAAGGCATGGTTTTGAAGCCTTAAGTGCATGCTTTCAAACTTCCCTTTATGTGTTTTTGGAGCCAAATTTGACAATAAACCACACGGACAAGAGTAAGAACACTTGTATGTTACTGAAAACAAACCAGTACAACACTAAATTTATTTTTCAATCTTAAAGTTGGATTTGAGAAGTAGTCATGTGATAATTAAGTCCAGTTGCAATAGTTCAGATCTTGTGATGTGGAGTTCTGTGGAAAGTAATGAACAGTAATCGTCTTGCCTGTAGTAGATATCTTCTTCTTCTTTTTTTTTTACAATCTTAAGCTGCTCAAGTAGTTACATTCTGATTAGTTTGATAAGCTAAACTCTAGTCAGAGTGAGGCAATGACCAAAATAAATTGCTGACATATAAAAACAATTTTACCTAATTTTAGTGTTATTGATAGAAACTTTACAATGCATGGTGATCCTTAGGGCAGCACGGTGGCGCAACTGGTAGAGCTGCTGCCTCTCAGCGAGCAGGTCCCTGGTTCAAACCCCAGTCCAGGGGCCTTTCTGGGTGGAGTTTGCATGCTCTCTCCGTGCATGCGTGGGTTTTCTCCGGGTGCTCCGGTTTCCTCCCACAGTCCAAAAACATGCATGCTAGGCTGATTGGTAACTCTAAATTGTCCCTAGGTGTGAGTGAGAGAGTGAATGGTTGTTTGTCTCGTTTGTCTCTATGTGTCCCTGTGATGGACTTGCAACCCGTCCAGGGTGTACCCCGCCCCTCGCACAGTGATTGCTGGACATGGGCACCAGCAACCCCCGTGACCCAAAATGGAATAAGCGGGTAAAGAAAATGGATGGATGGATGGTTATCCTTAGATAATGTTCCTTAGATAGAGATAACGTTACTAATTGACATTTATAATGTATATGAGTGTTTTTGTTCAGTGCCCTGAGATAACTTATGTTATGGTATGTTATACGTGGCACTATATAAATAGAATAAACTAAATTAATCTGTCAAAATGCTCCTTCTGACTACTCTTGCTGCTATTTGTGCTCGCAGATAATCACGGGAGTCTCTGGAACATGTAAAAACTACAATTTCACAGAACCCAAATTCTGAAAAAAATAAACAATGGCTTTTAAACAAAACATAGTTTTATTCGTCAACACAAGTTGTCTATTAGGACCTTTGGGGTAAAAAAGCAATAAAATAAATCTGTTAGAGAAGCCTAATAAACTCATTACTGTTAACTTCCGCACTTAAAAGTCATCACAATATACAAAGTTCGCACCATGCTGAGCAAATATTTGCTTTAGAATTCACTTTTGTCCTTGTGAAGTATATAATGGAGAAGAATATGTAATAAATAATTTTAAAGAGATAATCAAGTGGTGAAAAAGAAAAAAATCTATATTGTTATGAATGCGATCCTCATTATGAAGAACTGTTGTAAAATGTGTAATGTTGTGGCTTTATTTGGCACTGTCATTTGTTGTGACTATATTTATTTGTTTAGAATTACTGAATACAGATGTTGCAACGTATTTGTTTTACAGTTGAGTCCTCCCAAACTGAAAAAAAAAGTTTACTGGATCATCAGCACATTCATTTAATGTGAAATTCCAATTCAACAAGGCGCCATGTGTCCAATCAGTGTGAACTCGGTGGATTTGGTCACAGAGGATGGGTAAACATGGTCCCTTGTCAAACGAGTCACACTCTCAATTCTAATAATTTCTCTTTCTTGAAAGTGTAGACTTGCGCTGCATCCACCTCTTCAGCTATATAATTGAGAAACAGCTCATCCGTGGGATCATTCATGTGTGTGAGGACTTGAAACAGTTTGGCAGCAGCACATGCATATTATTACATCAGGAGTTGTCAGAGCCTATTGATTACACACTGTAATACACTCCCATGCTCTCCTCAGCCTACACCGTTATTGTAAATGAGACTTCGTATGGATCCGGCTTCACCCTATCATCACCGATCATCTGTCACACGCTGTGTATTTTGGGCATGAAACATTAAAACGGTCAGGGATGTGTGAAGCAGAAGAAAAAGACAACCAAGCCCATCAAATTCAAAATTGAGACACGGTGGAATAGAATAAAAAGGGTTGTTGAGTTGAACCAGATCAATTGGTTGTTTATAATTTATATGAACATGGATACCCAAGACTTCTCAAAGCAAGCTTACTCTAAATGGAAAAAAATATATATTCATTGAACATTGATTAAAATATAAATAAAAACGGTGCAATAGTTTACTGTTTTTATTTACCAATATAGCGTTCACAATGGAACGTAATAGGCAATTCAAATACTTACAACTAAATATTTGTTCAATTGTTTACACAAAAATAAATAAATAAACAAAACAAAAAAATACAGGTAACTTGGAATTTTATGGAAGTTAATCATCTCAAAACAACTGGGATGAGGCAACCAACAGCTAAAAAAGGGAAGTAGTTTGAATAAGAAACAGCTGGAGGAAAATTTAGAAACTAATTAGGGTAACTGAAAAAAAGGTCCGGGTGGCACGGTGAATCAGTTCTTTGAGTTGTTGCCTCTCTAGAGAAGGATGCCAGTTCAAATCCCGGCCTGGGACCTTTCTAGGTGGAGTTTGCATGTTCTCTCCGTGCATGCGTGGGTTTTCTCCAGGTACTCCGGTTTCCTCCCACAGACCAAAAACATGCATGTTAGACTGATTGGTAACTCTAAATTGTCTCTAGGTGTGACATTCTAGAGTGAATGGTTGTTTGTCTTGTTTGTCTCTATGTGTCTCTGTGATGGACTGAAGACCTGTCCAGGGTGTCCTCCACCTCTTGCACAGAGACTGTTGGACATGGGCACCAGTGACATCCATGACCCAAAAAAGAAGACGTGGGTAACGATAATGGATGGATGGATGGATGGAAAAGAGGTCCATAAGAGGACTGGGTATAAAAAAAAGTATTTTAGAGAGGCAAAACGACTCAGAAGTAAAAATGGGTAGATGTTCCTCAGTGTGTGGAACAATGTTTCTAAAACAAAAGTGGATCAGTTTCAGAATAATGTTTTTCAGCAGAAAATTGGGAAGACTTTAAACATCACATGAAATTCAAAATATCCAATTTTGTAAAAAAAAAAAAAGTGTACTATTTCTTAATTTTAATTTTTGATCTTTTTACTATTTCATTGTGAATATAATGCATGTTCACTGCAACCATTGTATTCTTTTTACATTTACATTCACATGTGAGCTAGACAAAAGGTGAAGCAATACTTGTGCAACTTATTATATGTAGGATTTTTATTTTTCTCGTCTTTGCTTAAAATGACAGCCTGTATATAGTTGACATAAACCAAATAAACCAACAGCAAACAGTTTTACACAATGTCCCTTTTTTTTCGAAACAGGGTTGTATGAAAAAATTACAACGTGCAAATTATGAGCACGGTGAAGCTACACACCTTTACTAATAGAACTCGATTCCAGACCATCATCTTTGCCAGTCATATGATAAAAGGATTAAGGACTAAAAATATCTGACTTGCCAAATTAACAAAGGCACACGTATTTGTCTGACGTATGTGTTCTTTCAGGAAAACAGGTGTTTTTGAGAGACAGAATTTATGGTGAATAAAATACTACTTCCACTGTAAGTTTTCATATTCACCATGTGGACATACTCACTTTTTAAACAAGGCATAAAACCATCAACAAACATCAGCAAAGTACTAAACATTTGTTAACATTAGCCTTCATTCAGTTGAACACTAATCAATTTTCATATTGGAAATCTCTTCTCTCAGAAGGTTTCAAATTTATCCATTTTCAGAATAACATGTTTGCCTGCTTCTATGTGATTTAAACACTTGTTTTATGTGTTGACATGTTTTGAGCTGTAATATTAAACACTATACAAAAAAAAACCCAGAGTAAACATTACCATTTGCAGCCACAAGGGGGCCCATTAGGCTTTTGACATGTTGTTTCTCTTCTGCTGACCCCCCCCCCCCCCCCCATCATCCTCTGGAGTTGGCAGAGTTATTCAGAAGCAACACTGAGGATGAAGAATTCAGTGATGTGGAATGGGATCGGTGAATTTACCGCTAACTGACTTGTCGGACTCGTTGGTTTGTTGTGTTAATTAACCTGTTCAGGATCCCAGCTATGTTCTGCGTGTTATTGTTATTTCAGATTAAATGTCTGTTCTTGAACTTTGTAAAATACACGTCTAAATAAATGTGACATACTCTGAAGCGACTTATATATGGACTTTTCCTTTTCATGAGGCATTTTTTGACTCACGCGATCTGTACTCCAGAGTGACGTATAATTCAGAAAATAAAGTACATATTTTGCTGTCGTTTGACTTTTTGTGCATAATGGAAAAAGACAGTTTTTGAAAAATAAAACTACCCATACTTTGCAAATATTGTATTTGCCTTCAATACCCATTCATTGTGATCTCAATGGTATTTACCTGGTTAAATAAAGGTTAATAATTGTGAATATTGTTTAATGATGATTAAACATTACCCTAAACCATATATTTAGATTTATCTTTGTTAAATGGAGCAGATTGTATAAAAGCAGTGCAACTATTTTACTTTTGCTGTCCGTGGTGCTGAAGTAGCTTAGGCAGCCAAAAAGAACGGCAGACACACGGAAAAACTCGCTTTTCAGTTAATAACACCTTTTTATTTCTTTCTTTATGTGTCTATTTCCTTGTGTACCATTGTCATTCCACACATATTCCACATATGTTACATGTTATTTCACACGTGACTCCACGTGACTTTACAGATGAGAAGTTTATATAGCTATTCTGAAAGGATTTTGTCAAGACTGTTTTTAAACAGACCTAAAGGAAGATGTATAAAAATAAACTCAAATACAATAAATCTGAATCCCTCCTGCATTTTTTTTCAATCTTGTTTTTTTTAAATTATACTTTATGAAACCTACAAGTACACAGCACCGAGAACCTAAAACTACTGTACCATGTAATATGCTCTGTAAATCATCAGGGATCAAAATAAGTTAAAAAATTAAAAATAAAACTTGTATTATAGTCAGTAAAAATATATTTTTTTGGATAAAAATCTTTGCATCAGCTAGATGATATTTCAGGTTTTCTTTTTGTAAGTTCAATAATTAATATTTAACTAAAAGTTACATGTAGGTTTATTAAACAGATATTACCTTATTGGAAATATGTTAAATTATAAGCAAAATAAGAAAAAAAAGAGTTTGCAATGCTATAAAACAACCAACATTTTTCTTGACTTTTCGTTTAGATGCACACAGAGAAACAAACATTCTCTACATTATTTAAAAGGGTGAACACAGGAAGCTGAAGCAACTCGTACTCTGATGTGATGAAATGCCTTTGACAATCTAAGATGCAGGCTTGTGTTTTAAAGTGAAGAAGAGGACATGAGCAGGAACAGCACTTGACCAGAGTTCATAAAACATCTACGGTAAGCTTGATATTGTCATCTTATATAAATAAATTTAGAACCTAAATGACAGCAAAGTTGCATACTTTGCTCATATTAGAAGAAAGCATTAAACATAAAGAAGGCCAGCTCTATATTTTGTTCACCAGTAACGCTACATGTTCAGCACCAATACAAATGATCTGGAAGGTAAATGTATGTGCAATTTTTGTTTGGCTTTCCCATCCCATTCCACTTTTCTCCCCTTTCTATATTGCACAGCAGTCCTGCTGAGGCAGTTTATTTCCATAAACAACACTAATCAGACATCTGAAGGGAGGGATAAAGCCCAGATTGGCCATAACCATGCAGCAGTTATCTGTTGATAGGCCCAGCGTTGGCCAACGCTCGTGAATGGCAGACGAAAGGCAACAGCTTTCTATATGTTTGGCTCGAATAGCAAGCCAGCAACAGCTCACTGAGGACAAGAGTATCTGGCAATCCTCAGAATATTGGGTGCTGTCAGCCAAGAAACTGTCTGATGATTGGCTGCGGTGACTCCAAAGTGAACCGATTGTCCTATCAATGCCTACAGCACTAGCTGGCTGACAGTGCTGCCTGCTGGCTAGCTTCACTATATGCAGCCATCCCAATCACCTCCAGGTGGTGGAGAGGGACATACAGTATGTCCATATCTTTAAGCGTGAAAGTGTTTAAATGTGTGTGTGTCTGTGTGTGCGTGTGACTCCATATCATCCATAAATTTCCATCGGGGAGGTGTGCAGCTAAGCCCTGCCAGCAGGCTCTAACACCTCATTATTCTAAGCCAGGCAGAAAATGGGTTTTTAGAGATCTCTCACTGGGCTGTGCTGTTGGAAATGTGGGCCACAGGTCTTCCAATATCACCAGCAGAGACCTAAAACATGCCTCATTTGTTCAAGTCAGCTACACCGCTGCACTTCACCCAAAAAAGAAAAAGTAAACAGTTTTGGTTTTGAATAAATTAATTTGGTTCTGTGATCTTTACAGTTTTAATGAATGTTGATTATTTATTTGATTTGTAATGGGTGGGAGAGCGTTAGGATGTTAAATGCAGCTCAACAAAATGATGGAGATGAAAAACAACAGAGCCCAAACTCTCATTTGGACATTTTATTTAGGTTTGTGTGGAAGAGAAAACTAATTCTCATATGCAATGACTTGGTCAGTTAATCTACATGTATATATATATATATATATATATATATATATATATATATATATATATGCACACACACATTTTTTTACTTCCGATCCAATCCTGATATCTGCACATCGGCCAATACCGATACTATTCCAATATCATAACCATAATTGATTTTATGAGGCTGTAATAATCTCCTCTCAAGTACAGTTTGTACAAATATATGCATGTATGTCCAGAAAGGCAACTTGAGGTAAGTCTTATTAATGTTGGATAAGTTTCAAAGTTAGAATTAAATTTTGCTAACACAAAACATAATATTTGTTTTATTCTTAGATTTAAAATGTATATTAAAGGGATTAAATGGCTTCAAAGATCTGCTAAATTCATGACATAAACCCACACGGACATGTTCCTGTTTTTAGTATTTTACATCGCTTTATAATGTAGCTGTTTTTGTTTCTTTTTTTAATACATATATATATATATATATATATATATATATATATATATATATATTTCTGTTCATACTGTGTCTATTCAATTCAGTTTATTTATTTAGTGCCAAGTCAAAACGGAAATCATTTCAGGGCACTGATCAGAAATATTAAAATACATTAACAGAAATATTCATAAATAAAAATAATTTAAGACTATTTATCTGAGCAGAGCGCTTTGAATTTAACTCCATCACAGAGCTCTCATCTTGAGCTGATAAATATCTCCTGGAGGGTAAATGTAAACTATATCTTGCCTGTAAATATTCAATCAAGCTGTGAAGCAGGCAGTCTGATTTCAGTCACCACGCTCAGTCTGCTCCTCCGAGATGGGCAGACTGAGCACAGCTGACTGAATCAGACTGCCTGCTCTGGATTGAACAAGAGGAACACACCGCTGAAGCCACGAAGCTCGAACATCCAACGTAAAACTAACGTCACCACGATGCCTGGCTTAACAATCCTCATGCTCTTTAATGCAGTGATTTTTCAAATGTTTATTAATTTGATGTATTGTAATGTTGTGACGGAGCTTCCTCCTCTTCGTACAGCAGCTCTACAGAAATTGCACGTTGCTGTCTTGCGGTGTTTAGTGTAAAATACTTCCACACAGTGGCCATTATGAAGAAAAGTTAGTTAGCTGTTAGCAACAGTGCTGCTCAGTGCTCAGCCCTCAAAAGAGTATTTACTCATGTTGTAGCTGGCTACAAATTATGAAATGGATTTCCTGAATGTGAGGCGGGACTTATTACTCTAGATTTCATGAAACATGCCTCTGTTCAGGAAATCCATTCCATAGTTTGAAATCAACCTGCAGAGCAGGTCATCAGACACAGGCATGCTTAATGGAAACATCGAGATCGGCAGGTTGGATCGGAAAAATCCGATACGTAAATTATGCTGTTATTGGAGGCCGATACCGGATCGAATCGGCCCCATCCATAATATATATATATATATATATAT
>NC_056509.1:26745112-26757992 GCF_014905685.2 Nematolebias whitei
TATATTATATATATATATATATATATATATATATAAATATATATATATATATATATATATTCTGTTTGTATCAAAATGCTTCATTCTTGTAAAACATGTCATTTTAGCTTCTTTGCTATCCTCTGCAACACTTAGGATAGTCAGAAGACAACTTTCAGACATGTCTCACGACGCACCTGACATCTCATCTATCAACACAATTATCCCCTGAATGGACCGTGCGACCCGATTGTGACTTAATCAGTTGCATTGCTACAATAACATACCTGATTTAATTTGCACGGCTCTTACAAGTCTGGTAATTCCCGCCAATTAAGATTGTGTTCATATTCAGCATATTTGTCCCTGTTTGTCTGAATGTCAATTATGAACACAATGTTTACGTGCTCAGATTGACTCCAGCACAAAGAGGGACTGAAATAAATCAATTACTGCAAATAATGAAAGCTGTAAAAACAATTTGTCAAATGTGAGAAGATAATAGAATAAATATTGCATTAGTTGAAAGATGAAACATCAAACAATGAACTTGATGGCATGGGACGCTTAACATAAATGCACTATACAAAGCAGTTACTTTATTATTTTTGACACACAGTCGGATGCCGAGCTTCAGGCAAAAGAAGCGATATGACAACACATTGCACTGGGTCAAACAACTAACTGTAAAAGAAGGAGCAATTAAAAGGCAACAAAACAGGCTAATGTGCAACGTTTCAAAGAGTGGCTACCATGGCACTGCAATTCCTGGCAAACACTCCCACTGAACACCACTGTAGCAACTCTAAATGTTAAGCACTTTGTTTAACAGTCTATTACGTAAATTGATATTGCTCATTGACTGTTGTTCTTGGCAGCCCACGCAGCGTCAGAGGAAAAAGACAGAGATGTAACATAGTGCCCTGGAGGGCTAACAGGGTAAGTCATCACTGTGGTCTGGTGTTCATTACATTTCCCCAGAAGCTAAAGTGCATTTAAATTATTTATTTTGACCAATGGCACCAAACCAAATGGTGTTCAGGTTGTTGTTTTTTTATATATGTACACTATGAAAAGTTTAAAATAATAAAGCTCTGGTGATTCTTTATTAAAGAGAATCTTAGATAGAAGATACTGAACAAAAAATATATAATTATAAAAAAAATATTATTTATTAAATAAATATACAAATTATAATTATAATTATATATTTTTATGTTTTTAAATAAAATAATTATTATATTTTTTAAAATAAATATAATTAATAATAAAAAAATGTATGCACGTTTACAAGGTTCAAGGGTCTTTATTGTCATTTGCATCACATGTGGTACATGAGGTGGAATGAAATTATGTACACATGGTCCCAGTTACACCCCAAAATAGCAAAAATATCAAGTATAAAAGAAAACAGTATATAAGGATCTAAAATATACACTAAGATATATGTTAAACGATTTGCTAAAAGATCCAATATATACCATAAACACTAATAATGTAAAATAATACGGCGTATTAAACAGCAGCCTGAACAAGAGTTTATAGTGAGCAGATGGGTACGAATGAATACAGCAAGATAAAGGCAAGAGATCATAAAGATCATTTTATTATACATAAGGAGTAAAAATAAAAAGCAATGAGGGTTGCAAACAAATGAGAAAAATGCAAGAAAGAACTACACAATATTAGGAAAACATTTTAAGAAATGTTATTATGATGACATTAAAGTTCATGCTCAATCATCCAGGTACAAAAATCCAATAATGGTCAATGGTAATGACCATTATTGGATTTTGCACCGCAGCACGGTGGCGCAACTGGTAGAGCGGCTGCCTCTCAGCGAGCAGGTCCTTGGTTCAAACCCCGGCCCAGGGGCCTTTCTGGGTGGAGTTTGCATATTCTCTCCGTGCATGCGTGGGTTTTCTCCGGGTACTTCGGTTTCCTCCCACAGTCCAAAAACATGCATGTTAGGCTGATTGGTAATTCTAAATTGTCCCTAGGTGTGAATGAGAGAGTGAATGGTTGTTTGTCTCGTTTGTCTCTATGTGTCCCTGTGATGGACTTGCGACCCGTCCAGGGTGTACCCCGCCCCTCGCACAGTGATTGCTGGACATGGGCACCAGCGACCCCGGTGACCCAAAATGGAATAAGCGGGTAAAGAAAATGGATGGATGGATGGATGGATTTTGCACCTGGATGACTGAGCATGACCTTTGATGTCTTGAACCACTTTGGCTGTGGCTGCCTGCCTGGAAGGAGTTGACAAGGGACCCCCAGAAACCATCCTCACCAGCAAACTGGTTGGTCCACTAATGGAGTGTACTGCTTAGTGAGGAAAACCATTTACTTGGGACTCCTCAGACTGATGAAGACCTCCGGATAGAGAGCAAAACGTCTTTCTACAAAAAAAAAAAAAAAAAAAAAAAAAACTGTCCAGATGACCTGATTGACTATTACTGGGTTACTATGATAACAACAGTTAGAAATAAAACAACATTTTTCCCACCCCTACTTTATTATTTTGTCATTTCAGGGCTCACAGCTTGTTTTTATTATTATAATGGACATCAGGTGTGGGCAGCAAGGCAGTGAGACCATCACACTGGCTAAATATATGTTTAGCATGCAGAGCATGAATGCATGACACTTGGAATAGAAGAGCTTTCTTTTACAGTCCAAGCAATGATTTGTGAAACTGAGCATATTGATATTACTAAAATATTATTGAAAAATCACTATTATCACCCACACACACACACACACAAATAGACTAGAGATGAAATATTCTAGAATGTTCAACATAATGCAAGATATGGTGGGAGTGGTGGTGCAGAGGTTAGAGAAGGTGTGCCTGTGATCAGAAGGTCGCCGGTTCGACTCCCCGGAACAACAACATCAAATTGTGGGTGGAAAAGGTGGAACACACACAGAAATGTCTCCTCCCTTATTTGCCCCACTCTGGGCCCTTGAGCAAGACCCTTAACCCCCACCATCTGCTCCCAAACAGGTCTCTCTTGAAAATGAGTCCTCGTGACTCAGTTAGACCACCTTTATCAATAAAAAATCAAATCAAAATATATCAGGCTGTCTCTTGGTTCTCAGGTTCATTAAAGCAACCATTCAGTTTTTTAAGAGTGTTTTTTTTTTATTTTATGAAATGTGATGAACAATTGGTATCTTACCTGTAACAGACAGCTCTTTGAATGAACCCTGGAGAAGGAGAGTTTAGCTCTGACCGCTCTGACGAGCCAGAAGGCGTGAGACCAAGACCGAAGTGGGTTGCTGATGTCATAGAACACTTTAAATCTCAGATATTTCATACTGGTTCATGCAAAGGCTGTTTTATAAACATTTACACTGCTTATTATTATTATTATTATTATTATAGACATTACTTTGCAAGAGCAAATAGCAGCTACAGCAACTATCTGTATGACTTCCCATTCAGCCTGGGGGCAGGAGGATCAGAGTATTTCTACTGGAAAAACCATGTAATACAAAACTGATGGCAGAGATGTTTACAAACTAGTGTTTGCATGAACCATTACAGTTTTGAAGAAATTAGTTGTTTAAAGATGGAAATGATTCCCATCTGTCTTGGCCTTAACCTTTAGCTATCCTTTAGCTCATTAATAATATGTATTTATTTAAAATAAAAGTCCCCCTGTGATTCTAATTTATGCATTTATGTACATTATATTGAAGCTTGACTTTTTTTTTCTTCCTTTTAGATTAGCTTTTTTCTGCTGGAATGGTATAAACACGGTTGTGAAAGCTGTAAAGTAAAAAAAAAAAAGTAAAAACTCCTAAAGCAGATAATCAAAAAAAAAGATCTGACAGTAGTTCTTTGACATGTTTGGGTTTTTGATTAGGCTTAGCTGGTTACATGTTTTAATAAAAGTTGTTGAAGCAATCCCCCTATGATAGATTAACCAGTTTCATGACAATAAACATCTCAAACCAAAATTAAAGGTCTCTTCACAATCACTTGTTTTGCTTTTCAAGCTCTTCCTCCCAAACACCCCAAAAAGTACAAATAAAATCAAACTGGGAGCATGACAAAACAAGGGATGAAATGTCTTGATTGGAAACACAAAAACAATCTGGCAGAGGTTCAACAAAATCAAGTAAAGGAAGTGTTTACTGATTGAACACAGATGTGGAGGAATAACGTGAATCAAAACAAGAGTGGAGGGAAACCGAGGCAGGAAGAAAAAACTATTACATATGAGTACAAGGATATAATCTAAAAAAAAAAAAAAAAATACAACAAACTGATCATCAAAAATCATAAATAGTATGCCTATATGGACAGACTGAATAATATTCAATAACCAATAGTCTTACATTTTTTCTGTTCATCAATCAATTAATCAATCAATGTTAGGTAAAAGTCAAGGGATCCACCAATGGGGAAACACCTGGGATTTCCAGGTAGTCAATGGAGGCCTGAAGTAAACTAGGGAATAATTAAAAATAAATAAATAAAAGTTCAATGGCTTTAATAAAGTTAATTAAATTACTCACGGTTGCAATATTGCTCATCTATTTTAAAATAGAGCAACATGAGCGTGTGTTTCTGTTTTCTGTCCAAACGCTGCACTGTGGAGTGGTTTGGTTTAGTGGGAAAAAATACTAATCAAATGTTTTTGAATGCAGTTTCTGGGAATTAAAAAAATAAATTGTATGTAAAATAATCAGTATTCCTACCAGAATCATTAGACCATTATAGGAATTGACAGCACAATTTTAATTAGACAGTTAGTTTACTAATCAGCTTTAATGTTTTGGTCAGAGGGGTTTTGTTTGGACCCGTGAGGTATTCTAGAAGGCGCTGTGAGTAATTTACATAATTGGTGAAGCTAAAGCTGTTCGACTGTCTTCAGATGCACTGTAGATCTTAACAGGTGGATATAATGGACTAAAAACATTTAGAGATATTTTAACCCTTGATTCGCAGGTTGTTTGGCTAGCTGCTAAGAAGCATGTTAGCCGTTTACAGAAGCTTCAGAAAAACACAAACACTTCAGATGATAAAAAGACAGCCATTATCATGAAACTGATATGTTTTCAAGGATTCAAGGTTCTTTACTGTCATTCACATCATATGTGGTACATGAGGTGGAATGAAATTGTATACACAAGGTCCCAGATACATCCAACAAAAGTATGAAATGTAAAAGAAAAACAGTAATAAGATCAAAGATGTGAACTAAGAAAAACGTTACCTAAAAATATCCTGATGCATGCTCAATAATCCAGGTAGAAAAATCTAAAAAAGTTAAATCTGGTCCTCTGGACATTCAAAAAACAAAACAAAACAAAACAAAACAAAGCAAAACAAACAAACAAACAAAAAAAGTAGAAACGTTTCGTCTTTCATCCAAGAGACTTCCTCAGTCTGAGGTGCTGTATTCAGCTCAGTCTTATAAATAGCACCTTCTCAGAGTGGATCAACCAGTTTTGCTGTTGACAACCAAAACCAGCTGATCACATGCTCAAGAAGGACCATCAGCCTAACAATGGATCATTAGCACACTGATGGCTGTTTACTATTCACAGGAGGCTGAGTGATACTAGCAAAAACAGCATTGTAAGAGGGGGACAGTTGAACGCAGAGTCCTGGCCTGATGTTGTTGCTCTTTTGTGCTGGTCCATCCTTTTGGCCAGTGGCTGTTTTGTTTCCCCGATGTAAGACTGATCACAGCCCTCCTGACACTGAACAACATACACAACATTGCTCTGTTTGTGCCGGGGGACTGGATCTTTGGGATGAACCAGTCTTTGCCGTAATGTATTTTGGGGTTTAAAAGCCACTGGGACGTTATGTTTAGAAAATAAACATCTCAGTTTCTCTGATACTCCCTCGACATATGGAATGACCACTGGTCTGGGTCTGGGTTCCTCCTTTTCACCTGCTGGCTGACTGGAATCCTGTTTGGGTTTCTTCTCTGCTTTCAGGAAGGCCCAGTTAGGATATCCACATTGCTCTAGAGCCTGTCTTGTGTGGGATTTCTCCTTCTGCCTGGCTCCTGAGCTAGTGGGGACGCTGTCTGCTCTGTGATACAGAGTCCTGATGACTCCTAACTTGTGCTCCAAAGGGTGATGGGAGTCAAACTGCAAATAATGGTCTGTGTGGGTGGGTTTGCGGTACACCTCAGTTTGAAAATGTCCTCTATCAGAGACTGAGACCTCACAGTCCAAGAAAGCCAACCTGAGAAGGTGCTATTTATAAGACTGAGCTGAATACAGCAACTTAGACTGAGGAAGTCTTTCGGATGAAAGACTAAACGTTTCTACTTTTTTTTTGTTTTGCTTTGGTTTTTTTTGTTTTTTTTTTGAAAGTCCAGAGGACCAGATTTAACTTTTTTAGAGGTTACCTAAAAATACACTAAGCACTAATTCCAAAAACTATACGGCGAACAGCAGCACAAACATGAGTCTATGTGGCCAGATGAGTATAAATGAAAACAGCAGCCTGAAATAAATCAGCATCATGATGTGATTTTTCACAGTGATTATCCTGCTTAGATATTCATGAGTCTAACAGCCTCAGGGTAGAAGCTCTGCAGAGAGTGGTGAAGGCTGCACAGAAGACTGTTGGAGTCAGTCTCCCCACCATCACAGACATCTACACCTCCAGATGCAGGAAGAGGGTCACCTGCATCATGAAGGACCCCACCCACCCATCACACACGTTTTTTGCCCTCAAATCTTTGAATCCTTGAAGGTTGTTCTTCTTGCAACAGCTCTCCAGGTTTTCCACTTCCTGTCTTTAGCAGGACTCATCATTGTTTGTGATATATCCCACCACCGCTGTATCATCTGCAAACTTTACGATATAACAGCCTGGATGGGTAGGTGCACAGTCATACGTGACCAGAGTGAACAGGAGAGCGCTCAGCACACAACCTTGGGGGAAGCCAGTGCTGAGGCTTATGGTGGAGGAGAAGTTGTGGATCCTCACTGACTGTGGTCTTTTTGTTAAGAAGTCTAGAACCCAATTGCAAATGGAGGGGCTTAGTCCTAGTGTGAGTAGTTTGTCCATCATGGTTTGGGGGATCAAGGTGTTGAAGGCAGATGTGAAGTCCACAAAGAGCATACGGACGTAGGAGTCCTTCTGCTACAGGTCATCAATTAGCCAATTGTGTGTCGTGTCCAATCTTATTTTGAAAAACTGCAATAGAGCGAGTCCACGATAAACGAACTGTAAAGTAGCGAGGGACTACAGTACATTATATATATATATATATGTATGTATATATATATAAATATATATACACACTTCTTTCTTCTTCTTGCATCTTATCCCTTCTTCAAGGGTCACCACAGCAAGTTGAGTCGCAAAAAGACAGCAATTCATTTAACAAACAAACATTCACTCTCTCACTCGCACCTACAGAAAATTTAGAACTAACAATCAGCCTAACATACATGTTTTTGGTCTGTGGAAGAAAACCAGAATACCCAGATAAAATCCACACATGCACAGAGAGAACATGCAACTCCACCCACAAAGGTGGGGGATTTGAGGTCAGGATTTGAAAGGTCATGATTTGAACTGGCAACCTTCTCACTGAGAGGCAACAGCTCTACCAACTGTGCCACTGTGCCACCCAATGTTTTCAATATATTAAAAATTCAGGCAACAATACTATGCGCAGGGCAGTTGGAGTTAACTGGTAAGTAAATTGTCACTAGGTGACACTTGTGAATGGTAGTCTTTGTCATTTGTCTCTCTGTTGCCCTGCAATGGAAGGATGACCTTTGGGGCAGCTGTGGCTGAGTGGTTAGAGCCATCGTCCTCTCAATGAAAGTTGGGGTTTTGATTCCACCAACAGTCACATGTTGAAGTGTCCCTGGGGAAGACACTGAACCCATCATTGCCTCCAATGTGTATCCCATCGGTGTATGAATGTGGTAAAGCTCTGATTAGTCTTTGTAGAGATCTAGTAGAGTGCTGTATGAATGGGTAAATGAGGACACAGATTGTAGTGTAAAGCGCTTTGATTATCTTGATAAGATAGAAAGGCGCTATAAAACAGTCCATTTTCCATTTACCTTTTCAAGTTTGCACAGTACTTAATCTCAACGGCAGCCTGTAAAATATATGTGTGAAAAGATGCTTATGTTCGTATGGAGTGTGTGTGTGGGTAGAGTACAGTAGGACAGAGAAAGTCCAGTTGTAAAGCCTCGCCACTGAGTTCCACACATATAAAATTACAAAATACACAAAGTACAGAAATAAATTCTGGCTGCCCACTTTATAAAAAGCAGATTACTTGTCATAGTTAAGTTAAAGCCCTGGCTGCTCTGTAAATACAAAAATAAACCAGTCAGTTTGGGCACCTCTTACACAGTTTGTTTTGTCATAAATTCAGGTAAAAAGCACCTCGCTGCAGCAATGACAAACATGTTATACTGCAGACATAAAGCTAAATCTAAAGAGGGATTTTTGCTGACTTTGAAATGTGGCAGGAATCACATCTCACCCATGGATTTATAAGTGTGTATACGGGGAGAAATACTACATTTTCTTCCTGAAAGCTCATGGTTTTGGGAGTTTCTCTTTCATTTAACACGCAGCAGATTTTTGCAGAGAATTAAACCTTTATTAAAGGGTAGCACTAGACTGAAATCTAATTTATTAAGACACATTTCTCCTTGCAGTTGGAGCCTTATTAGGAATAAAGCTCAACCAAATGGATGGGTCATACATCATTGAGCATTATTGTGCTGTGCTGTGACTCTAAAACACAAATTGGATTACCTGTGCACCCACGCAGATCACCCGAATTGGACAGGCGCAGCCATAAAGGCAGTACATACACAACATAAAGGGGCACGTACACTCATGTTTTCTGTGGCTAATGCAAATGTTGTAAAACGTGAAAATGCATGAGGTTTTAAAGACCTTGCAGTAAAGGGAGTCCACCTCTGAGACACACAGGTCCTCAAATGCACAAGTACACACCACAATTTTTGTGCTGTGACAGTAAATGGCACATTATTGTGATGTACAGCGGAAGACCACATCGCAAAAAGGTCGACGTGATGGAATCTCTCTGTGAAGCTGCCGGCCTTGGCACGCAAAATCAGATCCTAAAACTGTTTATGGCGCTGTGAAGCCAGACACCATCCCTGTTTTCCTGTAAACAAAGCACTAGAACCTCATGATTTATAGGCAAAGCATCCAATAAATCCGAATAATCATTAGTCTAAACAATCCATTTCTGGATTCGGGGCTTTCAGAAGGCTACATTTCCCACCCTTCTTCTCATAGTCTGATGGTTCAGGCTTGATATTTACCATTAACATTCTCATTATTAAAAACAACAACAATAAATGAAGACTCCAGTATTTACAAGACAATGATTAATATCCATGTAGTCAGCGGCTGTATGGTCCAACATATATTAAAATGGAAATCCTATCAAGAATAAAGAGAATTTGTGGAACCTGAGCTGTAAAAGACACTGAGGCAATTTAAGGGGAACTGAGTACTTTGTTAAAGCCAGCTAAGCAGTCTTGGCTAGCTGTTTGCAAACACTGCAGTCAGTCTTGGCCACTTACCCTTGTGCATGACACGTCTGAGTGTGCTCACAAAGTCAAACCCAGATGGCGGCCATTGCAGATAATTCAAAACAACACACCAATTTATTTTAACAGATTGCGTTCTAAAGCATAAATCCAGATCTTCAACTATCTAAACAACAGCCCAGGTGTTCTGAACATATGTTGAAGTCCGTTCTGCTGACAGAGCCCTCATATTTGTTGATCAAACCCACAAGGGGATGCCTTATGTATTTTATAACCCTCACATCAATGCACATTTATCAAAATTTGTTTTGCATGTTAACTTAAAACACTTGAAATTAGTCTTTTTTTTTTCTTCTTTCAGCTGCTCCCTTCTTCAGGAGTCGCTACAGCAAACAGATCCTAAAACTGTTCATGGCACTGTGGTCACACATCTTGCACCAAGGTGTGTGGCAATTGATTTTGCACCTGATGACCTTCCTGACACAACTATAGACCACCAAGCTACCACAGCTCTATGTGTGGAGCAGAGAGCTGCTATCTAGGGTGTCTGGAGGAGCAGATGGTGGGGGTTAAGGGCCTTGCTCAAGAGTCTAGAGTGGAAAAAATGAGGGTGGAAGCAGTTATGGGTGTTTCACATTTTCCACACATTTTTGGATGTTGTCAGTCCAGGGATTTGAACTGGTAACCTTCCGATCACAGGCCCACCTTCTCTAGCCTGTGCACCACCATGCCCCCACTTGAAATTTATCAGTTAGTCTAGTAAATTAGGATTAGACAATAGAAGTGTGCACCCAATGCCAGGGTTTTAAAAATACAAAGGTTCTCTTTTTTTTTTTTGGTGGGGGAAAAGTGGGAGAAGAGATCCCTAGATCAGGACCTGGACATCATGGGTCAAGCCCCAGCCGATTTAAAAAAAAACAACCAAGATGAAAGCTGATGCTAAGTGAGCCAAAAGCCATCTGTGGTCACTGTAATCCTTCCCGAATGAGATTATCTTGGTGTGAAAACAGTAAATCTGGGTGGGAAGGGCACTCCCATCCTTTGTGTGTCTAAGACAAGACCTACTGAACCCCTTCCATTAATCTCTGCACACAGACACACCCTGGCAAGCCACATATTAGCTCTCCACCTCCTGAATTTCAGCATCAGTGCATTCAAGGCAAGTGAAGGATCGGCACTTCTACATCAACACCTTAAGGGAGAAAAAATGGACCATAAAGCAAAAGTTTCTCTCTTGCTCTTGCTGCTTTCAGGCCTCTGCAATGCTCACACCAGAGATCACTCGAAGAAGGAGGATATTTCTACAACGATCATCAGAATAAACAATGGTGAGCATTTAGTCACAATGTAAAAAACCAAAAGAAAAGAAGCAATGCATTCTCGTATTATAGAGCTGGGTTTATAGCATGAAAATCATTTTTATTCTAACAGGAACTTTGGTTCAACAACTGATTGAAGGAGATGTGGTCATTCCAAAAACCAGGAATGCTATGAAGTGCCACACTAAACAATACAGCTGCTTCTGGCCAAAGTCTACCAACGGGAATGTAGAAGTCCCTTTTGTTATAAGTCCCAAGTATGGTAGGTTTAATTTTATTTTTGAAATAAGTCATACTGTTAATTTGGTCATTGTATATTAGCAAGTTTCTTTCATCAAATGAAGTATTTTATTTCTGAATGTAGATGACGATGAGAGGAATATAATTCTGACTGCCATGAAAGGCTTTGAACCAAAGACCTGCATTCGCTTTGTTCCTCGTACAAAACAAAGGGCATACCTAAGCATTGAACCAAGATTTGGGTAAGCAAATGAGGAAAAACAACACCTAAATTACATTTGTTTAAAATTTAACTAAACTAGTACAATGTGCATTGCAAAGTGTAAAATCAAAAGCAGTAAATTAGGCGAGGATCAAACCATTTTTATGACTACTGCTGTTATGATTCTGTTCAGTTTTATGTAGTTTCCTGTAATAATTATAAGAAGTGGCAACAGAAGAAGAGTGACAATGTTCATTAAGTGATAGGTAAAGTTTTAAAGTGTTTTTGATACATTTCATTTTCTCAAAACTAATTTTTGGAAGTTGAAAAAACAAATGCAATTAATTGTGTCTTGAATGAAAAATACCCCATGTTTAAATGATTAAGATTTTTATTAACGTTATTAATGAACAGGTCTTAAGTATTAATGTAACACAAATTTTTCCATTGCATTGGAGAAACAGATTCAAGAAAAGTATTTAATAAACATGACGGTTATGAGGGGGTCCCTGAAACTTTTTCTCCACTGTAAGGGACCCGTGCATCCAAAAAGTTTCAGAACCCTTGCTCTACACAAATGTCAATGTCCACAATATTTATCTTTATCTCTTGACTTTCTTAGTTGCTTTTCTTTGCTGGGTCCTACCGGAGAGAAGCAACTCGTGTCTCTGCAGAGAGCTGGCTGCGTGGACAATGGGATCGTCCAACATGAGCTGCTGCATGCTCTGGGTTTCTACCACGAACACAACCGCAGCGACCGTGACAAGTATGTCAAGATCCACTGGGAAAACATGCATGATGGTAAGAATCGCAAAGCATCAATCACTCCATTCAGACAAGTTCATACATTATAATAGTCTAATATTGATCGTTTTCTTTATTATCAGATTTTAAGACCTACTTCAGCAAGATGGATACAGACAATCTCAATACCAAATATGACTACTCATCTGTGATGCATTATGGAAAGTAAGAGTTACCGCCTTCAAAACAGACGTTCAACATTAAATACACTGATTTTGTTGTTTTCCTCTTATTTCTTTTTTCTCTATAAATTTGTAGAACTGCCTTTGGAACGAATGGGAAAGAAACCATAACTCCCATCCCCGATCCCAATGTTCCCCTTGGCCAAAGGGTTGGCATGTCTGATATCGACATTGTCAGAGTCAACAGGCTGTACAAGTGTTCAAAATACAAGCAATAGAAGACCATGTTTGAAATCTGATTCATACTAAAGTGACAGCATCTTAGTAAAGTACTGGAACATCCTGGATCTTTGTAGAGTATTTTCTTATTCATGATACGTTTTAATGTATTTTGTGCTATAGTAAAATAGAAGAACAATGATCCACAAATTGACTTGTTACAGGAAATTCTTGCCTCTTGAGGCAGCCTCAGAAATACTAAAAATTTGAGGTGTGAACTACATTTTACAATGAAGAAGGGGAAGAGCAGAATGTGGACTGCATGTCAGAATTAACATTTATCCCACCATGTTCAAGGCCCAACTTGGTCACTCCATATCAGATGCACGACCTGGTCAGTTTATAGACTGATAGAATAACTTCACTGTTTCTAAGGGGGGGGGGGGGGGGGGGGG
>NC_056509.1:26758092-26758509 GCF_014905685.2 Nematolebias whitei
AACGGTTGAAGACTAGTTGGTGACTCAAAATTGCAAAAAATGCACCAGTTGTCAGTTACCTTTTAGATTTTGAGTGTTTGCAATCGTAAAACTGCGTGATCATATTTTAAACAGTACTTTTTTTATTTTTTAAATTAAGGCCTATTTTTCCATGCACAACTAGCACATTCATCTTCTGGGCTGTTCACATCTTCTCGGCCCACCTCCCAAATCATGCCCACTTCAGTTCACTCTTTACTCTCTTTGGCAGCCTCCACATTATGATTTAATATGCTGAAGTACACTTCAGAAATGAACAGAGGCAGATTTTACCTGTTTTTGTTTATTTAATAATTACTATGTAAAGTTCACAAACAATCACAGCCTAGTGAGATATTGGCTTAAAGACAGAAGGATTGTTCATTAAATCACCTATAT
>NC_056509.1:26758909-26783886 GCF_014905685.2 Nematolebias whitei
GTGTGTGTGTATGCATATATGGTAAAGTTGGCTTAATATTCTGCTTGTCTGCTAGTGTGTAAATAGACACATTCTTTCCATTCAAATTCAACAAGGAGCAACATGACAAAAGGGCATTGTTTTAAATACAATAAAGTTTTTATATATGTCTTAAGTTCATTCAGATGGTGTTTCAGTACCTCAATGTCTAGATTTTAAAATATGTAGCAATATGTTTATAGTGTTACTTAACCAGGGCTTAATTTGTAAACTGATCAATTCCAGAACGCTGATAGTGGGTGGGCCCGCTTGGGAGGAATCTGGGGGTCCTCCCCCTTAACATATTTTAATAAAGTAGATGTGATTTCATGCATTTTGGTGTATTTCTATGGGTTGTTAAACATCTACGTTTTCCTACATTTATAAACACGGCACTTCTGTCAATGCCCCCACCCCACACACACACACACACACACACACAAACACACACAGCCGACAGAACCGTCAAGTAAAATGGGCTCGGAACAGAGCCCGACTCTGTCATGCATGTTGTTGTCCAACTCCACATGTGAAACCTCTAGGCGCCTGCCCTGCTGCTGCCTGTGGGCTCCTGCCCATATACTGCCGGCTCAGCACTTCACTCTTTCAGGGGTGAAGATTTCTTTAAAGGTAGACGCGGAAATGCTTCACTTGAAGAGGCAGATCATATGCTGTTGTGCTTAAAATGAGTGTTTATGTAATTATTTTCAGTTACATATCCAGGATAACAACAAAGTTCATGCTCAATAATCCAGGTATACGATCCAACATTTTTCAGTCAGGTCATCTGGACAGTTTCTTTTTTTTGTGCTGAAACATTTCGCCTTCGATCCAGAAGGCTTCATCAGTCAAGGAAACACATAACACACTCCACTTTGGAGTACACTGTTGAGGGAAGAATAAGTTTTGGAGTAAGCTGTTAGGGGAAGAATCAGTTTTGTGTTGTGTGTTTCCTTGACTGATGAAACTTTCCGGATCGAAGGCGAAACATTTCAGCACCAAAAAAAAGAAACTCTCTAGATGACCTGACTGAAAAATGTTGGATATCCAGGATATGTTTTTTTTCATTCAAGGCAGTCATATTTGTTCATAACTTTATTATTAGTAAGCCTGAGAGTTACCGGATCCAAGCCGGATTCTAGCAAATAGTTACCAGAAGCACTCTGTCAAAATAAGAGAGTTGCAACAGAATCCAGCTCAAATTAAGCCCTGTGCTTCTTGTCAGAAAGTACAGTGTCAGCCTAAAACTGTTGTTTTAGGCTATGGAGTTTAAATTTGAATTGTGCAACTTCTGAAAACGCCCAGCAGGAAAGGGAGACATATTTATCAAACCAGTTAAACCAATTGTATTGATTCATTCCTTCAGTAGATTTGCAAAATAAAAAAATAAAAAAGTCTTAATTGCAAGTTGAATATCAGTATTCAAATCATATTTTCATTCCTGCTATTACTCTTTTGGGTTCAGGTTTAGTGGAAATGATAGAGTTTTACAACAGGTTATGTATTTTGGAAACAACCAAAATTAAAACAACATAAAGTAGCTGAGAAACTTTATATGCAGCATATTTTTTGAACGCAATAGATTGTTCTATAACCAACAAAAATCTTAAAAAATACAGCTGTTTACTAGATCTGTTTGATTTTGCAGTCTGTTTCAAACCTGACCTGGGTCATAGACAGTAGAGTTTTTAAGTGCCCCCTTTGATAGAGATGAAAGCAGCACTCACACACACATACACAAAAGATTTTGTTAACGTCCCAATCAAATGGCATAACAGATTGGCATTGAAATTCTGAGTCTTTGTTGTTGCCTTGTAGGACCCACTGGAAATAATTTTTGTGGGCTGAAAGAGGCAGGCAAACTCTGACACAAGTTATTGTTAAAGATTTCATGTAGCTTCACTTAGCTTCTGCTCTGCAGATCTAAGAAGGCTGAGGAACCAAATAAATCTAAGATGTTTGTAACTTGTCAAAGTTGTATTCATGTTTTCTCTGGCTAATGCAAATGTTGTAAAATGTGAAAATGCATGGGGTTTTAAAGCAGTAAAGGGAGTCCACCTCCGAGACTCACACACGTCCTCAAATGCACAAGTACACGCCGCCGTTTTTGCACTGTGACAGTAAATGGCACTTTGTGATGTACAGCGGAAGACCACATCACATAAAGGTCGACGTGATGCAATCTTTCTGTGAAGCGGATGACCTTGGCATGCAAAATCAAATCCTAAAACTGTTTATGGCACCATGAAGCCAGACACCATCCCTGTTTTTCTGTAAATAAAGCACTAGAACCTCTTGATTTACAGGTAAAGCAGCCAATAAATCTGAATAATCATTGGTCTAAACAATCCATTTCTGGATTTGGGGCTTTCAGAAGACCACATTTCTCACCCTCGTATCGCAGTCTGATGGTTCAGGCTTGATATTTACCATAAAATTATCATTATTAAAAACAACAACAACCCTAATATCAAAACAAAATGGGAAATGGAGGGAGAAATACATGTAACGGAGGAAGAGTGGAAAACAATCTGAGATTATCAGTGGAAATGTAGCAGCTCAGTGAGATGGAGAAAGTTTGGAAAAGTTTGATAAGATATTTTATTACACCCTACCAACAATCCCACTATAAAGGTAATTATCTAGCTTGCTGGATAAACTGTGGAAATAATATTGTAAATCATTATCATATTTTTTGGGACTGTCAAGTAATTAGAACTTACTGGAAGGAGATACATAAAGCAATACAAGATATTATTGGACGTCAACTGCCTTTAGAAAGTAAAGTTTTGTTTTTTGGACTCACGCTTCAAGGCTGGTCAAAGGTAGATAAACATCTGTTTAATATTGTATTAGTGGCGTGCAAAAAAGCCCTCACGAAAAACTGGCTTTCACTGGAGAGCCCAACATTGAACATATGGATAGACATCACAATGTACATATACAGGATGGAAAAAATAACTGCAGAAGTAAACGATGAAACGGACCGATTTATTCTATGCTGGAAGAAATGGATGGTTTATTTAAAATCACGTAGACCAGATATAGACCTAGCAAATTCTGAATGATATATTGACTGTAACAAAAAACAGTTTCACTCCCTTTGTATTAGTGTTTTATTTTTTATTTATTTATTAATTTTTGTTTTTTACTAGAAGGAATCGTCATTATCAAGATCAGAAGGGCAGCGCAAGAACAAATGGGGAGCAGACAAAAAGGTAAATCCAGATGATAGGCGATGGGTCAAGGCAAGAGATTCAGATAAGATCAGTGGTAAAGCGCTGCACTGAACATCTAGTACCAAAATGGGTTTGATAATCTGACAGGTAGCTTGGGTGACTAGAGCTCTTAAAAAGAGTGGGGAATAGGTGCAGGGCGTGAGTGCTGATTGAGCTGTGACCACAGAGTGGGCATGGCAGAATGAGAGAGGCAGAGAACCTGACATGGAAAACAACATAAATCATGACATATCCCCACCCGTAAGGTCCGGCTCCATATGAACCTCCTGGTTGGTCTGGGTAGGCTCTGTGAAGGTCCTAGATCAGGGTATTGTCAAGAATGTTGTGGGCCAGAACTGATGATCGTTCCTCATGGCCATAACCTTCACAGTCCACCAGATAGTGTAGACCCCGACCCCATGGTCTGGAGTGGAGGAGTCTCCTGACAGTGAAAGCTGGGACCCCAGCAATGAGTTGGGTGGGAGGAGGGGGGCTGGAAGAAGGCCCAAAGCATGATGATTCCAAAGGCTTGATTTGTGACATGAAAGTGGGGTAAATTCTTAGTGAGTGAGGGAGTTGCAGGTGAACAGCCATCAGGTTCACTGTCTTAGAAATGGAGAGGGGGCCCTCAAAATGGGGTGCCAACTTATGGCTTTCTACACAGAATGGAAGGTCCTTGGTAGATAACTAGACCTTTTGACCCACTTGTTAGGGTGGATAGAAATATGATGCTTGTTGGCACTCAGTGTAGACAGAGAACATCTTAATGTGGGGCATTTCCTTCAGGTGCCTTGGCACCTGATGGAAATGCTGGTATTAAGAGGGCCAAGGCCACATATGCACAGAGGATCGAGGGTCATTTCATCTCACAAGACCCTCGGAGCATGTGGAGGGGCATTAAGTGCATAAAGGCTTATAAAGGAAGCAGCGAACAATGCCCCAAAGACCCATCTCTGCCTGATGCCCTCAACAAGTTCTATGCACGCTTTGAAGACCAGAACAGACCACCCAGCACCAGACTCACCTCACCACCGGATGAAGAGCATCTCAGCATGACCTCAGCCGACGTAAGGAGTACCTTCAGGAGGATTAATCCATACAAAGCAACTGGCCAAGACAACATCCCCGGGAAAGTGTTGAAGGAATGTGCTGATCAGCTCTGCGAGGTGCTGGCAGACATCTTTAACACATCACTTACCCTGGAGACAGTTCCCACCTGCCTGAAGACTGCCACCATCATCCCAGTCTCAAAAACCTCTACAGTGACTGGTCTGAATGACTATCGGCCAGTGGCCCTCACCCCGATAGTTGCTAAATGCTTCGAAAAACTGGTCATGACTCACATCAAAACAACCATCAACATCAACGAGGACCCTCACCAGTACGCATACTGTGAGAACCAATCAACAGAGGATGCCATCTCCTCTGTGGTCCACACTGCACTCAACCACCTGGAGCAGAAAAACTCTTATGTCCATATGCTCTTTGTGGACTTGACATCTGCCTTCAACACCATGATCCCCCAAACCCTGATGGACAAACTATCCACACTAGGACTAAGCCCCTCCATTTGCAACTGGGTACTAGACTTCTTAACAAATAGACCACAGTTAGTGAGGATCCACAACTTCTCCTCCTCCACCATAACCCTCAGCACTGGCTCTCCTCAGGGATGTGTGTTGAGCCCCCTCCTGTTTACTCTGCTCATGTAGGATTGTGCAGCTACCCATCCAGGCTGTCACATTGTAAAGTTTGCAGACGATACAGCGGTGGTGGGATGCATCACAAACAATGATGAGTCCAGCTACAGGCAAGAGGAGGAACACCTGGAAAGCTGGTGCAAAGACAATAACCTTCACATCAATGTGAAGAAGACAAAGGAGACGATTGTGGACTTCAGAAGGAACAAACACACCTACACCCCCCTGAACATAAGAGGATCTGCGGTGGAAGTGGTCTCCAGCTACAAGTACTTGGGTGTACACATGAATGACAACCTCAGCTGGAGCAACAACACCACCAGCCTGATCAAGAAAGCTCATCAGAGACTCTACTTCTTCAGACGGCTGAGGCGAGCTGGTCTGGGAAGCTCAGTCCTCACCTCCTTCTACAGGTGCGCAGTGGAGAGCATCCTGTGCTCCAGCATCAACGTGCGGCATGGAGGCTACACAGCTGCAGAAAGAAAAGCTTTGCAGAGAGTGGTGAAGGCTGCACAGAAGTCTGTCGGAGTCAGCCTCCCCACCATTACAGACATCTACACCTCTAGATGCAGGAAGAGGGCTACCTGCATCATGAAGGACCGCACTCACCCAGCACACACACTTTTTGCCCCACTCCCCTCAGGAAGGAGGTTGAGGAGCACTAAGTGTAGAACCACTAGACTGAGGAACAGCTTCTACCCTGAGGCTGTTAGACTCATGAATCTCTAACTAGAATAATTGTTGTGAAGAATCACATCATGTTACTGCTGATCTGTTTCAATGTTGATGTGTTCATGCGTGCTCATCTGCTCACACAGACTCATGTTCAAGTTTGTGCTGATGTTCAATGTTTTTATGTTATGAGTGCCCAGTGTATATTTAGTTGATGTTTTTTTAGTACATATCTTAGATGTTTCCTGATGCATGCTCAATAATCCAGGTAGAAAAATCTAAAAAAGTTAAATCTGGTCCTCTGGACATTCAAAAAAAACAAAGCAAATCAACAACAAAAATAAATAAATAAATAAATAAAAAAAATCAACAAAAAAATTAACAAAAAAATCAACAATTTTTTTTTGTTGTTGATTTGCTTTGTTTTGTTTTTTTGAATGTCCAGAGGACCAGATTTAACTCTTTTAGATATCTTAGATGTTATTACTGTTTTTCTTATACATTTTATTGTTGGATGTAACTGGGACCCTGTGTACATAATTTCGCTCCACCACATGTACCACATGAGGTGCGAATGACAATAAAGAAACTCTGACTCTCTGACTCTGACTCTGACCTGAGAGCAGCTCTATGAACAAAATAAACCTCAGCAGCCTTACTCTGAATGATCAACACCAGTGGTTGGAATCCATAGACCATGTAGAAAGATGACAGACCAGTAGTAGAGGAGGGTAGAGAGTTGATTGCATGTTCCATCCAGGGGAGGTTGAGTGACCACTTGATTGGGTCCTCCTCACACAAGATCCATAGTTTGGTCTCAGCTTCCCGATTTGCCCTCCCACTCTGTCCATCAGTCTGTGGGTGAACCATTGAGAGTCGGACTGAGATGCCTAAGAGGTTATAGAACTCCCTCCAAAAATGGGAAATGAACTGGGGACCCTGGTCTGAGACAATGTCTGCCGGTAGGCCATTGAGGCAAAACACCTCACAGACCTCACCCATTTCCTTGATGGATGGAAGTTCCTTAAGGGTAACTAGGTAAACCATCTTTGAAAAACAGTCAACAATGGTAAAGTATTACCAGAATATATGGGAAGTCCAGTAATGAAATCCATAGCAATGTGGGACCAGGGCCATGAAGGGATGTGAAGTAGTTATAAGAGGCTAGCAGGGAGTCATTGTGATGTTTTGGCTTGGGCACACTGGCAGCAAGAGGAGACAAACTCCTTGACATATTTAACCAAGTCCTTCCAACAGAACTGGGCCCTTATTACTGTCGGAGTCTTATTTATGCCTAGGTGACAAAAAAGTCAAGTTTGGTGACAGAGTTCTAATACCTTTTTGATGTGGGAGTTTAGGACAAACACACAGTCTTTAAGGCAATCAAAGGGTGGTTGTTGGACCAGATGGGACTGTCTGATTTTGTCCTCCAACTGAGTGACCGATAGCTACACCATCTCAGACAGGATGGATTCCAACTCCTTGCCGATCTGATCCTCGATTACCCTGTATTGAACCCTAGAAAGGGTGTCTGGTTTGGCGTTCTTAGCCCCAGGTCTGTAAGAAAGTATGAAATCAAAGTGACAGAAAAACAGGGCCCACCTTGCTTGCTTGGGGTTCAGTCTTTTAGCCATGTTCAAGTACTCCAAATTCTTATGATCAGTCCAGACTTTAAAAGGTTCCTTGGACCCCTCCAGCCAGTGCCTCCATTCCTCAAGAGCCAGCTTGACAGCTAACAGTTCTCGTTCCCCAACATCACATTTCCTTCAGTGGCAAACAGGCTCCTGAAGAAGAAGGCACATGGGTGAATTTTACCATCATCAAAATGTTGGCTGAGGACAGCACATACCTCAATGTTGGAAGTGTCTATCTCCACAATGAATTGTTAGTTTGGATCTGGGGATCGAAGGACAAGAGCAGAGGAAAACATATTTTTGATTTTTGCAAAGGAGGCCTTTGCTTGGTTGTCCCACATGAACCTGATCTTGACAGATGTGAGAGTGTGCAACAGGGCAGAAATCAAACTATAATTTTTTTATAAATCTGTTGTAAACGTTTTCAAAACTTAAAAACCTCTACAATTGCTTCCTGTCCTTAGGGGTAGGCCAGTCTAGGACTGCAAAGACCTTTGCAATGTCCATGGAAACCTGGTTAGGTGAAATGTTAAAGCCCAGAAATTAGGTGGTGATCTAGTGGAATTCACATGTCTCTGCCTTAACAAACAGATTGTTCTGCCAAAGTCTCAACAAGACAGATCTTACATGTTTCTTGCGGGTCAATAAGGCCTTAGAAAATATGAGGATGTTGTCCATATAAACGCAAACAAACTGATTAACCATATCTCTAAGAACATCATTAACAAGTGTTTGGAAAACAGCAGGGGCATTAGATAGACCAAAAGGCATTATTAGATATTGATAATGTCCCGTGGGTGAATTAAAAGCTGTTTTCTGCTCATCCCCCTCTCTGATGTGGACCAAATTTATCAACCTTTATTTACACTGATAAATCACATTGAGCCTTGACGACTCATTTACAAGTGAGACCTGTTTAGACAGACAAAAAGTGATGAAACTGACACATGTATAGGATATGGAGGTCAAAAAATCATATCAAACTCTCACTCCTTGGTCGAGGAGAGATAGTCTGAGATTGAAAAAAAAAAACACCCCACACATAGGCGCATAGTGACACAGACTTTCTGCAGTGGAGAGGAGACTAAAAGAGCGATGAGTGTGTCCAAAGACACTCCAGATGCACTGTAGGAGTTCTAATAAAAATGGTATAACCTATCAGTTCCCTCTGGTGAGATACGTAAACACTCTCAAGGGGTGCCGAGGTCGACTTAGGATAGTGCCAGAGAGAATCCAAGAGTCCTGAAATTATGACACAATGTTTATTCAGCTGGGTCCCTCTTATACTGTAGGTCTGCAGACTTCCTCGGTGGAAGGGGAGTGGAGGGGTCAGAGCATCAAATTTAAAGGGCCTCCAGGTGAATTAAGAAAAGGTGGCCTGTCAAGGCTAGCCAAGGAGCCTAATTCAGATAAAACAACATTTGTTTTGGGAATAGGCAGAACTTTACTGATTTATGTCCACCTTGAGTTTTTTCTGGTCCTCATGAATCTCAAACGTCCAAATTAAGTGAACACACCGCTGGTCCATGCCTAGTACATGAGAGTATTCCCCGAGATCTGATCCATCCTGCCAACGAATCCTAGGGGCTGCAAGTGGCCTGTGGTTCTCACAAATCACATCCAATTTGCGGTTTAGTTCGCAAAGCAATTGAGTCTGTGTACTTGAAGTATGGCACAAACCATCACATAAGGCAGGCAGCCTGACCAGGGCCAAATTTTCTGCCAACAACTTCCTTGTTTTTTGATAAACTAGGAACCAGCCGATTCCAAAAAGCAGGAAAACTGTTACCATAAATATCCTGATGCATGCTCAATAATCCATGTAGAAAAATCCAAAAAATGATTTTTTTTGGATGTTACCATAAATCCAATTATATATGCATCTTCAACATCCTTAATGGACAGCAGAGATAGACAGATCACCTTCCAATCACCCCAGGAATCAATGACATATCCAGTTGCGTGTGTGCCATCAGAGCAAGTCGGCTCGCCTGAAGCTTGTCTTTTCGTCAATGAAATTTTATCAATTACAATAAGAGACCAGCTGACAAGATCCATAACAAAAATTATGGTTCATAAGATATGTAGAGAGAGGCTCTGAATCAGTTTCACAGACAGGACAGAAGAAAAGCAAAGTGGAGGAGAGAGATGAGGGGAAAAGTGTTCACCCTTGAAAAGAGCAAGTGGTGAAGTGGCAGGCATTCATTAAGTCCAGCTTTGTGAAGACAGTTGATCCCTGGATGAGGTCAAAAGCAGATGTCATGAGTCCAAATGTTATTTGCTTTTAATTGTAGTTTTATTTAACCCTTGGTTATCAATGCAGGGCCTTAATAACCAATCTTTCTTGCCCACACAAATGAAACCCGGCCCAGCTGGGGATGCAAAAGGCCTTATTATGCCAACTTAAAGTGACTCATTAATAGGGTTTTGTATGGCCCAATTCTCAGGACCAGACAATGAGTATGAACTTTCTTTTTGGCAGTGGAACCAGGGCTTAAATCAATAAGGCAATCATATGGTCTGTGAGGAGGTAGGGATGTGGCCTTTAGCTTATTAAACATCTCCTTGAGGTCATGGTAGTCGGTGGAGACCTTAGAAAGGTCTGGATAAGTTTCCTCAATCTTATCCAGGCTTAGGATGAGAAAAAAAACAGCTTTGAACAGACATGATGATAGACATCCTTCAGACCACCCCACAATGTCTTTACCCCTCCAGTCTATGCGGGGATTGTGCTTGAATAACAAGTGGTTATCAAAATACCTGGGAGCTGGGGGGAACTTATGACAAGAAACTTTATTTTCTCGTGATGGTTACCTTCAAGGGATAACATGATGGGTTCAGTCCTTTTATTGATCTGATATAATATGTGCCCATCTAAAGCTAGTAGCTGGTGACCCTTGCCTGAGGGAACCATTTTAATGCTCAATGACTTAGCAAGATCACAGTCTATAAACTCAATACCTGCACCAGAGTCTATGAACACAGAAAAGGAGTACTTACTTCCTTGAACCTGGATCTTTGCCAGAAGAGATTAGGATATTTTGGGGTCTGTTATGTGACTCAGCAGGACTCTCCTCTCTCCTATTGAGTCTGGTCTTTTTGTGAACACTTGGATACTATGTACCCCGTGTTCCCACAATAGAAGCATAGACTTAGTTTTCTACATTTTTCTTTTCCTCCTGGGTGAGACGGCTCCTGCACAGCTGCATGGATTCCTCAGTCTGTTGAGGTGTAAACACAGTGGTGGGTGAAACTTTGGGTTTGGTGAGGTTAAACTCACCCCAGGAGTAAGAAGGTCTTTCCAATCTACTTCCCCTCTCACACCACTTCTCCATGAGAAGTAGATCAATGCATGTAGCCAGATCCTCCAACGCTTTAAGAGAGTCAGGGTAATCTTTTGTGGCTAGCTCATCCTTGATGCTTTCATTGAGATCTTGAAAAAAGACATCAGCCAGAGCTTCCTCATTCCAACAGCTGTTGGCAGCAACAGTGTGGAAATCAATTATAGGTTCAGTGACACTCCTGCTCCCCTGTTTCAGTGAAAACAACATCCTAGCAGCTTCTCTCAGGCAAGATTTTGAGAAGCCTTTAAATGAATAACAAAAATGGGTGTCTCTTAGCCACTCTGAGGTACCCCAACACTTTGCTTTACCTGACAACAGGGACATGACATAAACCTCCTTGGACCATTCAGGGGGAACTGAGGAGGGAGGCAGCTATAAAGGGATCTCACACTGAGTCTGGAACAGTCGGCACTGATCAGGTTCCCCTTTGAACACTTCAGGACCTGGACATCATGGGTCAACTCCCAGCTGGTAAAAAAAAAATAAAAAATCAGATGATATATGATGCTTAGCTGTCTGTGGTCACTGTAATCCTTCCCGAATGAGATTATCTTGGTGTGAAAACAGTAAATCTGGGTGGGAAGGGCACTCCCATCCATTGTGTGTCTAAGACAAGACACACTGAACCCCTTCCATTAATCTCTGCACACAGACACACCCTGGCAAGCAGCATATTAGCTCTCCACCTCCTGAACTTCAGCATCAGTGCATTCAAGGCAAGTGAAGGATCGGCACTTCTACATCAACACCTTAAGGGAAAAAATGGACCATAAAGCAAAAGTTACTCTTTTGCTCTTGCTGCTTTCAGGCCTCTGCAATGCTCACACTGGAGATCACTCCAAGAAGGAGGATATTTCTACAACGATCATCAGAATGAACAATGGTGAGCATTTAGTAACGATTCAGAAAACCAAAAGAAAAGAAGCAATGCATTCTCATATTATAGAGCTGGGTTTATAGCAAGAAAATCATTTTTATTCTAACAGGAACTTTGGTTCAACAACTGATTGAAGGAGATATGCTTATTCCAAAAACCAGGAATGCTTTGAAGTGCCACAATAAACAATACAGCTGCTTCTGGCCAAAGTCTACCAACGGGAATGTAGAAGTCCCTTTTGTTATAAGTCCCAAGTATGGTAGGTTTAATTTTATTTTTGAAATAAGTCATACTGTTAATTTGGTCATTGTATATTAGCAAGTTTCTTTCACCTAATGAAGTATTTTATTTCTGAATGTAGATAAAGATGAGAGGAAAACAATTCTGACTGCCATGAAAGGCTTTGAACCAAAGACCTGCATTCGATTTGTTCCTCGTACAAATCAAAGGGCACACCTAAGCCTGGAACCAAAATTTGGGTAAGCAAATGAGGAAAAACGACACCTAAATTACATTTGTTAAAAAAATGTAACTAAACTAGTACAATGTGCATAAGAAAGCATAGTTTTTTATTTTATTTTTTGTTACCTTTTCCTTTTAGCCATCCTATTTGTAAAAAAAAAAAAAAAAAAAAAAAACAGTATTATGACTTTTTATAATTGTTTATTGTTGTTGCTGTTGTCCATTGTTGTCATCTTTCTTTGTTGAAATCAGGTCTCTCTTGTAAATGTGTCCTCGAGGCTCAATGGGATTTACCTGTCTAAATAAAGGTTGATTGATTGATAGTAAAATTATAAGCATTTAAAACCATTTTTAAATGATAGTTGTTAGCTACATTGTTTTTCTTTTTAAGTTGATTAGAGCTAAATATTTTTGCAACTTTGTCATTTGTCAAACATATCAGCTAAGGGGAAATAGAATCAAAACTTAATAATTGGGTCAAAATTTATTTTGATTTTCCTAAATACTTTGTATGATTGTTCAAAGAGCTATAGGTAAGATACTGATTGCTTGTAAATTTTCAACAAACTTCCACATTCAGATTTCTTAAGTATTACAAATGCTAGTAGAAAATGGATAACTGCAATTAGCTTTTCATTTTATTGTTTTTGGTTTTACAAATAAAACTATCACATTACTTCTTGTTGGATTAAGAAAATATGTTTTCTTTCACTTGACCCATCTCCAGTCTTGTGCAATGTGGGTAGTAGATCAATAATGTTTTTGAAACTTGTCAGCTGATCATAAAGCCACTTAGTAATAATGTACACATTGTCTGCTATTCTAGACACTGCTCTTCTAGTCAAATGTCAATTTTCACATTTATCTTTGTCTCTTGACTTTCTTAGTTGCTTTTCTTCTCTGGGACGTGTCGGAGAGAAGCAACTCGTGTCTCTGCAAAGATATGGCTGTGTGGAAAAAGGGATCGTCCAACATGAGCTGCTGCATGCTCTGGGTTTCTACCACGAACACAACCGCAGCGACCGTGACAAGTATGTCAAGATCCACTGGGACAATATGCCAGATAGTAAGAATCACACAGCATCAATCAATCATTCAGACAAGTTAATACAGTATAATAGTCTGATACTGAATGTTTTCTTTATTACCAGTTGTTAAGGTCAACTTCAAAAAAATGGATACAGACAATCTCAACACCAAATATGACTACTCATCTGTGATGCAATATGGAAAGTAAGAGTTACTGCCTTCAAAACAGACATTAAACATTAAATACAATGATTTATTTATTTTCCTCTGATTTATTTTGCCTCTAAATTTCTAGAACTGCCTTTGGAACGGATGGAAAAGAAACCATAACTCCCATCCCCGATCCCAATGTTCCCATCGGCCAAAGAGTGGGCATGTCTGATATTGACATTCTCAGAGTCAACAGGCTGTACAACTGTTCAAAATACAAGCAATAGAAGATCATGTTTGAAATCTGATTCATACTAAAGTGACAGCATCTTAGTAAAGTACTGGAACATCCTGGATCTTTCTAGAGTATTTTGTTATTTATGATACATTTTAATATATTTTGTGTTATAGTAAAAAAAAAAAAAAGAACAATGATCCACAAATTGACTTGTTACAGGAAATTCTTGCCTCTTGAGGCAGCCTCAGAAATACTAAGAATTTGAGGTGTGAACTACATTTTACAATTAAGAAGGGGAAGAGCAGAATGTGGACTGCATGTCAGAATGAACATTTACCCCACCATGTTCAAGGCCCAACTTGCTCACTCCATCTCAGATGCACGACCTGGTCAGTTTATAGTCTGATAGAATAACTTCACTGTTTCTAAGGGGGTTGTCTGACTGGGCTGCAACTGTTGAAGACTAGTTTTTTTGTTTGTTTGTTTGTTTTTCCTTTCTTTCAGTTTCTCCCTTCTTCAGGGGTCCCCACAGTGAACTAACTCGCATGAAGACTTGTCAATTATATTTACTGCAGATGCACTTCCTGACGCAACCACAGACCACCGAGCTACCACAGCCCTCTGTGTGGAGCAGAGAGCTAATGTCCAGGGCACCCGGGGGAGCAGATGGTGGGGGTTAAGGGCCTTGCTCAAGGGCCCAGAGTGGGGCAAATGAGGTTGGAGGCAGGTGTGGGCGCTTCACCTGTCCCACCTCCATTTTTTATGTTGTTGGTACCAGGAGTTGAACTGGCGAGCTTCCGATCACAGGCCCACCTTCTCTAACCTCTGCACCACCACTCCCTGTTGAAGACTAGTTGGTGGCACAAAATTGCAAGAAAAGCATCAGTTCTCGATTGCCTTTTAAATGCTGAATGTTTGCAATCGTAAGACTGCATGACTAATTTAAACAGTATATTTTTTTTTTATTAAGGCCCATAACTAACTTGATTAGATTTATTTACAGGGTTTTTTTTTTCCTCATTTCCCTTTGCTAAAAATATTACAGTAAAAAAAAAAACTTGTTGGATAAAAATACGATTGCATTATCTTATTTACTTAAAGGAGCCACACACGACGACAGGAGAAGATTTTTACCCACTTTTACAGATAGTCACAAGAGTTTTACGCAGATGTTTTGTTGGAGCCTGGTCACGAGGATCTGCAACATGCTGCATTGTCCGCTCGCTTTTTATACCCTTATCAGATACTGCACTATACAAAATAGCTTTGTTCCTACTGCTGTTATTGAAATGAACAAACTGAATTGACATCAATGTTCTCAGTGGTTTAACAGATGTTCATCTAATGATACAATTAATATTTCAATACATTATTTATACTACTGAAATGTTAAAGTTTTTACTCTCCTTTTCTGTGTCCTACTTTGTTTTGGATATGACCTGTGGAGCCTTGAGCACCTGTGAATGGTTTATTTGAGGTGTTCTTACTTTTTACAGTGTGTGTGTGTGTGTGTGTATGGGTGTATGCTTTGTACCACTGCAAACCTAATCTACCCTTGGGTATAAATAAAGTAACCTAACCTAACAGGTCACGACAACCTCGGCTTCCCAGCGTACGGACTGGGAAGCAACCTTGGAGTTACCAGCTGTGCATGCAGTATCAAATCAGCTCTTCATTCAGCTCACTCTGCTAACTCAAACACACGGTTCATGGGCAGTGAACATTTTCAGTCAAATATCCAAAAGCCTTGACCAACATTCCCCTGACAAAAATATTGGCAAAACAGAAAGGCATGAATTTAATTAGACAGAAATAGAACTGTAGAGAAAGATTCTGTATGCAGTTTGGCTCCTTGAAATTAAGTTTGGGATTTACGCCCTTGTGAGGACTACCTTGTTCCGTCAGAGCGAACCGGTGCTGCAGAATACTTACTGAGCCAAACTTTGCAGAACCGAGCCTCTGCAGAGAAGCACAGATGTGGTTGGACTTGATATAAACCTCCGTTCTTCTACTCCCTAACCCTAAAGAGACGTTTTCCCCCTATTTGGCCACACTCTTGTAATTTGTGCAGATTTTTTTTTCTTAGTTTTTTTTTTTTTCTACTTTCAACCCAGTGAACCAGATGAAAGATGGGTGTTGAAAGAAGATGTCGAGGAGGGGGAACAAATTCCTATTAGGCGAATTTTCCTCTTTCCATGATGTATGAGTGCACCAACAGTCATGACAGCGCTGCATGTTTTTTCTCTTGTGCTTCGGCTTAAATGCAGCTAAAGAAGACGTGGCATTAAGCACCGCTCCGAGAAAACCAGCAAGTTGGAATACTTCAGATGGATCGAGGACTTGAATGTTTCATAGAGTAGTTTCAGTTCATATCAATCGTTCTGCCAATGAAATATTTAAAATCTACTTGTTTACTGAAATATTTAACACTCAGGCTCTATTAATGCTCCAAGAATCTGCGGGAGATTTTCAGCCCATCTATAAATCAAAGTATTTCTGCAAAGCTTGATTACAGATCATACTGCGATCCCAAGCCCTGAAATAATAATAATAATTTTAAAAAACAGGCCACCACTGGAACACGCTGTGGTTAGATAAAATAAAAAGAAAAATCATAGAACGTTCACTGAAATTAGACTTTGATGCGGATAATCTTTCTGAACTTTGAGGATGAGCACAAAATTAAAGCACACAGACTGAATATTTTATGTTTCTTGTGACAATCTTTCCCCTTGGTGCTTGTTTCTTTAACTCACAGGAATTTAGTAAAATATTGATGCACTGTGTGACACAGGAACCTGATCTTTACGACCAAACATTTAATTTTGACCATATTCATAAACATTATCAGGAATATTCAGTGAGTCTTTCACATATGTTTTTGGAACACATGTTAAAAGGGGCAGTGGGTGTAAAACCAGCAGGGTCTCGTGCAGGATGTCTGTTCTAATGAGAGCAGGCTGAGCAGAGCCAAATGCAGTCTGTTGTGTGATGTCACCAGTAATAAACTGGCAGGCCATAACCGTTGGCTAGCTGAATGGCTTTCACCACCATGTCGTTAACTCAGATCAGTCTACCTGCCTCTCTTCAAACCAAACACACTGCAGCTCTCAGTTCACTGCGTGAGCTGCCTCATGCAGAACCATAATAATAATAATAATAATAAACATTTAAAGATTTGCTCTGATTTGTGCTGCCATGCTAGCTGGATCGACCTTCAGGATGTTTCAGTTTCATTTTCCCTGAACAAGTCATTTTACTTGACCTACTGAAAAAAAATTGGAAACCTTGTTTTAGACTTTACATGGATATTTTACACTTCTAAAATGTTTTGTAATCGCTTTATTTAAATTACTTATGGTTTAATTCAGCAAATATATTGTTTTATGTTCTAACTGTCCTTATGCATTATGCATATTTTTGTACTAAGCCCATAATTTGGATAAAATGGAAAAAAAGTTACCAGTTTAGACTAATACACCCTATTTTTTGCATCTTTTTCCGTTTAACCTTTGTCTGATCATAGGGTTGGTGCCTGTTGGGTTGTGTGATATTCAATATCAACAGAAATAAAGAGATTTAAACTAAATTATTAGATCTGCAATATAGATAAAGTATTCAAAAAGACAATTGTTTTGTTATGTTTCACAATCTGCTGTACATATGTTCAATGCTTAAAAGACTCCAGACTGGAAACATGTAAAGTTGACAACATTCTGCTGGTCTGCTAGTGGGTAAAGAGACCCCCCACCCCCACCCCCCAACTATTTCCATTCAAATTCAACAAGAAACAACATGACAAAAGGACATTTTGTTAAGTACAATAAACAGCTTTATTTAGATATGTGCCTTTCGTTTAATCAGATTATGTGTTTCAGTACCCTAACGTGTACATTTTAAGATTTATTGTATAATCTTTATAGTGTTACTTAATGGTTCTGGTCAGAAAGTACTGCCTTTATTGTTTAAGGCTTTGGAGTTTAAATTTAAATTGTACAACTTCTGAAAACACCCTGCAGGAAAGGAGACATATTTAAGAAATCAGTTTAACATAAAGAGAAAGATTGATGTCTTCTTCTGCAAAATAAATAAATAAAACTAAATAAAAAATGCTTAATTGTAAGTTGAATGTCAGTATTCAAATCATATTTTCAGACACAACCTGCTATTAGATATCTTTCAGGTTCAACTCCTCTTGAAATTATAATTTCATAACAGGTTATAAATTTTGGAAACAACCAAAATTAAAACAATAGAAAGTAGCTGAGGATGTTTACGTGGAGTGGAGCTGAGCAAATCATTGCATTTGCAATAATATTGCGATATGATCAAATTAGATTTTCTAATCGCAAAGGGTGAAATTTGACTGGTCATGTGACTTGCGGGTGAGCGAGCACGAGAAGTCAACACTGCTCTTTAACCGGTTGCAGAATGATGTCAGGCTCAACAGAAGCTGATACATCTGTAAGTTTGGTACCAAAGAGCGGCAGCACGTCCGTTGTTTGGAATTATTTTGGATATAAAAAAGAAGACGCTGCTCAACGACATGCATTGTGCAGAACTTGCATTGCTGCTGTTGCTACCTCTCAAGGTAACACAAATCTTTACCGACACTTAAAAAAATGCCACAAAGCCATTTACGATAGTCGCATGGCTAGAGTGCTTCAGCTTCAAGTAAGCAAAGTAGCAGCCGACAGGGATCACTGACCGAACTGTTCGAAGTTATTACTCTGTATGAACTTAATTTGAAACTTCACGTGGAAATAACTCCAGCAATAACGGAGTTCAAAGCGAAAGACATGATGCCCATTAATACAGTGACCAAGCCTGTGTTTACCGCTTTGGTCAACACGGTGGATAAGTGGTACAGAATGCCCTGGCGCACACGCTTTAGCTAAGTTGCTATTCCGGAGCATTACAAAACATGCAGAAACAGAGTTGCAGCAGAGCTGAAAACAGTGGAGTTTTTTTGCAACTGAAACAGATTTATTGGTTGCGTTCATTGAAAAATACGCGAGAAGAAGAAAAAGAAAAGTAATCACAAATTAAATTGCAATTTTGAGGTAAAAAAAAAAAAAAATTGCAATTAGAATATTTTCCAAAATCGTTCAGCCCTAATATGCAGCATCTTTTTTTTTTCAAACATAATAATTTGTTCTATAATCAACAAAAATCTTAAAAAACACAGCTTTTTACTAGATCTGTTTGATTTTGCAGTCTCTTTCAAAGTTGACATGGGTCACAAACAATAGAACTGTTAAGCACCCCCCTTCATAGAGATGAAAGCAGCACTCAAAAAAAAAAAAAGATTTTGTTAACTTTCCAATCAAACGACATAAGAGACTGGCATAGCAATTCTGAGAATCATTGTTGTTGCCTTGCAGGACCCAGTGGAAACGATTTTTGTGGGCTGAAAGAGGCAGGCAAACTTTGACACAAGTTATTGTTAAAGCTTTCATGAAGCTTCACTTAGCTTCTGCTCTGCAGATCTAAGAAAGCTGAGGAACCAAATAAAAACTAAGATGTCTGTAACTTGTCAAAGTGTTATTCTGGGTTCAGTTTGTTGTCACCACTTTCTCAGATCTCACACATATTTCACAAATGTTCTGTCTTACACTGAGATCATGGAGTCGTTTTAAATAAACCAGGGCAGTAATTCTAAAGATCAGAGGAATAAAATAAACAAATGCAAGCAAGTTCAAAACATGTAAATTGTCTTTGCAGGCCATGCGGCAAAGATCATGTGCCAAAGAGAAGTGGCGTTTAAACAGGCCTTTGTAAATGTGTAAATCAGAGCGAGGCATTAGTCTACAATCCCTTTGAGCTGTGTTCACAGAGCGGCACCGCATCTCTGTTTCTCAACGCTGAGGAATTGCAGCTGTCGAAAATGATGCGGTCCCATTAGTGACGGAATCTAAGCTGAGATGGAGCCAGACAGAAAGCCGCTGTGGGGACAAGATGATAACAAGGTGCTCATTGGAGATGTGAGGGATGGTGTTTGCACATCACCCTCCATGTCTGTCTGATGAGAGCAGGGCAGAGGGAGGAGATGGCAAGGGTAAGATAACGACAGGGCAGGCAAGGTGTGGAGAATGAGAAACAGAAGAGTAACTGTTAAGAGAAGAAAAGGGACGGGGGGGCAGATAAGATGAGACAAATAGAGAGGGGAACAATGAGACTGGGGAGCAAGGAAGAGTGACTGGGAGAGTAATCATGGAGGGTAACATTGAAACGCACGTATCAAAGCGGTGAAGGCAAGTGAGTTCACCAGAGGCAGTGTGAGGGGGAGCAAAATGCCCTGCAGCTCGTGCCCAGAAAGATTGGCAGGTTTATTTCCAGGGAGCTGCTGATGGCTCATTCTACAGATTGTTTCCCCTCTGAGCAAAATTGTGAGCATCGTGCGATAAAGAAAAGAGCTCATTGTAATTAACTGCAGTGACAGAAGCTACAGAATTCAGATGACGACAGTACACAATAACAGTAGTTCTATAGATTTGTCTTATTTGTTGCATTTAGTTTTCATGGTTTAATAAAAACTAGATACTTTCATGAATACATTTAGCAAATTACATATATTTTATTACATATATTTAAAAAAGAACTTCTTGCACTGTTGTGTGTATGTGTATGGATGTATGTAAAAAACATATAGCGTATATATATACTTTTTTTTCCTTATTTCGGCTGCTTTCTTCTTCAGGTGTCTCCACAGTGAACTAACTCGCATGAAGACTTGGCAGTTGTTTTTTATGCCGGATACTCTTCCTGACAACACCACAGACCACCGAGATACCACAGCCGTCTCTGTGGAGCAGAGAGCTGCTGTCTAGGGTGCCCGGGGGAGCAAATCAATTTGAATTGAGGGCCTTGTTCAGGGGCCCAGAGTGGGACAAATGAGGGTGGAGGCAGGTGTGTGTACTTCACCTTTCCCACCCACATTTTGAACTGACAACCTTCCAATCAGAGGCCCATATTCTCTAACCTCTGTGCCACCACTCCACTTCATAACACTTCAGAGTTATATCATAGAGTTATATTAATAATTCTGGTGGCACTAAATTGCGACTTAAATTGACGTTATTATTTGAACAAAATCTCCATTCATCTTTAGTGCTTAAACAAAAGTTTTAAATGTTTTAAAATTGACTGAAAATAATCTGACAGCAATTGGGTTTTGACGTGTTCTCAAAAATGGGTAACATGATTTCCAATGAGCTTTTCCAAATGCAAGTTGCGTCAAACTAGTTCTGTTCAGTAACCAAGTTTATTACCTTTAGAAAAGCCCAGCGGACAAATTCTGCACAGAAAGTGGACATGTACAACTGGAAGTACAACAGTAAACCATAATTATACAACACTGTAATGTTTGCTTAAGTTGAAGTTGGAACTCCGCTATTGGTCCTGAAACAACAACTGTGAAGGTCATTATATTTATTACAGAAATTTAAATCATTGTAAATATGATTGTTAATAGCATGTTTTGTTTTAATTGGTTTGTTAAATAATGCAACAGTTTTACATTATTAATAATATAGTGTACTGGTTGTTCAGGCTGTTTGTGTTGTAATTAGATGCCTGTTTAATTGGCTTATTAACAGTTAAACAGCAAAACTATATTTGAACAAGCAATAGCTGGGATCTCTGTTGTTTATTGATTTACTGATTCTATAAGTGTTAGGTTGGACTAGATCTAGATAAGTTTGCTAAATGTGAAAATAGAGCTGGTATGTCAACTGTATCACCACCAATCCATTCATCATCCATCCATCCATTTTTTTGTTTATCAAATTGCAAAGATAACAGATCCAGGGGGGGAAAAAAAGTACATCCCTGTCACTAGTGACACTCTCCAGCTCCTCTTGGAGCACCTCAAGGCCTCTTTAAGCTATAGAGGATACACAATCCATACAGAAAAATCTGGATCATTCTTGAGTTCTACTGCCAGTTGGACGTGCCCAGAAAACTTCCATTTTAGGAGGTCATCAGAAGGATTCTTAATCAGATGATCAAATCACTTGAGATGAATTGTTTCAGTGCAGAGGAGCATGCAAAAAGTGAAATTGACATCTTTATTTTTTTGACTCACCTCTTCTTAACCTTATCAGATCAGAACAACACCTTCATTACTGCAGACAAGGCCCTGATCTGTCAATCCACCTCCTGCTTCATCCTACCATCACTCATGAACAAGACCGCAAGATCCTCAAAGTTCTTGGTTTGAGGCAAAAATTGACCTCTAACACAGAGGGAGCAGTCTACCTTAAATGAAAATCAATAAAATAAATATTAAAATAAAAAATAAAAATAAAAATCCACCTACTGAACAAAAATCTTGTGTTTTTCAAAAACTAACCTCAACAGCTTGCTAGCTTGGTCAACTAAAATGAAATAAGTCAATAAAAAGTTTAGTACGGGTAATTTTAGAAGCTCCTACATGAAATGAACAAGGCTGAGTCAGTGGCATCTTCCTTGCCGTCTGCTCAAACACAATCTAGTGTGAGAGAATTCTGACCAAAGTGGTTCAAAATGTCCTGATGCATGCTCAATAATCCAGGTAGAGACATCTAACAAGGTTGAGTCAGGCTGACTCAGGACACGATATGAAACATGCTACTTGTTACCGACCGTCTAATTTCTTCATTTGTTGCACACAGTGTTGTGTATCACCTTAGTTTGAAACTCTTGGCAAAGCAAAAAGCAGTGTCAGTTACTCCTGTGTGGCATATAATTTAAAGACCAAACAAAAGAGAATACATAAACTAAACTCTGCAAAGTCAGTGAGAGAAGCATCATTTCAGCACCAAGGACAGCGCACTAAATAAGTCCCCCTGCAGGTAAACTGCTTGTGCCCTGGTTAACATTTGATTCCTTACTTTCAGTGAATAAGCACCAGTGCACATTTGTCTACAATATTAAAGAAAAGACGCAGCGACACAAAGCCTCGCACACACACTCATCAAAGACGTGGCCTAAAAAGTCCTCTTCGCCCCATTTTCTACAGGATGTGTGCAATTAAATTGTGCTAAAGATGGAATTTTATAATCACTACATTGAAAATATAATTGCAAGCTTGAAATGTGGCAATTATATGTGACAGTGAGACAGGCTGTGAGAGTTTGACTTTGTGAGTGGTAGATAACGACAGTTTCAGATCCATGAAGATCTTCTCCAAAGCCACTTAATCTATGTTAAATTAGTAGAATGTTGCTTGTGACATGACAAATATTGGATAATTATGACATAATGAAACTGCTTTACCTTCTCTGTGCTGGGGGAGGTCCCTAATTTGTTAAGCTATCTTTGGTTAATGTTGCTTTTTGTCATATTTTTTGTTTATTTAGTTGATACTTCCAAGCAAATAATTTGGACAACGATTTACAAATTTAGCCATAGCACAATTTAATTGTAGAGAAAAAAAAATCAAATACTAAAGAAGAGAACAGCCAACAATGAGATGCCTAAATGAAAAGCAATTTCCAGCAACATGGAGTCTGGTCCCTGAAGGTAGAACTTTTACTTTTGCAAAAGTGTTGAACACTTGCAGATTTTTAGCACTCCCAGAAATTACCAATAAAAGGAAATAATGTTCCTTCTTTTTACAATCTAAATGTTTCTTTTTTCTCCTTTGTTTTCAACTTAATGTTCCTGAGAGAACAAAAATGTGTCCCCGCAGAGATTTTCTGCGCATTTAAGATATTTTTAACTTTCTGTACTTGTGTAAGGCCTAATTAAAACTATAATTAATACACGACATGTTTTGCTTCCAGAAATATGGGAAACCTAAACCATATGACAAAGCTGAATCAATCTCCTTTACATAAGACTCTGTGCAGCCAAAAAAATAAAAAAATAAAAAGGGTCAAACATCTCTGATTGTGCTTTTCAGAAGTCATTTTTAGGATTTTCACTTTGATGGAAAGTTTGTGGGGTTTGATTGTGCCCCCGATCTACTTCCATTTTTTTTTGCTGCAGACAATTGGAAACGGTAATTCCTTTCCTGCTGAATGAATGGGTTGAAGAGCAAAAGAATGTCCACTCAGGCGATGTATCAGAGAGTAGAGCACGCAGTCTGCATGGCCGCGCTACATCAGCAAAAAGGTCAAAGACTGGAGCAGAGGGAGGCCTTTTATAGGATTGTCATGTCAGTTCCTTTGTCCAGTTGGGGCTTTAGGGAACCACTGACAATTGAAGTAATAACATTCTCACAGACGGAGAAAATAGATGTTTTCCCCCTATCTTTTTTGTGTGAAGAGCATCTGACCCGTTTAAAGTTTTCAATGCACACATGACTCCAGACATTTATGCACACATTTAAATGCATTCATTTGGAAGCTTCACTTCAGGAGGAAAACAAAAATATGTCAGAAATCTTCCTCTGTGCCACACACCAGTACTTCTGACTCATTACTCAGAGAGACATCTCAATGATGCGTTCCATTCCTCAATAGTAGGAAGGATAAAGGATTGCAATTTCCAAAACAGAAGAAAATAGAATGGAAACGGGGAGGCATCAGCTGGAAGTGCTGTCAATATTGTGCACTTTTCTCAAAGATGCAAAACACATTGTCCAACACAAACTTTGTGCCAGCAGCAAAACGCTCTCAAGCACAAAAAGAGACGACACCATAATTTACATAAGCATCTGCTGCAGCAGCGTGGCAGCAGCACGAGGTCTGTCGAAAACTCACATGACAACAGAAACTCTGCTGACGATGAGGACACTTCTGCTGCTGCTGCAGGAAACATCCATCCATCCATTATCTTTACCCGCTTATTCCATTTTGGGTCACGGGGGTTGCCGGTGCCCATGTCCAGCAATCACTGTGCGAGGGGCGGGGTACACCCTGGACGGGTCGCAAGTTCATCACAGGGCCACAAAAAGACAAATAATACAAACAACCATTCACTCTCTCACTCTGACCTAGGGACAATTTTAGAGTTACCAATCAGTCTAACATGCATGTTTTTGGTCTGTGGGAGGAAACTGGTGTACCCGGAGAAAACCCACGCATCACGGAGAGAACATGCAAACTCCACCCAGAAAGTCCCCCGGACCAGGATTTGAACCAGGGACCTGCTCGCTGAGAGGCAGCAGTTTTACCATGTGTGCCACCGTGCTATGTAGGAAACAAACAAACAAAAAAAAGCTAGCTATTTTGTAGATGTAGAAGCCAAAACAGGTGATAGATGTTCGGAGAAGCTTATATATGCTGGGTTTGAAAGGCTTATTTACTCTTATTAAAGTGATAATTGTGTTTAATTTTAACTAGTTTAAAAAGAAAAGACCAGACAAGCTGTATTACTGTGTTTTTCAAATCAACAAATACAATTTACGTTTCAATGAATAAGAAATTGTATGTTTTATCTACACTTGCATCTAAATTTTGAATATTACACCAGTACGTAGCAGTATAGACAAACCACTAACAAATCAAAAACAAGACAAGACCCCAATCCAAGTAAAGGAAATGACAAAAAATAACCACACCCTGTTTAAAGTGATGCACACAGGAGAGAATGAGTAAAAGAGCAACATGTCTTCTTCCAAAAAAGTTCAATCTGGTCCTCTGGACATTCAAAAAAACAAAAAACAAAACAAAGCAAAAAAAAATTAGAAACGTTTCGTCTCTCATCC
>NC_056509.1:26784286-26810468 GCF_014905685.2 Nematolebias whitei
GTGCTAATGATCCATTGTTAGGCTGATGGTCCTTCTTGAGCATGTGATCAGCTGGTTTTGGTTGTCAGCAGCAAAACTGGTTGAGCCACTCTGAGAAGGTGCTATTTAAGAGACTGAGCTGAAAACAGCACCTCAGACTGAGGAAGTCTCTTGGATGAGAGACAAAACGTTTCTAAATTTTTTTGCTTTGTTTTGTTTTTTGTTTTTTTGAATGTCCAGAGGACCAGATTGAACTTTTTTGGATTTTTCTACCTGGATTATTGAGCATGCATCAGGATAACATGTCTTCTTCTTCTTTTTTCAACTTTTCCCTCTTCTGGGGTCTCCACAGTGAGTCATCCTCATCTATCTCACTCTGTCCTCTACATCTTCTGTCCTCACTCCAACTACCTCCGTGTCCTTTCTAACTGCAACCATATGTCTCCGCTTTGTCTCTTCCTGGCAGCTGCATTTCTAGCATCCTTCTACCAGTATACCCACTGTCCCTCATCTGGACATGTCCAAACCATCTCAGTCTGGCCTCTCTATCTTTATCTCCCAGTTGTTCAACCTATGCTGTACCTCTGATGATCTCATTCCTAATCGTATCCATCCTTGTCACTCCTAAGGAGAAACTCAACATCTTCATATCTGCCACTTCCAGTTCTTTCTCCTGTCTTTTTGTCCATGTCTCTGTCTCCAGACCATACAACATAGCTGGTCTCACCACTGTCTTGGAAACTTTTACTTTGACCTTTGTTGACAGCCTTTTGTTGCAAATCACTCCTGAAACATTTTTCCATCCACTCCATACTATCACATTTCCCATTTTCCTGGACAGTGGACCCCAAGAACTTAAAGTCCTGCACCTTTGTGACCTCCGCTCCTTGTAGCCTCACTGTTCCACCGGCCTCCCTCTCATTCGCACACATGTACTCTGTCTTTCTACGGCTGACTTCCATTGCTCTTTTTTCAAGTGCATACCTCCACCTCTCCAAGTTCTGTCCCACCTGTTCCCTGTTCTCACCTCAGATCGCAATGTCATCTGCAAACATCATAGTCCATGGGGATTCCTGCCCGACCTCATCTGTTACTAGAGTACAAGAGCCATCAATGGCATCAGAATTTAAGAATGTGAACTGGTGTTCTTCCCCAAAAGAAACAGGCAGTCATGTTAGATTCATTTACACAAAGTGAGAATATTTTTAAAGGATAAAATAGCAGGGATTGTCTTGGTGCACTACAGTACTGTTTGTGGTTATAATAGGTTTATGTTCAGCACACCAGCTCCTCTATTTTTGTATTTTTGAAAGAGTGCACCTACAACACGGATGCGTACAATTAACACTTTACAATTAGTAATTTCAAATTAAGCATTCTTGATAAAACAACATCAAATGCTCCTATCTCTAAAATATTATGTCTAAAAGAAGTTTTCAGGTAAATAATGATTTTTATTGCTGTTTTGGAGAATCATTTGTCACAGTTATGAATGACAGTTCTTCCTAAAATGTGTTTACACTTGTGAGATGTAAAACCTAAAGTTTTGCAAATATTAAGTTGGGGTTTAGTTCAGATTTCATCTCAGTTTAGTCTGTAAAAAAGAACTTAGTGCTTTAATGAGGCAGTTGTTTGGTCCAGATAACAAAAGTGACGACTAGAACTCGTTTGTTGTACTCACCAACAGCTAAGCTGAGACATTTTATGTCTGGATAATACCTCATTAACCAGTAAAACTGAAAAGTGATGCTTTGTTTTCTTTGAAAGAAGTTTGGGAAAGAACTAAGATGTAAAAAAATGAAAAGAAAAGGAAGTATCGTGAACAAAAAACTCATTTACAGATGTTTTACAATATCCAAGCAACCACCATTCATTTCCAAAGCTGCGTTTCATTCTCTGTTAAACTATCTTGCTGTGAATTAAACACCAAAATACAAACAGTAAATAAGAATTCATGCAGAGAGAGAAAGATCTTTTGATTGTTAGTTGATTTTTTTTAATTAGAAAAACTAGACTCTATAATCACACATGCATAAACAAGATGACATTTCAAAACACACATTACTTTGTAGCAATAAAACTAAACTAAAGTTACAGCAGATAATTAGATTGATATGCCAATATATTTATTAGTCAATGTGTGTGTGGGTGTATGTGTGTGTGTGCATTTCTAAAATATAGTTTTGCAAATATAACCAGCCATTAACAGTTGGTGTGGTAGTAACAGATACTGATCCCCAACACATATTCTGAATGGTAACAGACAACATCACTAAATACTTAATATGTTGACATAGACTTAAGTAAACTCTGTTAATAAAATATCTTGGTTAACACAATGAAATTTCAAGAAACTTGTATTGATATAATTAAATGAGTAGATATATACAATTCAAAATTTTGGAGCCATTCCAATTTATTATGACTGCCACAGCTAACTGACCTTTCAAAGCACAACAATTACTAGATTGATTAGTTTTTAAACCATAAAACTTTTCAAAAGAAAATGTATATACAGTAGTCCCTCGCTATTTAGTGGTTCATTTTTCTCAGACTTGCTCTATCGCGGTTTTTCAAATAAAAGCGGACTGCACGATTGGCATGGATTTTTTATTAAAATATATATTTTTAATTATTTAGAACCAGTGTCCAGCCCAAGCTGCAGGAGAAGCTTCCTCATGCAGTGGGTCATATCTCATCTGCAGAGCGGATAAGTGGGCGTGGCCAAGAGGCTTGAAGGAGTGCAGCGAGGCATATATATAAGGGACTACTGTATATTTATACACAGTATTTAGAGTAAACACCAATTAAGTTGCAATTCAGAGTTCACAAACTCAGTCATACATTTTTTTTTACTTAAAAGCTAAATAATAATTGATTTGTTTTCTTCTTTCAGCTGTTCCCTTCTTCATAGGTCGTCACAGCAAACTAAGTCGCATGAAGACTTGACAATTATTCTTACGCTGGATGCCCTTCCTGACACAACCATAGACCAAGGAGCTACCAAAGCCCTATGTGTGGAGCAGAGAGCTGCTATCCAGGGTGCCCGGAACAGCAGATGGTGGGGGTTAAGGGCCTTGCTCAAGGGCCCAGAGTGGGGAAAATGAGGGCAGAGACAGGTACACCTATCCAACCCACATTTTTGATGTTGTTGGTACTGGGAGTTGAACCCACAATCTTCCAATCACAGGCCCCCTTCTTGAACCTCTGCGCCACCACTCCCTCAAAATAGTAACTGATTACAGAAACTATTTAGCAGGAAATGTAAATATCCTTTGAAATGTAATTTTTTGTTACAATATTTAATTTTGCACCCAAACAGCTGCAAATCTTCTGCTTTGCTGTGCAGTCATTATCTTCATTACAGACCTTCATCATACTGTACAGCTGATTCACCATCATCATCCTCACCAGTGTGGTGGGGAAACAGTGAGTTTTTATCTTCCACTGTTTTATGCTTCACAGAGACGTGGCTGTGTGATCTGGTATCAGACTCTCCGCTAGAGCTAGAGGGTTTCAAGCTCCTCATAGTAGACCAGGTCATGGAGAGGACCTTCAAAGCAAAAGGTGGAGCCATCTGCTTTTACATCAGCTATGGCAGATATACTGACGGGACACTGATCCTGTAATATTGTTCTCCAAACCGTATGTCCCACCATGTTCGCTGAGGTCAGCAGACCAGTTGCTTCTCACAGTTCCAGGAACTCGTCTTAAGCACATGAGTGACAGGACCTTCTCTGTAGCAGGACCAAGACTTTGGAACGAGTTACCTCTGCTTTTCAGACAGGCCCCCTCCCTCTCGGTTTTCAAATCCCATTTAAAAACTCACTACTATTCCGTAGCTTTCAACACTTAATGATCTGTGCTCAAACTTGTATGCTTCACACAGGTTAGTCATAGTTATTATGAGCAATTATTTTGTATCCATATTCTGATTTTACTCCATTTTGTACGTTGTTTGTGCATTGCCTGTTTTCTGTCTGTACAGCACTTTGGTTGGCTTTGTCGCTGTTTTAAGTGCTCTATAAATAAAATGGTATGGTATGGTAACGTATCATAGCCTATATGCCCTTCCATGTCATTCATCCCTGTCAGTGTGTACATATCGCACTGAACATGCAAGAAACACTTCCTGACCAGAACCTGTGTGTGGAGTGGACATGTATTTTGGAGTATGTGAACTTCATTTAATTTCAAACATTTGCACTGAGGCACTAAAGCAAATACTTTGTTTGTGCAAATGAACTTGGTCATAAATTATTCTAATGTTTTTTTTGACCACATCAAAAATGTGAGATTTAACAATTCATGTGTGATATAATAACCTAACCCGTGAGTCTCAGGGGGTCAAGAGAACATCGATAAAAATGCAGTTAATAGCACTCAACCCCCCCCCCCCCACACACACACACACACACACCCACATACACACACACACACACACACACACACAAATCAAACTTTTTTTTAACCTCAGACAATCAAATTCAAGATGGCCACCACAATTAATCGACAACAGTAGACACTGTAATGACTATAACAGTTTTACAAATATTTAGCTAAGATTTGATGTGGTAGTAGCTACATCATTCACAAAACATAATCTGATATGACTGTGTTCCATGAGATCACACATAACATTTTTATCAAGAATTGACCAAATCAACCACAACTCTGTCACTTCTCATCATACTAATCAGAATAAGCTTTATTATCATTGCACCGAGATACTACGAGAACATGTACATACAGTCAACCGAAAGATGGGCGGGGTGCAAGATGAGTCTGTTTTAAAAATTTTATATTGTATATATACACCGGTGTATACGTAGATGTATATTCATATTTTCATATTGATACACACACACGTCAATAATGGTAAATGGACTGTACTTATATAGCGCCTTTCTATCTGATCAAAATACTCAAAGTACTTTACACTACACTCTATGTCCTCATTTACCCATTCACACATCACTCTACTAGATCTCTACGAAGCTAATTGAACAAATCATTCTAAAGAGACTAATCAGTGCTTTATCACATTCATACACCGATGGGACAAATATCGGAGGCAATGAGGGGTTCAGTGTCTTGCCCAGGGACACTTCGGCATGTGACTGCTGGTGGATTTGAACCCCCAACTCTTGCATTGGAGGACGACTGCTCTAGCCACTCAGCCACAGCCGCCCTAATGGGAATACAATGCAAGTCTATGAGGAATATTAAGCCTTTCTTTCAATTAATGCTTTTAAGGCATTAAAGGAAGTTTACAAAAGCAAAACACATACATGTTTGGCTAACCATTAATGGTGTAAAAGTACATGCACTCGTCCTGAAACTATACTTTTTTCTGTATGTCTGATTTATGCAAATAAATCAAGGTCAAGGTTCTTTATTCTCATTCATACCACATGTGGTACATGTTGTGGAATGAAATTGTGTACACAAGGTCCCAGTTGCATCCAACAAAAGTATAAATTTTAAAGAAAAACAGTAATAAGATCTAAGATATGAGCTAATAAATACACAAAGTACAAATAGTACAAAAACATTACGCTGAACAGCAGCACAAACACAGTAAATACAACTAAAACAACAATAGCAGCCTACAAGGATGCTAGTATTTGAATTTTGTATAAATTTACACTCATTCTAAAGCTGGTACTAACAGGCCAATAAGCTCCCATGAATGTAAACAACTTTGTTGCTTAAAAGAAAATAATCGTATATCAAAGATTGATCTTGCCAATTTACCATCAGTGCAAAGATAGATTATAAACTAAATCCCTGAGTGTGAAAACATTGGTAGATAGTTACGATGTCCCCAAGTGTTTGACCTTCAGGAGGGTGCACATGAGAAAATACCGAGTGTTGCTCTTGGTGAGAGATTTAAATAAAGAAAATAAATGAGATGCAAAACGGGTTTAATGAATGCCACAGTGCAACATACAGTGATTTACTGTCGTACCTGTAATGTTAGGTGCATGTGATTTGATGTGTTAATTATTTTATGACATGACCCTTCAATCACCCTCATCATCAGCCTTCAAAGAGAGCACCACATCCCTTAGAGCTCATGCCCAAGCAAAGCAACCGTATCTAAGGCCTGAAAGAGCCCTTTAAGTCATAAACACTTGCAGCCATTTTTGCTTTTGAGCATGGGGTAAAATACTTGGTATACAAACATAATGGGGTGGGGGGGGGGGGGGGGTGTTCCACCTGACCTGAGCAGACTACTAAACTTCTACACTGACATGTACCACAGTTCTCTAAACATAACTTCAGTATTTTGGAAGTAGAAGTACTAGAATGAGAAGTGAAACAGAACATGGCGCTTTGTGGAGTGTAAAATAGGAGGTTTGAGCAAGTACACAGAGAGAAAGGACGGCAAGGTGGAGGAGAAGGAGCAGAGGGGTAATGTAACTCTGATCCCAGTGCATCGGCGAGGGAAGCCAATGCATCACACTGTGGCAATGTCAAGGGAGCGGTGTTTTGATTGATCACCTCACAACCAGCTTTAATTTAAAGTCAATGGCATCTATAGATACCTGTCAAAGCAGAGCAACTTGTAATGTCTCCTCACTCAGTTCCCCAACTATGGAGCCACCAAACGCCAAGCAGAGCTTTAGTAGCCCCATCAGTTCAAGAACAAAGAAAAGAGGCAGAAAGTGGGCATGGTAATCACTCATCTGGTTGGAAAGTTTCTTGTAAAGAGTGACAGAAAGTGTAAAGTGCTCATTGGTGATTTGTGTTGAAGATGGATTACAGCGGGTGGAAGCATTTTAACGCTTGACTGAGTGCACCGGGCAAACACACCTGAAAGAAAATTGGCTTTTGCTGTTCAGAATTTGTCCTTTATTCTTACATTATTTAACTCCAAATTCTGCAATAATGGTTGGTTGGAATTGATTCGGAGGATACTGAGTGCCTAAAACAGCGTTAACTCTTTTGGGTAATAAACTCTCAGTGTTTTGTAATACAACACTGCATTTTAACTGGAGGATCATTTGTATTCATGTTAACCCATCACCATGTGTTACACTGTGGGAGAATCTGTGCATTTCCTTAACTTTGGAGTCAACGTACAAAAACTGCACAAACTATTCACTGTGTGGGTTTTTTCCAGTTCTAAATACATTACCGTATTTTCCAGACTATAAGTTGCTCCGGAATATAGGTCGCATCAGTCAAAAAAAAAAAGCCTCATGAAGAGGAAAAAAACAATATACAGTATAAGTTGCTTCAGAGTATAAGTCGCATGTATTTAGAAGTGTATTTCACAAAGTGCAAGAATAGACATTTGATCTGAAACAACAATACCACACAGAACATACCTGGAATCCTGAACAGGCTTAATTAACATAACAAGCCAACGTGGTTCAAAATATCCGTATGCATGCTCACTAATCCAGGTAGAAAAATCCTGGGTTTGGCTGTTAGCAAAGTGGTTGATCCACTACGAGAAGGTGCTATTTATAAGACTGAGCTGAAAACAGCACCTCAGACTGAGGAAGTCTCTTGGATGAGAGACGAAACGTTTCTATATTTTTTTGCTTAGTGTTGTTTTTTGTTTTTTTGAATGTCCAGAGGACCAGATTGAACTTTTTTGGATTTTTCTACTTGGATTATTGAGCATGCATCAGGATATGACAACACCAATTTTTTTTCCCAATATTTGCAAAAAGTTACAGACGTTTTTTGTGTTTCTTAAGGTTGGTTAGATGTAATCATATTTATTAATAGAAATTATATAATATTACAATATAATAATGAAATGGAAAGTGAAAGGGAAAAATAATCTAATGATTACTTGATTGATTTATTAAAATACCTCTATTTTTTTCATAAGATATTTTGCTTACAAACAAATCTGCAATACTTTATGAACTAAGAAAAACGTGTCAAATATTTTTTTTTTAGCCTAGGAATATTTGCTTATTTTAGATAAACCTTGTGGATCATCAACCTTTACTCCATTTGAGACATAAAAGCAAATATTAGTTTATTATTCTCTGCATTTCTTTGAGAAAACCTACAATTTTACCCACATTATAACATCAAAATGATATTAGGTCGTTTCACACCTGATGGTCCAGTAGACTCGGTTTGATTGGGGACCAAAATTCAGAAGATTTGTTTACATTTTCAGCTGGTGCGGTTCATATTCACACTGCACTGAGTCAGTCGAGTCAACCTGTTCACCCCATCGCCTGTGGTAGCGCTGCACCAAGAACTACTGAAGCAAACGACACAAAACCCTCTGAAGAAGACACTTCTTCTGGAAATAAAAACAACAATGGAGTGGCATCAGTTTTTAGGGGTTTTAGGATTTCTGTTTTGTCATTTTTCAACTATGGACTCAGCATGAGCAGAAGTTGAGGCAGAAGACCATGCAGAATGTTGTTTTGCCCACCAGGCGGCTGAGACGGCTCCATATGAGGTAAGAAAAATGCATGTTTGTTTCCTACCCTGTTGACCACTTCCTGATTTTGGAGAGGTCTCCGGTCCGCTTGCATTCACAATGCATTCAATTGCACATTCACACCTCTACAAGCGAACCTGACTTTTTGCCAAATGGACTAGAGTTCAATTAAAACGGACTAAACAGGGCTGGTGTGAATGGACCCTTAAAGTCCCCCTTGATGTGCCCTGGTATTATTAAGGTTCATTGGGAGTTTATTGTCATTCACATCACATGTGGTACATGAGGTGAAATGAAATTGTGTACTCAAGGTCCCAGCTACACCAGAAAATACAGATAATATAAACAATTAAAAAGTAACAGTATACAAGGATCTAAGATATATGCTAAACAATAATAATAAAAGATGGTGTATTAGCATTAATATATAGATCAAATGATTAAATAAATTATGAATAATTAAACTATAGCATTCAAATACATCATTGCTAGATAAAAACATGTTAGATTAAAATTGTACTAATTAGTATTTATACATTTGGCACAAAAACAGCAACAACAAGAAAAACAGCCCAACAAATAGATCAGATTGAGCCCTTTTCCAGATATTCTCATTCTACATGCTTGCAGGAGCCAATTTTATTTTGTGGCCCATGACTGGAACTGAGTTATCATTAAAGCAGAGCCTCGAGGTCCCTGCTGGCGAGTATGTGCCCTGATTTGTTGTTAGTGACCTCCGCTCTTGCATTTGTAATGTGGGACCTCACCCTGGAGGGCTTGTCAGGGACCCATGAGGCTGTATGATGCAAGTAGCCTGCAGTGAGAAAGATATGGAAAATTCACCTCCTCAGGTCAAAAGTCATATAATACAGGCAATGAACATCCACACTCACATACACATGGGACACTATACTGTATTGATCTGTTGATTTACTGGGAATGTACTTGTGCATGCATACAGACATGTGTATCACTTGAAATATACTGTATAGCCAGATCCACCCATACATTTTCACTGGCTTTTTGTGGTATGGGGTCATGGGGAGTTGGTGTTTAATCCCACAGCCAATAGGAAAGATCCTGGACAGGTCACCAGTTCATCACGGAGTCACATTCAGGCAAAAAAGATTTGCAATCATGTGCACACATACCTATAGTGGCAAATTTCAATTAACCTAAAATGCATGTTTTTGGACTTTGTTTGGGAACCAGAGTACCTGAAGAAAACCTCCACATGCACATTCAGAGCATGCAAACTCCACACAGACGTCCAAGCAACTGATCTGTTCTGAAAAGTAATCAAGACAACACAAACCTGAAAAATCATCTTATTATTTTAAGTGTATTTTCAATTTTGTCACCTTAATTCGTTCATTGTACTTTTTACAGCTGGGTAATATAAATCTTACTCTTATCTTATTGATTCACACATTTTGAGTTTGTTTTTTTAGCTTTCATATGAGAAATAAAATTAGTTTGGGGCCTTCACAATTATCCCCTTAAATAGTTTGCTAATGTGTCAATGTAAGTACAGGTGGGTGACACTAAAAATTAAAAAAACAAGTATAAACTGCACACGGCACATTATATGCCTGTCCACACACTATTATACACTTTTTTTTTTCAAACAGGAAGTCGGTCCCAGCAGTTCTTCCTCTGATTTTATCCTCAAATGGTGTCCCTGTTGAGTTTGTTGATTTCTCCAAATACTTGGGTATCTTGGTCGATTTGCATCTCTCTTTTAAGGTTCACGTGGAAAACCTAGTAAGGAAACTGAAAGTTAAACAGCTTTTTTTTTAGAAATAGATCCTGTCTAACCCTGAATGCTAAGAAATGCCTTGTGACTGTGACTTTCCTTCCCTCCATTGATTATGGTGACATTATTTACATGAACGCTCCTACAAGCACCCTGCAGATGTTGGATGCTGTCTATCATGGTGCACTAAGATTCATAACTGGCTGTATCGTACCCATCATTGCACCCTGTGTTCACTGGTTAACTGGTCATCATTAACTTCACACAGACTCTCCCACTGGTACATTTTCATCTTTAAATCACTTCTTGGTCTGCTGCCTTCATACATCTCCTCCTACATGTCTCTGCGTGAGTGCAGCTACAGCGTGCGCTCTCAGGACATTATTACCTGCAGTGTTCTCTCAGTGAGGACTGAACTAGGCAAAAGGACCTTCTCCTACTCCACTCATGTTTCTTGGAACATCTTGTAAAAAGAGCTGTAGCTCTCGACCTTGACCTCTAAATGGCTTTAAATATCTAAGTTTCTGGGAAAAACCAACGCAGACATGTTCCTGTTTTTAGTTTTCTACACCGCCTTACAACTTAACTGTTTTTTTCACTACTTTTCCTTTTAATTATCCTTTTATTTTCACGTTTAAAAAAAAGTATGCATCTTTTATGACTGTCTATTGTTGTCGTTGTTATTCACTGTTGTCACTCTTTGTTAAAAATCAGGTTTATCTTGTAAATGAGTCCTCGAGCCTCAGTGGGATTAACCTGTTTAAATAAAGGTTGAATGAATACAGCAACCTGCAGCACCCGCCCAGACAAGCAAGGACCTCGTATAGATTTTACATTGATATGTGGCCTTAATGTTAAACCTGGAGTGATGAAAAGTGTACCTGGCACTCCATTTAGTGATGATGCATAGGTGTATGAAGTTATGTTAAATTATCTTAAGCAAATCAGAAGTGATAGGTGGGACAAGAGAAAGTTCACATATGTACAGACTATACAACAAAAGTTACATTGTGTCATCTGGACCAGTTTCTTTAAGTGAGAAGCATTTCATCCCCCATCCAGAGGACTTCCTCAGTCTATGGCCTGCCAACCAGATCAGTTCCATAGGTAGCCTTCACTACTGTGTTTCAAGCTAACCTCAGAATATACTGCCTTTGACAGGCGTGAAAAATCAAGAATAAAAAAAAAAACTTGTTGATTTTAACCTATGTTGTTCAAAGTTTTTCTTCTGTTTATATTACTTAGTATATTTAATAATAATAAATAAATAAATAAAAACTGTTATTTGAAGCCTGGGAATCTTTATTGAATTTCATATGGAATTTCACAAAATATAGAACAAGTTGAACTTTAACACAAATCCATACAATACAAAAGATCTACAGAAAACTGGTTCAGCCTCCTTATAGACTCTCTCTGGAAACAATCCAGGGTTGGTGACTAACATTCTCTCTGACACAGTTTAATAACTTATCTGCACATAAATGAATAAACACATTCTAAAAGACAATAAAAACTGGCTTAGAAGAAGCTATTGATTTACACAAAAACAAGTTCAAACTTATGACATTTCTTGCAATATGCGTCCCTGAATAACCTTTCCGTGCCTCTAATAGCTTGTTTTTCACATTTTTCTGCTCGCTGTGAAAATAGTTTACTTCATTTATCAATTTGATGATTTGACTTGTTGCATTTTACCCCTTAAAGAGCAACTTTTACATTTAATTTCTAAAAGAAAAAAGTAAAATGTTTCTCCAATACTCTGAGAAAATGTTTTTGTGAAAAGCTAATGTTGGATTTCATGTACTTTAAGCAAAATATATAAATGTAGAGTAAAAGAAGAAAAGAGGGGAATGAGTTTGGGGGGTGATGTAGAAGCCAAAACGATCTAAGAATGCTAACTGGTACTTCCATCTTCATGAACAAATGGCATCAGAGCCACCAGTGAAGCAGCTGCTGTTCGTAACACACAAAATGGACATGATGAAACGCACACATTCAGACTCAGACCTCTTGGGGAAAAAAAACAGTGTGTGTAAGTCCTATCACCTGCTAACAGTTCAAACAATGACTGCTTTAACCCTAATGAGCAATTCTTATACCTTACCACAATTGTTAAATCCTACTGAAGTTTTCAAGACTTCTTGCATCACTTTTCCTTCTTTTTTTTTTTTTAACTTTCCCCTCTTCAGGGGTCTCTACAGCGAGTCATCCTCCTCCATCTCACTCTGTCCTCTGCATCCTCTGTCCTCACTGCATCCATATATTTCCTCTTTGTTCCTTTTTGTTCCTGGCAGCTGCACTTCCAACATCAATCTACCAGTATACCCACTGTCTCTCCTATGGACATGTCCAAACCACCTCAGTCAAGGTGAGACTTCTTGCATAAAACTGTGATGTTTCACTTGGTTTCAAACAGTGAGTGTTCAACAGAATAGCTGAACGCACACTTTTAGATGGTTCATTGTTTAAGAGAGACAGAGTTCTGATTGAAAACTTGGTCATTTATTTATTTATCTTTATTTAACCAGGCAAATACCATTGAGGTCACAGTTCTCTTTTGCAATGGAGGCCTGGGTGTGATGGCAGCCTAACATGCATGTTTTTGATCATGGCATGGGGTAAAATTATATAGAAAGTTTTTACCCAGAATACATTGTCACAAATATAAAAGTCTTTCCACTCTCTTCTATTTACATTTATTCTTTCACACAGTCTCTGGAGATGTTTTTTAGCATTATTTTTAACTTGGCACTTTGAGATATAAGCATAAACAACAGCCCACCAGCTAACACCAGTCATTTGGTCAGCTTTTAGATACTTATGCTCATTCACAATAATAGTAAATACACTTTTATTCCATGGCAAACTTTACAAGATGGTGTCACAATGTTAGAAATTGTTATTTGAGATCAAAATCTAACCAAGTCAAATGCCCAGTTCTCTACTGGTTGTCATCACATTATCAAAATGAACTATTCTAAATTTTCATTACTTGCTGCAATTCTTGGTTGTGGTCTCAGTGATTCATGACATGTACATTTACATGTGTTTAACTTGAAGCTGCCTGGATTTGTACTTTTCTTTTCTTGAACATGTTGGTTTGTGAGCTCACCACCACACCGTTTATGTGCTTCGTTAGTTTTGATGTGTACATATCAAAACGTAGTTACTGAGCAATTGGCTCTAAATAAAACTACTGATGTTTGTGTGCAAGATGATTTTATTTTAGTGTGGCTTTTAACTTTTCAAATGTCTCCTGTTTGTACTGATATTAGATATCACTATTAAGTTGACTAAATGTACACAAAATGTATTAATTCTATTTGTTACAATATAGAAAAATAATCTTATGACTAACATTTTTTTGGTTTTGAACCAGTTTGCCATGGCTGTCGACAAGGAAGAGGGCCGGCACAAGAGGAGGGGACGTGCCAAAGACACCATCTTAGCACCAACATATCTGGTTTGTTCCACTTTGGAGTAAGCTGTTTTGGGGAAGAATCAGTTTTGTGTGGTGTGTTTCCTTGACTGATGAAGCCTTCTGGATGGAAGGTGAAACGTTTCAGCAAAAAAAGAAACTGTCCAGATGACCTGACTGAAAATTGTTGGATTGTATACCTGGATTATTGAGCATGGATATTTTTTTTGTTTTTTTGCTTGTGACTAACAAATAGTCAATATATTGAATTACTATTCTGAGCCATCTGCTTTGAATCATTTTATTTTGAAAAAAACTCACAATGATTCTGTATCCAAAAAAGAAAAAGAGTGCCGTCTTACAGGGACAGGAACACATCTCTTGATTGCAACATATGCACGGCCATTACAAGTTAGCCTTGAGCAAGCTAAAACAAAAAAAACATGACACCCACTGTGAGGGAGGAGCAAGTGTCTGTTTTGTTCATTTCACACGCAGTAAACTGTGTCTGATTGTGCCTCGTCACCCTGTTGCTCTAAATCTACATCTCCACACACAGACCGATGCATGCTGAGGCTCAATTTGAAAAGGGATAAGCCCGTCTGCCATACACAATCACATTTTTGGATGCACTCCATTTCCCACTGTAAGTGAGTTAAGTGTGTTTGACCTGATTGTCCATTAAAACCACAGAAGATCCTTCAGTGTCCAGGCACTGACGTTTGTGGTTCAAAGGTAGAGTCGGCTATTGTCTGGAACCTGTAAAATTAAGGTGCTTTATTCTGACAAATCCAGACATCTAACCACTATAAAGTGCATAACTTAGCCAAAACATATTTCCAGTAATGTACATTTAAAACAGAGTTGGGATTGAAATCAGAAGTGTTTCATAATATATGTAACAAGGCTATCAAAGTAAATTTGCATTTACTGTATTAACACATTAGTTTGAATATCACCTAACCAGGGGCAACTTCATCAAGTCCAAACATTTTAAGAAGAATCCTGTACTGATATTCAATTCAGTTTTTCAGTTCCACCTTTATTTATTTATAGAGACAAGTTAGTCTCATTGAGCCTCAGTGACTCATTTACAAGAGAGACATGTTAAATAAAAATAATAATAATAAAATTGGCATTACCAGTTTATCTCTGCCAGAAAACAAAGCCATGTAATTTTGACCAAACTTTCCAAATCATTGATACTTCACCCACCAATCAGTCTCACTTGACAAACAATAATTATTTTTTGATTCAGTGGTGCTGAGCTCCACAGCAGTCAACCAACCAATCCATCAGAAAACCTCCGATTACGACTGTGAGGAAAATGTTTGCCTCATCAGTTACAGCAGAAACTAACAAAAAGACTCACAATAGCCCCTAAATGCTACTAATATGATTGATTGTGAAAGTGATTTGAAATTAGTTAGATTAATGAGATATTCCCGTGGGCCAAATCAATTCGACTAAAGAAATTACAAGTTTGCTTCACAAAGACAAGCCCCTCATTAACTCAGCAGAAAATTCCACATTGTTTCTTCCACTGATGAATCACATGCAAACATCTAAAAAAAATCTCAAAAATATGTTTGACCCTTGAGATTCATTTAAAGATGCCACCTCAAGATTTACTCTCTAAGTAGGACAATAGGAAAGTCACATTTGCAGATCAAAGCAATTTATGTTAAAGCTGCATCTTGTTGAATGTTGCCATGACAATCAGGTTGTGACAAATCCACATTTTCCTCATTTCATTTGTCTGTTCTATCACAATGATGCTAACACATTCTGTTTGTTTGAACTTTACAGCCACTGTCATTTAAACCAAATGTGGGCATCGATCACTTGGATTTTAATCAGAATATCTCAATTTGTTTTGCACATTCAGAGCATGAATACATGTTCTGAATTCAATTGCCATTGGTTTATTTTAGTCAATGCAGCGATTTGCTAAATTTATGTTCCACACAATGAGATTGCAATTAGGATTTTTCTGTCTCTGGTCTGTGGTGAATAACATAGCGGTACATATTTAGATACAATGCCAAAGATTTAATTCAGTAAAGGTGCATATGCAGCAAATATCAACTCCAAATATGAGCTCCTAACCTTGATGCCGTTCAGCTTTTCTTCACAATATAATTCAGTCTTTAATTATGATACAATACAATTCATTTCAAGTTTAATTCAACATACAGTTTCAATAAAATACACTAGAATAAAGCAAATTAGACATTTGTCTAGGTAATGAGCGTAATTATATACTACCTAAAAAAAATAACCTAGCAACATCAAAATGCATTTTCTACATCATAAATAAAAGCACATTAACGTTGTCTTTCTAATCTAGAGTATCATTTGATCATGTTATGGCGGTAAGGAACACTTTCAGAGCACAGCTGCAGTTTTCCTCCTGAACAGTAGTTGTCACTAATGAGACAATACTGCAAAGCAGCAACAAGTGCAATCAGAGAAAAAAAAAATGTATAGCATTCATTATACAGGTTAGTCTCAGTGAGCCTTGGGGGTTCATTTACAAGAGAGACCTGAGTACATAAACAGGAAGCAATATGCTTCTGTTACGCAAACTTACAGTCACTACACTTTTTTCCCTTTACTTTGATACAGTATTTTGTAAGGTGGATGCCTGTAGAAATAAACTTGCTGACTCTTCATTTTTGTTCATTGAAACGTATTTGAGTTTATCATTTCAATAATAGTTTAGACCAACGCGTTTAAATGTATTACCATTTTTGCAGAAGTACATGGCAGCTCTATCAATGCAGTCAAATTGTGCACATAACTGTGATCAATTGTGCAGCCCTACATGGCACGGCAGAGAGGTAGCAGCAGCTGTTGCTTCATAGCACGAAGGCTGCAGGTTCGCCTCTGACTTGGAGCCGTCTGTGTGGGGTTTGCATGTTCTTCCCAAAAGTGTCAGTCTTCCTCCATGCTCTCTAATTTCCTCCCACAGATCAAAAGCAAACATGTTAAATTAATTGATAACTCTAAATGGTCCCTGGGTGTGAGAGAATGAACGGCTGTTGTCTCGTTTGTCTCTATGCAACCCTGTGATGGACCTTTTCAGGTTGTACCCTGGCTCTCAAACAATGACTACCAGAGATGGGCACCAGCTCACTCATGACTCAAAATAGAGAAAAGTAGGTAAAGAAAATGGATGGATAGTTGAGCAGCGCTAATTTATAGCATCTTGCATTACAAATCTACAGACAAAAATGCTTCTATATTAAGCATTAAGCTTAACATCACTGAACTCAAGCTGTTCTTGCTCTGTATTTAATGGCCTCTCTCCATGCCGCCGGTGGGACAGAGTTTCTCTAATAGTCAGTACTTAGTGAAAGTAGGCATCCCTGAAATGTAGAAATCAATCATGGATGACAGCTCATTTGGGCTATCTACTAGGCAAATGAAGAAAAAGGGAATAAAAAAGTGAAAAAAAATTCCAATTACACACTCAATGCCCATTTGCTCCATGGATACGTGCAACTTCTGGCTGATGTCGTTAATGCCTCTATCCAGTTATATAATGAGCATCCTGTGGGTAGAACATATTTAATGGAGTTAGTATCACATGAATGAAATGAGAATTGCGTGATATCAATGATCCAGGTACTCAAATGAAAAGAACAGATGAGATCTCGGTTACGTACTGTGTAGCTTCCACAGCATTTTATCTCATATAGCTAGTTAAACCTGGTAACGTTTAGCTGATTAGTCTAACTAAATGTCCACATAGACAGGGGACAAAAGTTCAACTTCAAATGCCACCAGCAAATCATGTGATGAGATCTTGACGCCCCAGACATACTGCAGTTTACATGACCCATTTAACCTTCATGCAAGCTGTGCGAACTCCACAATGTGTTTACTGGCCCTCCTGTCAACCGTGGATGGAGTGCCACAACAGCCTGCAATAAAGTCTAAAGCCTCTAAATGAAGATAATTTTGTCTGGGCAATCTAATAAAACCCAAGACTCATTTCCACGTTTTCCTGTCCTCCGTACCATACATCCTGGCTGAATCGCTGTGATTCATATGGGCTCACGGTGGCAGCTCTCAGTATGCGATGAGCGAAAGGCACCTTGGGGGATTTTATGATCCGTGACGAAGCGTCCAAGACCATTTTGGATGTATGCATGTGTCACTGCATATTAATAATGGCCTCTGTCTCTTGAAAGCGCAAGCACACCTTCAAAGGAGATAATTTAATCTTCTCTTTGCTGAGCCTATGCTCCGTGCTCGCTAATATTTTCCTCCAGAATCCAAGTTGAAGGAGCCATCGCTTACGCTGTGCACCTTAGTGTAAAAAAGATAAAAAGGAAAACAGGAAATGATAGAGGAAGTGAAGCCAACCAGAAGGAAGAAATAAGCCCCAGATTCTGAACACTGCAGAGAAAGATAAACTCAAAGGAGATAGAAAAAGTATTTTCTTCTCTTTACATATGTAAATTGAACGGTCATACAATGTTACCCAGAGGATTGCGGAGGGGAATTTTTCCATCTTTCAGTTATTTATAAAGTGCAGAGAATCGTGCTGCCACTTAAAAGTTCCTCATTAAAAATTCCCATCCCACAGTCCTGTTTTCCTCTCTGTTCCCATCCATGTAGACCTACAAACAAGAAAAAGAACAAGGCAGGCAGCTTTTAACTGAGCGCAATCTGCCCTTTATTTCAAAGAAAGATTTTATTCTCTTTCAAGAGCTTGCACCCTGTGGTGAAGCCAACAAATGAAGAGAGCACTGTCAGATGCTGGACTTGTTTATATATGAGGGCATGGAGAGTGTAGTCAAAGGTACAGCTGGGCAGCTACACAGCTACAATCCTCCACCCTTAGGTTTGGTAAAAATATGTAATTTCTGGAAGAGAAACTCACTCATAATGTAGTTCTGGTACAAAAATGACTGTAAATAGACCTTTTTGTAGTTTATTACAAGCCATATTGCATTTCCTACAGGTTGAAAAAAAGGACAAAAGGAAGTTTGGGATTTATACATGGCTATATACATAGCCTATTAAAATTTCATAATTTCAGCTAATTGTTTTAAATCTTGTTGTCAGAAGGTCTTGCTCAAACATCTTTAAAAGCCTTTACGTCTGCATTTCACCCATTGAGGAAGATGGTAACTTTCAGGTTCTGTAGGAACCAAACCTGCAACCTTTGCTTCATAAAGAAATATTTTGCAGATTTTTCAGCTTGTTGCAAAAGAAAATCTCATTTAACCATTAGTATTTTTGGGTAAAGATTATGAACTATTTCCGTCCAGGAGCTGTAATTGCATTTACCATTTTGAAGTTTCTGTTTATGTTCTACTGTTCTGTTTGCTACAGCTTGGAAAACATAACAAAATCATTGTTAGTCTATCAGAGAAGTGCTCCGTCTATAAAATGCTTAAACGTTTTCAAAACAAATAAGTTTGGAGAAAAAAATGTATGGTTTTACTTTACGGCCCTGGGATGGACTTGCCACCTGTCCAGGGTGTACCCCGCCCCTCGCACAGTGATTGCTGGACATGGGCACCCCCGTGACCCAAAATGGAAGAAGCAGGTAAAAGATAATGGATGGATGGTTTTACTTTACAGTGAAATAATTGATATGCTGAATTCCTTAACTTCCTTGACTAAATGATATTGTTATCATGTTTGTGTTTTCTGTGGTCTTTCTGTGTGGAGTTTGCATGTTCTTTGTGAATTATGGGTTCTGTCTAGATATTTCTCATATCTTTATAACATGCATGTCAGATGATTTGGTGGTTCTGAAATGAATTTAAGTGTGAGTGTGTATGTGCAAACACTGGACAATCTCGGGGTGGCTGTGGCTGGGTGGTTAGAGCAGTCATCCTCCAATGCAAAATTTGGGGGTTCGATTCCACCAGCAGTCACATGCTGAAGTGTCCCTGGGCAAGACACTGAACCCCTCTTTGTGTCTGATGTTTGTCCCATCAGTGTATGAATGTGATAAAGCCCTGATTATTCTTTGTATAGATCTAGTAGAGTGCTGTATGAATGGGTAAATGAGGACACAGATTGTTGTGCAGAGTGCTTTGAGTATCTGGATAAGATAGAATATTGTAAGTACAGTCCATGTACCATCTGTTTGTTCCTGTGTTGGCTTTGGCAACATGTCCAGGGTGTGTCCAGCCTCTTATCCACTGACTACTAGAGAAAAGCACCAGTTTCTATGAACTTGGAAATAATAAATAAATAAGTGGGCGAAGAAAATGAATGGGTAAGGTCAAGATTCAAGACATTTTAGACTACATTCACACTGCAGACAAAAGTGGCCCATGTTTGATTGTTCTGCTCAAATGTAACCTGTATCAGATTTTTTTTAAAGACAGTATAATTATGAAAAAACCCAATATTTTAAAAATCTAACCCAGGTCTTTCTCATATGTTGTACAAAATCAAATATGTAGGATGTTTTTCAAAGAGTCCTGGGTCTGAACGGTCATGTCAAGTTTGATCTGATTTTAAGTCAGTGAGGTAGAGGTAAGTTTATCAATCCAAGTGTTCAGGATATTGATGTCGCTTTCAGTACATTTTCATTTCAAAAATACAATGCTGCTCTGAAGTAGCCAGCAAAAGACAAGGTCAAATATTAACACTGGTTGAAACAAGAATGCCATAATAAAATCCGCTCTGATTGCACATCAACTTCAGAATCGATACACACATGCTAAAATGCATACCATCCATGTTTGGGCCATGTGTGACGTTACGTCTTCTGCACATGCAGGTCAATTTTGGAACACAGACTGAAGTCTGATAACAGTCACATTTAAAATGTGTGAACAACCACATACTAAAAGAAACATCAGATCTAAGCAAAAAAATGGAATTGAGCATTCAGACCTGCAGTGTGTACATCACATCACATTAGAAGAAGCTTTATTAGAATGCTTTCTTGATCTTCACACCCATCCTCAACTGCTGCTGTTTATATTATATGTACATGGCTTTAGAACTGATATGGCTGCCCAAAATTTACTTTACCCTGGCCCACTTGAAGACTCATCCACGGTTCTCAAAGGCTAATTAATCTAAAATTGTATTTGAAATTTTTAAAGTTAAATAATAACCTAATTTTCTTTCATCTCAAAGCATTCTTTTTGGATAGCAGCTTGCTATTGACCACTTAGAAAATAACAGTAACATTGATTTTTGCATTCGATACCTATAAATGACCTTAAGCTTTATAATCATGCTGACGGCAGACAAGCAGTTAACTGCATGTCCAAGGAGAGATATTGCTAATGAAACTTGCAATAGAAGACCTTCCATTATGCAGATTTATAAACACTGTCCTTCCATAGCAATACAATATTCAGTGCACACAACAACCTTGTATTTGTTCCAATGATAAACTGCTTTAACAATAATGGTAATGTCAGCAAATGATGGACGTGCATTTGGACATTACACTTGAAGAAAAAGGAATACTAATGGTGCATCTATAAAGAATTTATCTAGAGAATAAACTAAATTAGCATCAAATGAATGCAAATAGTCGCCACGTTTATTCAAGTTGTAAAGAACTTTTGGCACCGAAACAATAAACGGCTTGCGCTTTGATGTTGCAGTGTGTTGGTGTGATTTGAATATGTTTTAAAAGTTTTACAGCAGAACATGACTGACCTTTGCCTTTATTGTGCTAAACATCAGCTATTACAGTTTTATACTTTTTCAAGTCAAGATAATATTATTCAGAGTGTCAGTAACTGGAGGGCAGAACATTTTCAGCCAGAGAGAAAAAAAAAAAAAAAAAAAAAACAAGTATAAAACAGAACCAAAAAAGTTCATGCTCGATAATCCCTAATAAAACAGAACATTTTACACTGTTAGGAATGTTCTCTAAATGTTTCATGGCAATACAGTGAAGAAAGAAGAGCTTGGAAATTGTAGAGAAAATTTTAGACAAAGTCACACACAACCTCCCGCAGTCTTGTGCTAACATTATAAAACACACAATTAATCTACACAAATTCAATGAGGCATAAAAAAATTAATATACTGTCATAAATCTGATTAATTTTAACCTTCTGTTAGAAGGAACTGGCTAATGAAGTGTGGTGGGTCTCATACCATATCTCATCTCAGCGACTGGTTTTACTACAATAGGAGTAAGAGTCCAGCAAAAAGCAGACTGTCGCAGTTAGAGATACACCAAATAATACACAGAATATGTAAATATTAAAAAAAGGATCTGCTCAGTTATTAAATGTGTTCCATGTTGCTCAGTTTAATTTGCTGAGTGTATGTTAAAACTTTAACTCATGTAGTGACAATGAAAGAGAGATGAACTCAAGGGACCATATTATTAAAGAGCAGGACTGTCAGAACAGGCGATCCTCTCACTGCTTTTATTTATGCATGTGTTAGTATGAATGTTAGTTAGTAAAACATCTAACTAGTAAATCAATTTAATGAAACACTCGGATAGTAATCACTAGATGTACGGCTACAACAGATTAACTTTTGGAGTCAACCCCATTCAAAATGGCAACAGCAGCTTGCTGACCTAAACCAACACAAAAACAGCTCTACTTCAGCCAGTTTTTTTATTTATTGAGCTGCATCCCTTTAAGTAATGATAGTCTTTACAGACTATTTTAAATAAGAGAAAAATCAATCCTAATTAACCTGTTTTTAATCCTTATTCATATTTACAGTTAAGAAAAAGTACATTCAATAAAATGATTCCAAAAAAGTTATAGAAACATTTTTCTCAGATCTTATGTTCTCTTTGCTGAGAGGTAGCGGAGGTTTAATGAAGTGAAAGACAGTGAGAGAACAAATTCAGTTACTGATTATTTCAAGGCTGCTACATTCAAAAGCACAGGCAGGTCCCAATACGTTTCACAGTCCTCCCGTCTACACACAGTCATTGACGGATGGTAACGAGGCTGAAAGATGGAGGCCAAAAATGTTGCATACTCAGCAGGGGAGCAGGGGATGGATAAAAAGAGGATATCTCTGCAAAAATACATCACACATTTTTAGTTGGACATATGACTCGAGTTAGTGGGATTATTTGGATTTAGTTCTTGTAACTGGTTAAAATACTTTAAAATTAGAGGGGGAAGTGTTTAAACTATGTTCTGATTCATCACAACCAATGACACAATATTCTTAATTGATATCTGCTGATCATCTCATGATGATGTATTCATTCATACCCATCTACTCATTTCAATCTCATGTTCGGGCTGCTGTTTAATATACAACATTATTTTACGTTATTAGTGTATTGTGTATATCTTAGTGTATATCTTAGATCCTTATATACTGTTTCTTTTAATACTTTATATTTTTGCTATTTGTGGGTGTAACTGGGACCTTGAGTACACAATTTCATTCCACTTCATGTACTACATGTGATACGAATTACAATAAAGTAGAATGCACGATATTGAATTTTTGGCCGATATCCGATATGCCGATACGTTAAAGCTTATTTGGCCAACAACCAATACCGGTATTTTATATACTTTCCTTTGTCAGAGCATATCCCTCTTATTTAGGCTTATTTACTACAAAAATTGTGTAACAACTGTAAGAGCTGGTGACATGTATTCAGTAACAGAAATATAATATGCATAGCACTTTAACTTATTATCCATTGTGCCGTAAGACTAATGCTAACGGGGCTAACACTTGATGTCAAAATGTCTGTGGCAAAATTCATCCAAGTGCTATCGGCTATTAGCTTCTCAATGACGTCTGAAATGACAGCTTGTAACTCGGGTAAGGTTATGTAGAAAAAATATCTCAGACTGGGGACGATGTAGCGAGGCTCAATGTAGTCCAAAAATCTTTGGAATCCGACATCCTCACCAACGAAAAAGAAAACATCCACACCGCCGACATTTTGAATTTTCCTCTCTGCTGTGAGATCAGGTAGGCGCGTGTGACGTCATCACATTGTGCTGCCACTGCAGGCAATCCTTGTCACTGGATTGTCATACAAAAACAGCGCCTTTTATATCGGTGAGCTATTTTGATGGAATGGCCGAAGTCTGATAATGAACTTTAACGCCAATATCGACCGATACGATACCATGCCGATAATATTGTTCATCCCTACATTAAAGAACAATGAACCTTGAGAAAAGCCACACTATATGCAAACTCTGCATGTTTCCACCTGAAGGTAAAAGAACTGTAAAACAGCTGAAATAGCTGCCACTGCTAACCAGAGGACCACAGAGCGAGCAAACTCAAACTTTCCACGTGACTTAGAAAAGGTGAAGCAAACTACAAAGTTCAATGCATCTTTTTTTTAAGTGATCCAAAGATCCAGTTAGTGGAGGAAACACCTTAACTTATGCTGCATGGTTTGCACTTTGGAGCCACAGTAGATCATTAGATCAGTCGTTCAATAATCGCAACCCCCTGAAGCCTAATTAAATCAAATCATGAGGTGCCTAAAGTATAAGAAGCAACATCAAGCATCACCATTTATTGCTTAATTGTTGACCACTTACAGCATTTTGAAAAAAAAATGGTGAAACCAGAAGCTAAAATAAAAGCACAACATACAACACACTGTTGAAATGAAAACCAGTGTGATCAAACCTGTGAAGTAACATCAGAAGCTTTTAAAAGAACATCATGTCTCAGTAGTGGGAGTGAAAGGGACACCCACAAACTTTAAACTATAAGTCTTGTTGCCCTCAAATTATTCAAATTTGGGAACAATAAATGTATTTGGTTGTAGATGAGACTGATTCACACCAGATACTCCAAGTGCTACTCATTGCAAAATATATTTTCTTAAAACTTACTACCCGTTATCCTGATGCATGCTCAATAATCCAGGTCAAAAAATCCAAAAAAGGGTTACTACAGGGTTACTGCCCATTACTATGTTTACATGTGCAAAACTCTTTGATCAGATTGAACTGTATTTGGATAAAGTACTCCAAATGTATTTTTTACATGAGCACAATCCATTCACAATAAGCGTTTACTTGCAAGCGGGTTTTTATTCATAATAGAAGTAATGACATGTGCAGAGTGGTGAACTTTCCTTAAAAATCACAGAAGAAGTTCTACTTCCATGATGAACATAAACAAATCTGAGCACCCAAAATGGACCCGCGACAGGTTTTAATGACGGTGGAGATGTTACTGCACTCCCTGACTGAGCTACAGGTAATACAGATCATTTTGAGCTCAAAGTTTTTAGTAGAAATGTTGCATCAATCACCGACCAATTTTGCTTCCCCGACATATTAGCATTTAACCAGGTGGAAATACATGAGTTAGACACAGTGACATGTGCAGTCAGGTCAGTTTTCCACAATCAAAATAAAATGATCAGTTTAAGTGTTTACATGCACACTGTTCGGATTATGAGTCGGCATAACCACCCATCTCATTCGGATTACAAATTCATTCGGATCGAGCTGAATCAACAAAGAATAATACGAATGGGGCGTTTATACGACGCATTTTTATTCTGAATGGCTGTTTAATCCGGTTACTTCTGTCCATGTAAACATATTGTCTCTCAGTTTGTCTGGGAATGCCTTGGAATTCTCCCAGAAGAGTTGCAAGAGGTGGCTGTGAACCCTGCGACTGGATTTCGGAACAAGAAGAAAATGATGGATGAATGGATGGATGGATGAAATGAGTCAAAGGCCTTACTCTTTGTTTAGGCTGAGCACCTGTGTGTGTGTGTGTGTGTGTGGAGGGGGGGGGGGGGTATGTTAAGAGACAGAAACCTAACCAGTGCAAGTGTGACTTTATTTTTACAGTGTGAATAATAAACAGAAATGTGATATTTTATCCACCCATCTCTGTCTTGGTGAATTGTATTTGTGGTGATGACAAAATCCCCCGCTGTCTTTGAGGTTACTTCCTGTCACCACACTTTCACCTCCCCCCAAGAGCGTGGAGGAGGTGAAAGGGAGAAAGCCTGAGCTGTCATCACAGTTTAGATCAGTGTCCTGCCTCCAGCCTCCGCTGGCTTTACACCCCCTGCCCTCACCCTCGAACCTCAAGCGGAGAATTATGTAACTTCCAAAAACAAGGTCACAAAAATATCTGGAGATGAATGAAGAAGAATAAATAGGAAGGGAAGGAAAAGGAAAGGAGATAGCTCTTTTTTTTCTGCCAGTGCTTGTGTGATTCAACAGGAGGCCACACCACTGGAGTGAGAGAGCCTGCAGAGTCTGATGAATACCAATGTGTGTAGACACTCATTTACACACGCACAAACATGACATGCACACATGCACGTGTCTGACACTTTCAGCTGAAGAGATTGTGATAGTGTCAGCAGGATGGGGTCCATCATGTTTGTGTATGTGCATGTTTGTGTGTGTGTTAAGACAGCATGTGGAGAGGTTTATCCTCATTTCAGGCTAATCACCATTTAAGATTGAAGTTACTAAACATGGCATCCTGGTGTGTAAAGTCTTATACTCTGACCTCTTGTCAGTCAAAAGTGATAGAGCCTCCATGTATAAACAAAGCCTGCATCTCAAGAAAGTGCTTTATAAAATAATTTATTTAAAATTACAGCAATATATATATATATATATATATATATATATATATATATATATATATATAC
>NC_056509.1:26810868-26819316 GCF_014905685.2 Nematolebias whitei
ATATATATATATATATGTAGTACCTTGCTTCTTTACTTTGTAATAAAGTAAAAAAAAAAAAAAAAACACACGATTGACTTAAGAAGCAAATAGAAAAACAAAATGTTTGAAGACTTTGAGGCTTTGTGGTTGCGTAGGTTAACCGAGAAGTCTACTGAAAGTTGAATGACGTAGTTATAACCTGGTCAAGAATGTGATCCAAAAATATGTTATATATATTTTAAATAAGGTTTTTAATGGAACAAACTGACTCCTACAGTATTAGGCTATATTTTTTTAGATTGGAGTTTTTGAGATGAATGAAATTCTCTCTGAAAAAGGCACCAAGTCTAACCAGCTTGACCCCTGTGAGAATTTCTCCTGATTCTCTACACTGTCTGTCTGATGCTCAATGCAGATAAGATACAGACTACTCACATCCTCTCCACTGAAACCCACTTTAGAAAAGCCTGAATTATCTATTCTATTGATTTTGGGTTTGACTTTTGTTAAAAATCTGAATGTCCAAAAAATGTTCAGCATATTTATCACCTACCACTAAAAGACAAAGGCGACAGAAATGTTGTTGCATGTCTGTGTTTGTGGCTATAAAATCACTCACTTTTGCAAATATTGTGCTAAAAATTGTTGTTATGTTTTTGTGGCTTAAAGATATTCATGACACACACTGTGCAACATTTTTTCTTAAAATTTTAACACAAACTGTTGGAGTTAACCTCGTTTCTCTGATGGCAACATATGTAATGAGCCACTGGATGGATTTGAGGAAAATTCTCAGAAAATAATTAGTTGATGCATATCTAGGATTGATTAACTTCTAAAGTCAACCCAATTAAAGATGATCATAAGAGCTAATCAACATTTAGTCTGTTTTACTGAAATAAAATTTGCTGTGGTAATATCGGAGAGTCACTCACATCAACATCTCACAATATCACAAGGTCGAGGATGAGATCTGCCCAAATCAGCTTCAATCATACCATTTCTTAACATAAGATGATCATATAAAACTCTATACAATATGGGGCAAGTGATCTCCATTCCTTCCTGTAATGTTTATTTAAATAATCTAATAATATATAAATATTTTAATGACATAATCTGGATTTAAGTGTTGATGCTTGGGAGATTTCAAGCTATTTTCCACATCATGACTGACTTTAAAGACTACAATTAAGTTCAGATACAGTGCCAGAGCCCAGATGAGATGCACTTTCACCCAGTCAGGGCTAATTACTCTCTTGATTCTGCTTCCTCAGAAAAACAAACAAACAAAAAAAAAAAACAACTCTAGTCCACTTAACAATTAAACAATTAGCTTCCCAGTCTTCTCACATTAACCATCAGCAAGAAACCAGTACCAAAAACCTTTATTTGATTGTCTGCTCCTAAAGAATTGTAGCCAACGTATGAATATTAACTTCTATATTCCTGTCTGCATATGTAGGGTCAAGTCATTACACGCTAATGGGCTCCCCTCTGATGCAGCAGCAGAGCAGAGAGACGACGGCTGTGATGGAGAGAACAGGGAACCATTTGATGTTTGCCAGTTGAAAGAATAAGCCTTCCTTTGGGTTGTGCTTTCCACAGAGGCATGCTGGGATTGAAAGAGCTCTTGCCCAGGGCTAAAGGGGATTTTTGGTGGGCGTCACACATCCAATTACCTCGGTAGCATCAGAGAAATCCTTGGGGAATGCACACACAAACACACAGAAATTCACAATCACATAAGTCTACCTACGCACATGTGCGACACCCACGACAGGAGGCTCTCACCACAGAGAGGATGAATCCTTTTTTTTTTCTCCCCTATTGGTTCTCTGTTGCATCCGTTGCCACAGAATTCATGAATATTATCAGCATGTGTTGATAAGTGACTTGTCATATAAATATGGATGGTGATGTGGAAAAACACGGCTCAGGTTCCGCCTCTTTTGAGAGCATTACTAATGCTGTTAGAGACGCCATTACCGGATTTTCACGGATTTGTATGATGAGCCAAGATCTGAAACTGGTGCATTTCGAAGCTGTTATGAAGTACTGTTTATTTTATTCTTTTATTTGGAGGGTGTGTTGGGGGGGGGGGGGGCTGCAAATTTGGAAATCAATCAAAAAATAAAATTTGTATACACACACCCACACACACTATATGTTGGAATTGTTCTATTTCACATGTGTATTTCCCCTCTTGTGCCTTAAACAGAAATAAATATATTTTTTTCCACCTAAATCAGAGGCTCCAAAGCCAATGGGAAATCACATTCCTCTATGCTATTGCTAAATCTATATTGTGGTACATTTTTAATTACATGGATTTGTCATTTATTTTAATAATGTGATAAAAAAAAATGCCTAAAGCAAAGCTTTTATTTTATTGAGGCTGATAAGTCTGGGTGTTATTTATTCACTCATGACACTGGGGGCAGCACTGCACTACGTCTTGAGAAAAAAAAAAAAAGACTGATACAAATCCAGCCCAAAAGCAACAAACTTAAATAAATCCCAAACTTTTTAATACAAACAATACTTGAGCAAAACCATTGTACTGAAAGTGATTGTTCGTTTTTTTTTTTTTTAATTATGTGAAATAGTTGTAAATATTTTTATTTTATATTAACTGAAGTATTAATATGGAAGAGGGAAAAGTGTAGGGAGACAGAGGAAGTAGATGAAAGTCAGTATTGTAGGACTGAGGGTGGCAACTTTAAATGTGGGGACAAAGACAGGCAACGGTTGTCTAACATGATGCAGAGAAGGAAGGTAGATGTTGTATGTGCCCAAGAGACCAAGTGGGAGGGGAGTAAGACTGACAGCATTGGACCAGAGTTTAAACTGTTTTGATGTGGATGCAAAGAGAAATGGAGTAAAGTAGATCCTTAAGGAGGAGTTGGCAAACAATGTAGTAGAGGTGAAAAGAGTGTCAGATAGGGTGATGTGTCTGGAGGTAGAAGTAGAAGGTTTGATGCTAAATGTTGTCTTTATTTATTTATAAAAACAGCTGTATAATGTGAAATTGCAAGCTTTGTAATTGTTTATAATGATGTTCACATAAATCATTGAAAAATGTCATAATCCAGTCAAAATTAAATTCCATTGCACTAAATTGAGGTCAAAAGGTCATCGCTAAAAGCTTAAGACATTGTTTTAATATAATTTCACTGAACCCAACTTCAATAAATCTGAACTAGCTCTTTTTACTGACCTTTATTTAACCAGGCAAATCCCATTGAGATCACAGATCTTTTTTGCAAGGGAGGCCTGAGCCTGAAGGCAGTCTAACACCAGGTTTTTGTTCTGTGGGAGAAAACCGGAGTACCTGGAGAAAACCCACACCAGCACAAGAAGAACATGCAAGCTCCACACAGAAAGACTCCAGGTCCAATCGGGGATTGAACCCAGGAGCTTCTTGCTGTGAGACAACAGTGCTAACCACTGAGTCACCGCGCTGCCAAAGTTTAAAGTGGCTTTGTCTGCAGTTAAAGGTTATGGTGACAGAAAGTTTTAGATCACTTTGTTTTTCTTAGTGTACACTGGTGTAACAAAACATGGAAGCAGCAAATGCATTTAAGGCATTTGTTGGCATCTAATGGATCCAATTTGTGAGAGTCTAGCTTTTAGCTATAAACCTACCTACATTTGAGAGAGCTTTTCTCCTAGAAGCTCAAGTTATTTTAATAAAACTTATGGATGAAGGATCTTAGAATGAAACTAAAGGGGGGGGGGGGGGGGGGGGATGTACAGATTTATCAGCTGGTGCCCGGACGTGGATAATTTTTCCTTGACTGGCATGACTGGTCACTTCACACATAATAATTAGTTTTTATTTTCCAATATGTGAGTGCACAAAGTAAAATTGGTACTTTTTGTAAGCAATAGCATGCGTTTGTTAGGTGTGAACATTTCTGCTGAGTGAAAAGACTCAAAATTAGCTTGGTGTATGACATTTTAAAATAAAGTTTCAGAAACTGCTAAAATATGCACGAGTTTCTATAAAGTTACAGTATTTGTCCTCTGGTCACTGCATACTGCCTAATATATGTGTGCAGTGTTACTGTGCAAGTAGCAACTGCAACTGGGTACATTGGATGGATGGCTGGATGGATGGATGGCTGGATGGCTGGATGGATGGATGGATGGATGGATGGATGGATGGATGGATGGATGGATGGATGGATGGATGGATGGATGGACGGATAAAAGTTCCACTTGCAGTTTTTTGGCAAACGGATGAACCTCTGCTCATCTTCATAGCTGAGAGATTCAGTCTCTCTAAAATTTCCTTTTTATACCCAGTCTTCTAAATGAGCTGTTGTTTATTAATCTAATTCTTTCCTCCTCCAGCTGTTGTTTATTCTGACAGCATTGTGTTTTCTTTGTTACAATTTTTTTTGCTGTGTGTTGCTGTCATTAAATTAAAAATAACCATATTAAAAAAAAGATACAGTTTTTCAGTTAAACAATTACTGTTGACCTCTAATGACCTCTAATATTCACATTATTATTTAGAAATGTGCTGGTCTTTGAGACACTTTGTAACAATTGTGTCATAATATTGCATTCTAAGGGAATGGGAGTGCATGAGTATAAGAGAATAATGTAAACCTGATAAATATTTACTCATGTAAGGTTATTTTTAGATCTGAAGTAATCTCCAGATAAAACATAGTCCGTTAAAAAAGTATACCAGCTACTGTATGTGTCTGACACAAATTAGCATGCGACTTTTTCTTCTTAAAATTAGACATTCTTTCTTGGAGTACTGCGTTTATTGTTTTTATATATAGTGATTACACCTCACTAAGAGGTACATTAGCTCCAAGTGTTACAAATTATGAGAGTACAAAAAAAAAACCCTCTTTGGAATAGAATGTGTGCTGCATTTAATATGACTGTGCCATGCAGCAGCCATTTTGAATTATTATGTAATTTGACTTGTGTTCATGAGCAAAGCATTAAATTTAGTAAAGCTTCCGTTTCTTCGACCGAGACATAATTATTTTATCTGCCATTCCATTAAAAACACATGGTTTCAAAAAACAAAAGTGACTTGCTCAGGGAAAAAGAAAACAAAGACCAGCTTTGTGAATGCAGAACACCAAATCAAGCACACCTCGTGTTGAAACGACACACATGGACTGGGTTAAGAGGTCAAATAAGACAGCTGATAACTAAAGGCCAAATCTTGAATTTCAAAGTGTATGGGGACTTTTGATTTATTTGTATTACTACCCATTGCTTGTGTGTGTGTTCATTTGTCTGTTACCAAAACAGCTCAAAATATACATATTTTATTAAAGTGTTAAAATTGGTGTTCAGTTGGGTCCACCTGCGAACCGTTTTGGTTATTTTTCGCTCATTAAATTTTATTAACGAGCGATTATGCGCTGCGGAACAAAAGTTCCTAAGCGTGTTTCAGCACGGCGCTATAGTCTTGCAGCATGCGTAGCATTAACAGCCTAGCATGTCGTTGTGGTCTCCAGCTGTTTGAGAACATTATGGCTTACTTGTTAAAAGACAAGTGAACAAATCCAAGCTGTGTGTCAACGTTTTTTCATGGAGACTGGATCTGCCGCAGGCAATACATTTAACTTAACGCACTTGAAACGACATCATCCGAATGTGAACGTAGCTTCGTGCAAAGACCGATGACAACAGCATTTAAACAACCTTTATCAGGTCATTCAGATTGGTCCATACAAGCCGTAGGAGTTTTTAAAGCTATGGATCTATGTCCGAATGTTGTTGATGCGTCGGCTTTAAGCATACGATTAAAGTTTTTGAGCCCTGCTGCCTATGACATCCCATTACGTCAACACTTTAGCCAAAAAGTTGTAACATCACTTTATGAAAAAGCTAAAACTGATCGTCAACAAGCCCTGGAGCTCAGATTTAAAGCCCTGCCACATCGATGATGAGCGAGAGAGGATATTCAACAACCTCATATGATGACCGTGCAAGAAGAGGTATTGCTGTTGTATTATTGTGATCTAATTAACTTTTTTAATTTAAAATTATAATCTTATTAACTCTTTTTTTTTTTATCTGTGTTGTTTGCAGTCTGAGGATGATGGCAGCTGAGTTCTTCATCCACCAGATCACCTCCAGCTAAGAAGTCTGTAATGACTGAACTTGTTTACTTGGCATATTTTCAAAATAAACATTTTGTACGATTTTATTTTTGACTTTTTTGTACTGCAAATTAACCGAACCGAGCCCTCCTTGAAACTGAAATGAACCAAAATGTGATTTTAGCGTACCATATATCACTAACCACCAAAGAGTGGTATAATGAAATGTTCAACGGATGTACTTTTATAAATAACTTTTGGAACCAACCCAACTCAAAATGTTCACCTCACCTAATAAAAATTACCAACTACAAAAATGGTAGTAAGTCGCTTAGTTTTAGAAATACAGTAGTCCCTCGCTACTTTATGGTTCGATTTTCGTGGACTCGCTCTTTCGTGGTTTTTCAATGTAATACTGTACACGACACACGGTTGTCAACTTTAATATTATTCACATGATTGGGATGGTACGAGATATAAAATTAACAAGAATAAATAAATACTTTGGACATGTGCCACCATTTTGTAGTTTTCTTTCAATAAGCCTATACTGTAACGCCAATCAAAATAACTACATTACCCAGAAGCCAACAGTGTGCTGTATTCTGCCGAAACGGAGGGATAGTTAAGCAACGCAAAGTCTGATGTAACTATCTACATTGAGCTCACAGAACTGGGAGGAAAGTTGCAAATGATCCTGAAGCTCAATTATCCATGCACACATCAACCTGGACGGAGCAGTGGGCTTCGTTGCTGCAGGGTAGGTCTGCAGAACCAGAACCGAACCCAACTGGAACCGAGCTGCTGGTCTGCAGAGCTGGTGAGTACCCATACAACATTTTGCAGTACTGTTTATACGTATGTTATTAAAATTGCATAGGTTTAAGAGTTTAGAACATTGTGGGAAAGGTTTATAAAGCCTTAAAATATATAAAAATACTAAAATAAATATAGAGTTCCTACATTGTGGTTTTTCACCTATTGAGGTGATGTCTGGAACGTAACCCCCGCGATAACTGAGGGACTACTGTATTTACTTAAAATATGGTGTGGTTGAAACTTTGTCATTCAGAGCCCATACTGAAAGCACTACTCATTGTCCATGAGCTTTGCCTAAAACTTTAATTTTTCTATTATTGCTTACAGATAATTACAGTAGTTACCTCTGTTTGTCCATTAGCAATGCATCTCATGAGCCACCGGGCAGATTTTGAAGAAACCATTAGGAAAACTGTTATTGGATATACGTATACAACTAAATAAGGTTTGGCTCCAATCTAGTAAATGTGCCAACAGCTAATCAATAGCCATTACCAAATTAGTATGACTCATGTTTACAGACACCGAGCTAAAACTAAGCATGGCAGTAGCTGGAAGCCAATCATATCACACTCTGAGCTGACATCTTGACATATCGCGTGAGACTGCATTAACTTTCCTTTTAACACAACATTGTTTTCAAGGTTTGATTAAATTATGTCATGGAAGATGGCATGTGCGAGCATTCCTTTAATAAATATTACCTTTTCAATTATAAATCATACCGTTCTTGGCAGCTACAAAGTCCTCCCACAACTTTATTTTGGTCAGTCTTATCAAGTTTCACTGTCTGATAAAACCTTCTAATTGGTTTAGTTCGAAAACAGCTTTCTTCCTAATGACTAGAAAGAATTTGTTTCTAGTTTTGTTAGGCAGTCTTGTGTTGCATAATTAGAAACAAATCCGGGTGTTGTCAGCAGCGGATGTGTATCTCTAAACATCTACAAAGAGAAAACATTCTCCTCAAGGTATATAGTTTTAAACAGCAAAGCCGTTTGCTGCAGCAGCCTGAATAAAGATGAGGGAAGATGGCAGACATTAAGAACCGGGCGAGAACTGAGAGATCAGCGTTCAATTTCGATAGTCTTCCTTCTTCGTTGAGCTAAATCTCAGCGGAGAAGTTCTTTGTCTGCTTCAGATAACTGTGCTTGCTTTACTATAAGAAGTCATTAACTGACAGTACACAGCTTGGAGTTATCCCCATGGGGGTAGCAGCCTCTGGGGTGCACTCTGATGCGGGAGATGAAGAGAGCATGACAGTGCAGAGATTAGTTATTACACTGTGAATTTCAACTTGAAGAACGAACATTTTTTAGAAGCTGTTGAGGCGTGCACAAAAAGCTAAAGAGAACGAGTTGATCAGGTCGTTGGATTTTCTTCTACGGAGGGCAGGAGGTGTAGTAAGTGTGAAAGCGAGTGCACATAATGACTGCATGATGTTCTCGGGCGCTCTGAGGCACGTTCCGGGATGGGTCTTGCTCAGACGAGGCTGATGTGTGACCGTGGCCATAAATCACATTGGTAAATTAAGACCTCAGCAAAGTGTTGGCCCAGATAGACC
>NC_056509.1:26819416-26825392 GCF_014905685.2 Nematolebias whitei
GGGAGGAACTCACAGGCAACAGTAGAATGAGTACTCCTGCGTCTGCACAAACGGCATGTTCATCTGGGTTAAAAGATGTCTGCTGACTTGCCTCCATCTGAGAAATGCTGGGGTGGGGGGTACTGCAGGCTGAATATGTCTTTTACTTGCATTTGTTTAGTTTTTTTTTTACACATGCATCTCTCAAGTGCAGTCCCCCACCTCACCCACTACTCCCACTGTCTGCCTGGCACCGGTTTTTGAGGCAGGAGCCCACTAAAGGCGTCACTGTCAACACGTTTACTTTGCCACTGTGCCTGCTTGTCAGAAAAGCTTAAGCGTTATTTGCTGCGACGATAAGTGGGCCCCGTTCTGCAGTTGCCTCGCAGCGATGAAATGGTGGTGATTTTTAAAGAGACACACTCAGCCCCCAAACCCTTCTACACATGTCTCACCACCTACATCCCCCCCCACCCGCCCCAAACCTCCTCCTCTCATACGGCGATCTCGTTTTCTCTCGCCACGCACAATTGCGAGGCCGCTGCGAGGAGCGTTCGCTTCTGCAATCACTTCACATTTGTTTCAGCGATTGATTTGCTGGTGAGTGAGGGAGGGGCGGGGGAGAATGAGCGAGTGGGTAGGCAAAGAAAGGAGGGAACAGGGAAGTCAGAGTACGTGCGATGCCAGGCTCACATACTGTCACCATGACAACAGACATCACTTCACAGGAGCAGCACTCAGGATGCCTGTGTGGGCTGAAGTGACAGAGTTGAAGGTTGGCATTAGCCTCTTGTGGGTGCCACAACGTACTGATCCTCTCCTGCAATGCTCCCCCCACCTCCTTTTTTTTTTTTTTTTGCCTGATTCCCTCTACAGCACTGCTAAAAGGCGCCCTGTTGCTCCTGACAGCTACCTGTGGGGACCGCTGAGTGATTTGTACTTCATGTGTGCAAAAGTGGGTCCTGCCAGTTTGGCTTAGCTAAGACAATTCAATCGACTATAAAGAAAAGAGTGCGTGGAAGACAGGAAGGAGACATTTATATTCAATGAGACCCTTTCATCATTTGTGTCACTTTGAAGCTGCCTCGCATGTATAATTCTTTGGGATCTGAAGCGATGCCAATCATGGGAATGATAACGCAAGATAAAGACACGGATTACACGCAATAAAAAAATCTCAGCGGTTAGAGCTGCTCGCCATTAGAACAAGTCTCATTAGATGAGGCCATGAAATGTATATTTTTTAATACGTGTTATAATAAAAAATATGGCATTCCTTAAAATGCATATCACCAGCCACCTTTCATACAAGTTTTAAAATACCCCCTCCCCCCCCATTTTGAAAACATTTGCTAACAGACAAGCAAATACTTGTGCACACAAATATATATATATATATATATATATATATATATATATATACACATTTATTTATTTGTGTTTGTGTTTGTTAATCAATTATGTAGACTTTGATAGTATCAGCAGATGACCAAGTCTATGTATTGATTTAAAACTCCACATTTCTAGTATTCTCAGCTAATTTAAATGATTAAGAACTTTATAAAATAAATAATTAGCCATGAGCCAGATGAAAGGATATGAACACATGAAAGAAATGAAGTGAAACCTACATTTTTTTCTTTCCTCGTGCGCAATGTTTAAACTCGTCCGAAGGGATTTTTCTCCACGCTCATCAAAATGCAGCACAAACAGCAGGCAGTCTTCGCTCCCTTGCATCTAGTTTTATTTATCCAGTTATGTGCGGCAATAAATTTAGAGCAAACACTGAGATTTACAAGGCAGCAACACTGAAAGTTATACATGGAGGAAGGTGGTATCTTTAATGCACGACTGCAGATCCTGTATGTTGCATTAAAAAAGGGGGACACGAGTGATGTGTAATTAAACAAAAGTCATTATTTTCAGCAAGACTTCAGCAAACACACACTGTAAATAATGTCATGTTAGCAATCTGTATACTGTACTGTAGGAAATCTTTACACAGAGAATGTAAAACTGAAACACAGAGCAGTGGGTAGATCCAGATATCACTTGCAAAATAACAAAGAAACCAACATGCAGCTTGGACTTTATTACAACCACGACCAGTTTGTTTGAGCCTACAATTAAGTTCTGTATTTTTTTATGAAAATGCTCTTCTGTAAATTGTTTTTACAGCACAAATTCTTCAGAGGGTTATGCAATATATTTTCCTTCAAGCAATTATTTTTTTAAATGAAAATTACATTTAAATATATTTTTTAATTAGTGTTGTAAATTGGCCAATTGTTTCCACGATGTATATGAATAAGGATCTACAAAAAATATCACTTATATTGGTTGACCTCTACACCTAATCTACATCTACAACTTAATTAACTATAATTAACCTTTGAAGTGGGCTTAGTTCAAAATGGCCGCCACAGCTAATCAATCTTCCTACACTCAGACATGGTACATCTCTGTCAGTTTTACAGATGTTGAACTAAGATTTGATACATCTGGGCTGAGAGTAATTAATAACACATATCTTAGGCTCGATGCGTGGAGTGGTGGTGCAGAGGATACCTGTAGAGAAGGTGGGCCTGTGATCGAAAGCTCACTGATTCAACTCTCAGTACTGACATCAAAATGTGGGTGGGAATGGTGAAACACCCACACCTGCCTCCACCCTCATTTGCTCCACTCTGGGCCCTTGAGCAAGGCCCTTAACCCCCACCATCTGCTCCCCTGGGCACCACAGATGGCAGCTCTCTGCTCCACACAGAGGGCTGTGGTAGCTCAGTGGTCTGTGGTTGCGTCAGGAAGGACATCCGGCATAAAAACAATTGCCAAGTCTTTGTGCGACTGAGTTCGCTGTGGTGACCCCTGAAGAAGGGAGCAGCCGAAAGAAGAAGAAAAAAAACTTTAGGTTTGATACATTGCACAGCAGCTCTGCCTAAAGTGTTGGAATAAAAGTTGACATCAGTGCTGTCTCTGTGGGTAAAAATATATTTGACAATTAAAAAAATTTACTTGGAACTCAGAAAATAATGTTTTGAGGAACATCGAAAGCTCAAATTTTTAAGGTCAACCCAATTCAAGATGGCCACCACAGCTTTTTAGTCTTAACCACCACAAAAATACCTATAACTCAATGAGTTTCATAAACACTGTGCTAAAACTGATGTGGTAGTAGCTGAGAGTCATCCTGAACACAGCTCTACCACATGTGACCAGATTTTATGACATCACGTAAGATTGTGGTTGATGTTATTTAGGTTTGCCCATTCTTGACCAGATTGTAATTTTCTGAAAAAAAGGGAGTTTTAGATTAACAATCTTAATCTACAACTCTGATGAAAGTCAGTGGGCGATATGCATTCCTTGAAGGAACGCTCGGCCTTTATTTCAATTCATCTGGTTTTGTACAAATTGATGGAAGTAACTTCTCTGAGCTCAGAAACCTGCAATCAGACAATTATGTAATAAATATGATGGGCCTATTATGCAAAACAGCAGAATTCCTCCTAAATGTCTTAAGTAAACTAAATTTGTCGAACATATATTTCCAGAAGGATCAAAGATCTTTTAAACAAGATGCAAGTGGATTTACGTGCTTTGAGAGTAAATGACAGCGTTTCACTCTCAGTTGATCTTAAAATGCTATTTTGACTGATGTCACCGCAAATTACAAGAACAAGAAGCAGAAGCAGATTAAAAAAAAACATTGCTGTTAGTTTTTTTATTATTATTATTTGATTGTAGGCTTTTTAGCATCAGGAACAAACATATCAGGCGGGGCTCATCAACACATAACTTGTGGTGAATATTTCAACATTAATATTATTTAAAGAAAAATAATATGACCTGCAAGGATTTAGCAAATGTTTTTTTTTTTTTTTTATGAAACTCACATACAGACACAAAGTTGGAGGCAAGATGATTAATCTGCAGTTTTAATTCCACCTCTTTAACATTATAAACTCGTCCCAGTTACATTCAGCAGCCTGACCCGTCTTATTGAACGATGAAGGAAGCATTCAGCAGTATCACAGCTTTTATTCTCGAAATCTACTATCTGTCACGTCTTATGACACAACTGCATCCATTGACCTTCTTAACATCTTTAGCCATAATTTTGCTGCTATAATTAATTAAACCTGAACCACGTGTCAGTCACAATGAGGAAATTATCCGTATTATACGAAGTGAAATCTCTGCAGATCAAGATTTTGTGCTGCAGGAGGTAAAATGAGCAGAACAAAGGATGACGGTTGAGATTCTTTTCTTGTTTTTATTCATCCTGGTGACCTAAACAAGGCATGGACCAGTTTCCTAAGGTACAACAAGGTTTTGAAAAGTCACAATTTAAAATTTTTGTTTCACCTATCACATCATGCATTTTTTTGTTAAAACAGTAGTAGTAGTAAGTACCATGGCTTAGACACGAGGCAGTTCAACTATTCACCCTTTTAAAACGTACATTATTCACACAAAGTTATAACAGATATCAAATGTATGAAACAAAAAGCATACAGCTTAAAGCCTAAACTAACAACTTGGATAAATAACGACATCAGCCAGGCGAGTTCCCAGCGTTACTTTAAAAAGAACAGAACTACACAAAATGGTAATAATCTGTGCAATAATCTGGCAGAGGTGTCTGAGCAGAGGATGTTGAGGAAACTGCTCCAGATCCTGAACACGTCACACACCCCCGTGAGCTACATTGGACTCTTACCGCAGCATCTTCAGTTGTAGACTGAAACCACCGAGGTGCTCCACAGAACACCACAGGAAGTACTTCCTCCCTGTGGCTGTCAAACATTTAAACTCCTCCCCTTTTCTGCACATAGGATAATAAATTTAATCCTGCAACACAATAAACTCTTTAATGTTTCTGTCTGCACCTAGCATGCTTTAGAACTTAATTGTTGACATTTTTTATATTCTCTGTTATTTTTATATCTTGTGTGATTTCTGGTGTTTCTTCCTTTGTATTGAAACTCTGGCACAACAAATTCCTGCAGGATCAATAAAGTTCTTATCTTAATAAGCTTGTTTACTTTAGAACGAAAATTAAACAGTTGGCGTTTGTGTTATAAAGTAGTCCTTCACTACTTCGTGGTTTGTTTATCGCGGATTCGCTCTATCACGGTTTTTCAAAATAAGATTGGACACGACACACAATTGGCTGATTGATGGATGAGCCGCTCGATCGGCATGGAATTTTTATTTAAAAAATAATTATTTCAAATTATTTAGCACCCGGCAGCACGGTGGCGCAACTGGTAGAGCTGCTGCCTCTCAGTGAGCAGGTCCTTGGTTCAAATCCCCGGTCCAGGGGCCTTTCTGGGTGGAGTTTGCATGTTCTCTCCGTGCATGCGTGGGTTTTCTCCGGGTGCTCCGGTTTCCTCCCACAGACCAAAAACATGCATGTTAAGCTGATTGGTAACTAGTCTAAATTGTCCCTAAGTGTGAGTGAGAGAGTGAATGTTTGTTTGTCTCGTTTGTCTCTATGTGTCCCTGTGATGGACTTGCGACCCATCCAGGGTGTACCCCGCCCCTCGCACAGTGATTGCTGGACATGGGCACCAGCGACCCCCGTGACCCAAAATGGAACAAGCGGGTAAAGATAATGGATGGATGGATGGATGGATGGATGGATATTTAGCACCCCCTGCACCTTTGTGTAGCTCATTTTGTAGGATAAGCTTCGTCCTGCAGCTGATCAGATGTTCACTGTGCAGAGCAGAGAAGTGGGCGTGGCCAAGAGCACTTTCAGGTGGCTGAGAGCAGCGGAAACAGAGAGAAGGAAATCATGATATTCTGTGCTCTTTTAGGATGTTTAGAGTTTTGAAACATTGTTTAGAATATTGCAAGCGAGTGGGAAGGGTTTAAAACACCTTAAGATCGATCGATCGATAGCTAGCTAGCTAGCTAGCTAGCTAGCTAGCTAGATAGCTAGATAGATAGATAGATAGATAGATAGATAGATAGATAGATAGATAGATA
>NC_056509.1:26825402-26849804 GCF_014905685.2 Nematolebias whitei
ATAGATAGATAGATAGATAGATAGATAGATAGATAGATAGATAGATACTACAATAAACTACTACTTAATACTTGTACTACTATTCCTACTTTGCTGTTGTTCACTTATCACAGGTTTTCATGGTACGGATCCCCCGTGATAAACGAGGGATTACTGTACACCTTATCTTCTAACTTTAATCTGTTGAAAAAAAAAAAACACCTGCTGACTCTGATGTTTTTGCGAACACTGGTTTTAAATTTCCTCTCAATATTTAGGAATGAATTAAGATTTTCACAGTAATCTTCACAACAACATTAGCTGATAGTTTTAGAGTTATGAGAACATGAAATATGTGACATGTTCAAATCCCAGTTTGGCAGCCTTTCTATATAGAGTTTGCATGTTCTCTCTGTGCATGAATGGGTTTTCTCAGGGTACTCCGGTTTCCTCCCACAGACCAACAAAATGCATGTTAGACTGATGGTAACTCTAAATTTTCCCCAGGTGTGAGTGAGAGAGTGAATGGTTGTTTGTCTCATTTGTCTCTATGTGGCCCTGTGATGAACTGTAGACCTGTCCAGGGTGTCCCCCACCTCTCACACAGTGACTGCTGGATATGGGCACCAGTGCCACCCACGACACGAAAAGGAAGATGCGGATAAAGGTAATGGATGGATGGATGATTCTAAAGCCATAATAAATGTCAAAAACAAGATTGTCAATATTTTTTTATTTTTTTTAATATAATTTTTGATAAAAATGACCACCAAATACATAATTTAGAGTCTGCTGCATACAAAGTAATTTGTAGGAAAAAAATTCAATCGGCAGAGTTGTGTTTTGTTGCCAACAATTGTGAGCTATTTGTTTACAGTCAACCATTAACAAGTGGACTTTGGACAGCCTCGACAGGCCACAAATACTGTGTCAGTAAAATAAGCACTGGAGAGTACAAAGCAAAAGTTTGAGCTAAGATAATCACCAAATAAACTGGAATGAGATATTCTAAACTCCTAACGGAAGGATTGATTTTACTGATCACCAAATTTAGTTGTAAACAAAGATGAGAAATATTTGCTGTTTAACACAGTTTTTACAAAACCCCTGAGGTTGAGTTACATTATCACCTAAACAGTCATTTAATTATGTAGAGATTGTGTTAAAAAGCATAAAAATTCAAATAAAAAACATTGAAAAATGTTGTGTTTTGGCAGGTATTGTGGTTTTAAACAGAGTGATGTAGATAATAATAGTTTATTTGTATAGCACCTTTCAAACAAATGTTACAACGTGCTTCACATTAACCGTAGATACGTGTGTTCTTCCACTGTCCTTGTGTGTATTTGTATATCAGAATTAAAACATTTATTTAAAAAGGCAAATCAACTAGAATATACTGTAGGTAAACTGTAAAGTTTATTTTACATAGCAATATGTGATCATGATTTATTTTTACAACAAAAACAAATACATCACGCAACTTAATTGAATATTTTTTATTTCGTATTTGTATAAAACTGAAAGATTTTTGCTGGAGGTTATCATACCATCAGAATATCAAACCTAATTGAGACAACCAGATGGCATTCACGCAGCCAAGGGTCGTTCCCATCAAGTACTCGAAGGATTAGTCACTTCCATTCAAGTAGGTATCTCTGCAGACAAATTCAGAAGGCGTATATGGACGGTCACATCTGATTGGACGACAAGAAAAAAGGCATATCTGGATGGTCACATCTGATTGGACGACAAGAAAAAAGGCGTATCTGGATGGTCACATCTGATTGGACAATAAAAAACAAGGCGTTACTGGAACAAAAACCAAATCTGATTTGGTTGTTGAATAATGTGAAAATAGTTTAAATCAATTTGTAAATACAAAAAAATAATAATAAAGTAACCAAAATAATTAAATTAAATTAAAATTAAAGCCGTCACTGCAGATGAGTGATTGTCAGTTTCTGTAAGATTTCTGGAGCAGGTATTTCTGTTTACTGGTGAACTTCCTCAGCTGTCTCTGATTTTAAGGGTTAATCCTACTCCATGTTTCAGCTCCTTTCATAGATCAGATATCATAGAATAACACTTCTAAACAATAACATTTGTTTTTTACTTTTGTTTTGGGCCATTATCTCGTCACAGGACTCATGATTTTAATTGAGACCAGACTTTTTGACAAATTGGAGCAGGTTTTGCTTCAGATGCTTTACATTTCATTGTACACGGACCACACTCAAGGCAACTTGTGTCAGGTGCAGCCTACAACCCAAGAACTAAAGAGAATCTTCTTGTGTTTGACAGTAGATATAATGCTGTTTCTTAGAAACTTTCAATTTTAAAAAAGAGCTGACGTAACTTACCTAAAGAGCAGCAAATACAGCTAGCCAATCAATGTTTACTGTCCACATACACCTATGATCCAGAAACACCCACTTTTGGCCTGCAGAGAATCCCTTCTCCTTCCATTCACTATTTAATTGACATCAATTCACAACAAAGTTCATCTCAGGGCACTGAACAAAAATAATTAGCATATTTTACAAAATGCCAATTAGTACAATGCATCTAAGGAAGTCAACAGATTGCGTTGAATCTTCACTTCTTTGCAGTCTCAGAACAGATCAAATGTTAAAACCCTTGTAATGCAAAGTAGCAGGCAAAATGCAATCCTTCAAGGATTGATTGGCAGTTTACTAAATGCCCTAAAATGGTTTTGTAAGCTGACATGAAAAATTGGACACCTGAATCTAAACGTATCACTTTGACCTCAAGCAAATGTTGAAAATATGGACAAGAATTTCACCATTTCAATATGGCTGTCTCGAAAAGTGCATAAAAACATTTGGCCCAGGTTTGATGCAGAACCTCTCTGCAGGCTACAAGTCATATGATTCTTCATTAAAAAAAAAAAAAAAAAGGTAACTAAATAAGGATACAAGTTATGTCTGGTCAAAAAGGCCTTAATGAATGAACAGCAGTGGCTTTATATCCTCTTCACTGTACAGGGGAACAAGCAGATCAGGGTTTGGGGATGAGGGCTTAACAGCTGGAGCAGTCAGCCAGTTTACAATAAACCGTTTAGGTTCCCAGTAGGGATCTGACATTGCATGATCCAGGGCTAAACTGTGTTACTGAAATCATCCAAATCCTCATATGGAGGAAGGCAACATGGTTGTTTGGGTTTTTTTTTTCCAAATATAAAACCATATATCAGATTCTTTTTTTAAATTTAGGATTTATTTCATGCTGCTGTGTTCATTCGTACTCATCTGCTCCCACAGACTCATGTTCGTGCTGCTGTTGTTCAGTGTATTGTTTTTGTACTAATAGTTCTTAGTCTTTTCTTAGTTTAGCGTTTTTCTTAGTTCCCATATTAGATCTTATAACTGTTTTTCTTTACAATTTATACTTTTTGTTGGATGTAACAGTGTACATAATGTCATTACATGTGGTGCGAATGACAATAAAGAAACCTTGACCTTGTTTTTGCTACTTAACTTTTACTACATTTTTTTGCTCATTTTGACCCAAGGGCAGCAGAAGGATTAGACCTTCATAAATAAAGGACACAGGATGTTTGTTTTTAGGCATAGCTTGGTGTGAAATTCAATATTTACTCATAACAAATACTGACTTTATATATAATAAGCAGGTGGACAGTATAGACCAGGGGTCTGCAACCTGCGGCTCTAGAGCCACATGTGGCTCTTTGGTTCCTCCACAGCGGCTCTTTCAAGCTTTGACTAAAAGTAACATAAAACAGAAGTTTATTGGTTGTTATACAAACAACAAAAAATGACTAGTTTTAGCTGTTTTCATGTCATTTCTTTGGCAAATACTCACTTTAGCTTTTTGCTTTATTTCTATACTTAATTATTTTTTCCACAATAAAAAAAAAAAAATACATAGGTCTGCATAGCTCATAGTTTGTTTTCTTTTTTAACAAAAAAAAAATACTTTCCCTACCCCTTTACAAGAATCCGGTATTTTCATTTGTCTTAAACTGTAATAATATCAATAAATGTTAAAAATCTTTAGATATTTTTAGCTTTACAATGTCACCCCTACTGGCCACAAAAGTCTCCTCCAAACTTAAAGTGGCCCATGGGCCACCAGTTGATAACAGTTGTAGCAGGTTGTTGCAGCTCTGGATACATTGAATTTAGTGAATGAAAGTGTAAAAAATGGCTCTTTTAATTATAAAGTTTGAAGACCCCTGGTATAGACAATGGATTTTTTTCCCTCCTTAATAGTTTTTGTTTAAATGTTAGGGAGATGATAAAATGTGTATTTTTAAAAGGAGCTGAATATATGAACAGTAATAACTGATTTCAAGCGTAAAATTGATTGTCAACATTCAGATAAAATACGATGCACTCCTGCTGGTTTGTAATATTTTATACAAAAACAAGCCGCTGACAGAGAAGCTAAATATTAGCTAATACAAATGTTAGGCCATTGTGTACATTTCATTTACAATATTTTAAGCCTGTAATGTCAAAAATGTGGTTATTGTTGTTGAAGGAATTCTTTCTAATGCACACTTCCAACACTTACAGGTTCATTATGAAACGTGCCAGCTACAAACTATACTTTTTTTTTAATAGCTAAAAGGGACTGCAAGAGGGCAAATCTGAAAGTGGCATCCCATCAGAGCAACTGCCAAGAAAAACACATACAACCATAACATGATGATTTAGTCCACAGCTGAGCAGCAAATCAAGAAGATTTTGTCAAAAGGGTAGTTTATAGATTTACACGAGTGGTCCACGTCTGCAAATTTGACACGTCACATTGGTTTCACTGAGGTTATTATCTCAGTATTGACAGAGGAATTGAAATGCATGTCTTTTTCCAGGTGCCAGTGTCAAATGAAATTATCTTAAAATATGGTGAAAGAATTGTTCTCTTTCTAAAGCTTGACCAATATGAATACACTTAACCTTTCAGTTTCTGCTTTTGTTCAACTTGTGCTTTAAATTGAAAGATGTCACTCAAAAGTCTCTCCCCTTTCTCAGCACACGAGTAAATTGACAAAGAATCACTTCTTTTTTCCTTCTTTTTTTTTTTTTTTACAAGCATTTTAGAATCATGAAAATCTTAAGCACACCGGAGTATTGAAGTCAAACGGTCAATAATTGCCCAGCAATTGTTAAAACACAGCAGGAGTGTGTGAGACAAAGTTCAAAAGACGTCTCTGCAGTTTGAAGTCATTGTCAGTCTCAGAGGACTGGCTCTAAAGAGAGCTGATATTTGACGTGATTACAATGGTGCTATCTGAAGGCCCATCGTGGGCCACAAAGTAATCCTCAAGATACTCGGGAAAAGCTTCCACTGCAACAAATTTCTTGTTCTGTGTCGCGCCCAGCTGTATATCTTCATTTGGCTCTGACTGAAGCTGTAGACGTCCATCCAGTGTTTCCCCAGGAGGATGGAGGAAGAGACGAGCAGGAGAAAGACAGCCAAGGAAATGGGAACTTTGAGCAGGAGAAGAGTTATCCGTGGTCTTATTACGGTAGGGAAATGTAAGGGTCCCGATCCAAGGGAATGATGAAGGACTCTGTGGAGGAGGCCTCTGAGAACCAACAAAGACGGCTTTAGTTTCACTGGCAGAATGCATTTGCATAGCTTAGAAGCCAAAGCGTCTGAACCGGGGCTCATGAAAAGAAACCTCAGCAATTGCTTGGACTTCAATGCAAACGAGAGGGAGTGGGAGACAGAAGGAGCAAGACAGTGAAAGAGAAGTGAGATGTGTGTGTGTGTGTGGGGTGGGGGACATTTAAAAAGCTGTAGGAACTTTTTCCTCTTCAGTGGCAGAACACAAATGAGATCAGGGACATCTGTGCATCCCATGGAGGTTGTCTCTGACTGACTTTGATGCAAAGAGAACATACCGAAGGCGGAACGCCTCCAGAAACAAGCAGCAAGCGCAAAGACGTTCCTGTGCAATCATGAGTCGTGTTCTATTGTAGCTTCTTGATTTTATTATTTAGAGTCTTTTAGCTGTCACTACCATTCCACAATAAGTCCTCTTTGGAAGCCGTGAACATGTTTTGTAGATTCTGTTTCATGATTTGCTACAGTAACGAAGAAACCACTGAACAGGTGGATCTTTGAAAACACAAAGATGAGCAGCTTAACGTGATCGAACAGTCTCCTGAAGAACAGAGCAAGTGTGATGAAATAAAGATGTGCAAAGGGGAGATGAAAGGCAAGAAAACAAAAGGGAGGATGGTGGAGAAGATGAGAGGAGCAGATGTTGCACTTTCGTGGCAACTCGTTCTCTCTCTTTGGCCTGCGGTCATGGAGGGATGACTAGCCTTCATCAATTCTCTTTAATGACTGTGGCAGCGCCACTTAACACTCTGCTACGTGATTTCTTCATTACCACATCATGATATCACCATTTAGTCAATGATGATGGCATCAAGTGAAGCCTGGGGATAAAAATAACCAGCGAAAATCTAATTTCTGCTGAATGTCCCACCCATCTGCTCTTTTGTCAATTTAAAAGCAAAAAACGAGAAAAGATGGGAGATGCAGCAAATGTGACAAAATGAGATTATGAGAAATTGTTATTAACACATTATGTGTGGGAAAAAACTTCAAATATTGTGTGTGTGTGTGGGGGGGGTTCTCTTAACTTATTCAATCACACCATCTTTGTGTCAAAACCGCTGGGAGGCAACACGACATGCATGATAATGTTTTTCATTTATCAATAATAAATGCAGACATTAAAACCATGCTAACAGATTTTTGTTTACTCTTGCTGCCTCCCTGGAATGACCCACTAAAAACAGATCTTTAACAAAAGGTTTCTTCATGTTTAAAAAATTAAGATCAATAAGTTTGAACATGTAATCAATAATTTGGCCTCTAACTTAAAACAACATTCTAGCACAGGGGTCTGCAACCTTTAAGATCCATCCATCCATCCATTTTCTTCCGCTTATCCGGGGTCGGGTTGCGGGGGTAGCAGCCTAAGTAGGGAGGCCCAGACTTCCCTCTCCCCAGCCATTTGGGACAGCTCTTCCGGGGGAATCCCGAGGTGTTCCCAGGCCAGCCGAGAAACATAGTCCCTCCAGCGTGTCCTGGGTCTTCCTCTGGACCTCCTTCCGGTGGGACGTGTCCGGAACACCTCACCAGGGAGGCGTCCAGAAGGCATCCTAAACAGATGCCCAAGCCACCTCAACTGGCTCCTCTCGACGTGGAGAAGCAGCGGCTCTACTCTGAGTCCCTCCCGGATGATCAAGCTTCTCACCCTATCTCTAAGGGAGAGCCCAGACACCCTGCGGAGAAAACTCATTTCGGCCGCTTGTATCCGAGATCTCATTCTGTCGGTCACAACCTAAAGCTCGTGACCATAGATGAGGGTAGGAACGTAGATTGACCGGTAAATTGAGAGCTTCACCTTTTGACTCAGCTCTCTCTTCACCACGACAGTCCTGTACAGTGCCCTCTTCACTGTAGATGCTGCACCTATCCGCCTATCGATCTCACGCTCCATTTTTCCCTTATTCGTGAACAAGACCCCAAGATACTTGAACTCCTCCACTTGGGGTAGGACCTCCTCCCTGACCCGGAGAGGGCACTCTACCCTTTTCCGGCTAAAGACCATGGCCTCAGATTTGGAGGAACTGATCTTCATCCCGGCCGCGTCGCATTCGGCTGCGAACCGCTCCAGCGAAAGCTGTAGATCACGATCTGATGAAGCCAATAAGACCACATCATCTGCAAAACGCAGAGACGCAATCCTAAGGCCACCAAAACAGATCCCCTCAACACCTTGGCTGCGCCTAGAAATTCTGTCCATAAAAGTTATGAACAGAATCGGTGACAAAGGGCAACATTGGCGGAGTCCAACTCTCACCGGGAACAAGCCCGACTTACTGCCAGCGATGCGAACCAGGCTTTGACAATGGTCATACAGGGACCTAACAGCCCGTATAAAAGGGCCCGGTACCCCATACTCCCAGAGTACCCCCACAGGGTTCCCCGAGGGACGCGGTCGAACGCCTTCTCCAAGTCCACAAAGCACATGTAGACCGGTTGGGCAAACTCCTACGCACCCTACAGGACCCTGCTGAGAGTGTAGAGCTGGTCCAGTGTTCCATGGCCAGGACAAAACCCGCACTGCTCCTCCTGAATCCGAGGTTCGACTATCCGATGGCCCCTCCTCTCCAGAAACCCTGAGTAGACCTTACCAGGGAGGCTTAAGAGCGTGATTCCCCTGTAGTTGGAACACACTCTACAGTCCCCCTTTTTGAATAGGGGGACCACCACCCTGGTCTGCCAATCCAGGGGAACTCCCCCCGATGTCCACGCAATATTGCAGAGTCGTGTAAGCCAACACAACCCTACAACATCCAGAGCCTTAAGGAACTCCGGGCGAATCTCATCCACCCCTGGGGCCCTGCCACCGAGGAGCTTTTTAACCACCTCGGTGACCTCAGCACCAGAGAATGGAGGGCCCGACCCAGAGTACCCAGGCTCCGCCCGCTTCCTCAGTGGAAGACGTGCCGGTGGGATTGAGGAGGTCTTCAAAGTATTCCGCCCACCGACCCACAACATCCCGAGTTGAGGTCAGCAGCACACCACTCCCACTATAAACAGTGTTGGTGGCGTACTGCTTTCCCCCCGAGACGCCGGATGGTGGACCAGAATCGCCTCGAAGCCATGCGGAAGTCATTCTCCATGGCCTCTCCGAACTCCTCCCATGCCCGAGTTTTTGCCTCAGCGACCACCCGAGCCGCATGTCGCTTGGACTGCTGGTACCCATCAGCTGCTTCCGGGGTCCCACAGGCCAAAAAAGATTTAAGAACCTTTAAGATTAAAAGAGTAATTTTTACACTTTCGTTCACTAAATTATATGTGTCCAGAGCCGCATCAACCTGCTACAACTGTGATTGTCACCTGGTGGCCACTTTAGGTTTGTTGGAGAATACTTTTGTGGTCAGTAATGATGACATTATAAAGCAAAAAATAACTATCAATTTTCGACATGTATTGATATTTTTACAATTTAAGACAAATGAAAAGAACAGCTTGTTGTAAATAGTGGGGAAATTTTTTTTTTTACATATATATAAAATCAACAACTATAAACTATGCAGACGTACAGTATGTGATTTTTTTTTTATTGTGGAAAAAAATAATGAAGTATAGAAATAAAGCAAAAAGTTAAAGTATTTACAAAATAAATTTTATTCAATTTTATTCAATTCAAAAATACTTTATTAATCCCAAAGGGAAATTAACTGGTGTTGTAACTCATAGTCCTAGTTACATTAAAGAGTTGTTATAGACACTTATGCTGTGGGCAGGCAGGATCTCCTGTAGCGGTCTGTCTTACAGCGGATCAAAAGAATCGAGCTGCAGATGCCGATCCGTACACTTGGACCCAGTGAGTCTCTTGGTCCTCCTGGGCAGCAAGACTACCTGGATGTTGGGCAGAACTCCTCCCTGAGCAATGGTCACTCCTCTCAGCAGCTTGTTGAGCTCTTCATCATTGCAGACAGCCAGCTGTATGTGTCGGGGGATGATCCTGGTATGCTTGTTGTTGTGAGCCACGTTTCCCACCAGCTCCAGGATCTCAGCAGTCAGTCACTCGAGCGCCTCTGCCAGATAGACGGTGATGCATCCATGGCACCTCCTTTACTACTCATTTGGGATTTGAGACTGTACTTGAGGTAATATTTGAGCTTTTGAGATGTTAATCAGCTGCTCTTGATTGTAAAAACAACCTTGTTGTCATGGTTGTGCATCATAACAAAATGTCCAAAAGTAAAATGGTTTCATTAAAAATCCTTCCAGCTGCACATCATCTGATACCAGAGGAAGAAATCAACCCAAAAAGGGATTTACATCAAGAAAAAAGAGGAAATAAAGTGTTCAAAAGCAACATCCCAGAATGAATGCAACATAGCAGCTCCAACATGCAGCCACCACGAGTAGCGAGATTGTAGAATGACAAAATTAAATTACAAATTACAGGAAACAGCTAAAACTATTACTTTTTGTTATTTGTATAACAACCATAAAATTCAGTTTTATGTTAGTTTTGGTCAAAGCTTGAAAGTGCCTCTGTGGAGGGACCAAAGAGCCGCATGTGGCTTCAGAGCCACAGGTTGCAGAGTCCTGTTCTAGCACAATATAATAAACGTTAGCTAATGGTGGCTAAAAGAGGAAGTGATAGTGCTCTGGATGGATTTTTAAGCTTCACAACATACGGACAGAGTTAAATATCCAAATGGCTGTGTCTGCTCCATCCCACCTCAGTCTGTGCTTTCTGCTGCTGCTACAAGTCCACGAGTCCATACATACTCCACTGGCAACGCCACGCCGAGCATTATGGGACATGATTCCCCCTAATCAGCCTGCAGCTTCATCTGCACACGCTGCGATGTAGACAGCTTGCTGACACCAAGAAGTCAAGCTTTTAACTGATGAATATGTTGTCTAGAGTCATGTCAGCACTGAACATCTCTGCTGCATGATGGGAGTTTGATTTAATAAAAATGAATATCAAATCAAATAAGGCCAATGATCTCTTGTGATATTTATGGATGGATTGAAGTTCTGACTTTATATATATCTTACATCACTGAAAGAATTGCTCAGTTTTTTTGCAGCCTCAATGCTCTCATGTTTTGATTAAAAATAATAATTGTGATCTGGCAAATGGCAGAAAGTATTAAACTGCAAACCAGTCTATCACTCGTCTCACCAAAGTCAAAGTCAACCAATAAAATGTGACACTTTGTTTAGCTTCAACCTCCTGATTTGTCTTTTCTCTCCATTTTCCAACACAAGTTGGGATATCTGGGACATGCATTCAAATTCTAACACTTTTTGTGCAATGAATCCAACCATCGTGAGTGAACGACCGGTGCCGGACCGAAATACAGGATAAGTGCAGAGGTAAGAAGCAGACTGATGGAAACAAAGCTCATTTATTTTATTTTCCTATAGAGCAGAGCATAATTTAATCTGAGGACAACAGCAATCCAATAAAGTCAAAGGTTGTTGACATGAGGGATCTGATGAAAAACACGGCTATGCAAGGTCTCAAGCACTGACCAAGATAATGACTAACAAGTTGTAGATGTGATGATTACAAACAAAGATCAGGCGCAACAGCAAACAAAATATGAAGTAAACTGAACAAAAACTGCAAAATGTAACTTCCTCCGAAATAAACAGAAACAGGAAGCTAATGGCTTGGTCACTTGAGCCCACTGGTTATAGAGACATTATCTAAATTAGTTATTATTAGTCTGTTGGTAAAATAAAATTAAGAGCATAACAAGGAAGCTTTTATTTACTCTATGTTAACCTCCTTTATTTTGTGTGTAATTCAGATCTAAAGTGGCATGGAGAAATTCAGAAAATAAATAATGATGATTGGATTTTGTCTGGGTTTCCTCCCACAGACCAAAAAACATGCATATTTAGTTTAATCACCAACTCCAAATTGTCACAAGGTGTGAGTGTGCATGGTCATCTGTCTCATTTGTCTCTGTGTGGCCCTGCGGTAGACTGGTGACCTGTCCAGGGTGTAGTCAATCTCTTCCCCAATGACCACAGATGACAAACACCAGCTCCCTGCCACTCTGCTTGAAGAAGCAGGTAAAAAAAGATGAATGGATGGATAGTTGGTTGGATGGATGGACGGCTTGGGGATTGTAATGCATAAATTTATCTACAAATCAGCTCTCTTGATAAATCAACCTGAAACAATTATGATGATGTATCAACTTTTACATGCACAGTATTTATGTTGTGTGATAAATATAGTGTGCAGCAGTGTCTCGCTACTTCATGGTTCAAATTTCGCAAATTCACTCTTTCACAGTTTTTCAACATTTGTCAAATTTAATATTACCCAAGTGACTGGAACGGGACAGGATAAAAGTTAACGGGAAAAAAAAATACTTTGAACAGATGCTGACATTGTTTATTTTTCTTTCAATAAGCCTATACTGTATTGCCAGTCAAAAAAAAAAAACTCCACTACCCAGAAGCCAACAGTGCTTCCAGCCGCTACTTTCTGCTGAAATGGAGGGAAAGTTTTGCAACGCAAATCTATGCTGTCTATTAAGCTCACAGAACTGGCAGGAAAGTCACAAATATTCCTGAATCTTCCTGAAGCTCAATTATCCATGCACACATCAACCTGGATGGGACAGTGGGCTTCATCGCTGCAGGGTACGTCTGCAGAACAAGAACTGAGCTGCTGTTCTGCAGAGCAGGAAAGTAACATTTTGCACTAACGGACTGCACTTATCTAACACCTTTCTCTCTGATCAATATACTCAAAGCTCTTTACACTATAATCTGTGTCCACATTTACCCATTCATACAGCACTCTACTAGATCTATACAAAGACTAATCAGTTCTTTATCAAATTCATACACTGATGGGGGGACACACATCGGAAACAATGAGGGGTTCAGTGTTTTGCCCAGGGACATTTCGGTATGTGACTGCTGGTGGAATCGAACCCCAGCTCTTGAATTGGAGGACAACTGCTCTAACCACTCAGCCACAGCCGCCCACTGTACAGTACATATAGTATAGTACATAGTATGTTCTTAAAATGACGTAGGTTTAAAAGTTTAGAACATTGCAAGAGTGAGGAAGGGTTTATAAAGCCTTAACATATTTATAATACTAAAATAAATATATTGTTGCTACTTCTCTGTTTTTCACCTATTGCGGAGGTGTGTGGAATGTAACCCCGTGATAATCAAGGGACTAGTGTATGCACACAATGGGTTTTATCTAAACTTTAAAATTTTATTTGATCACAGACTATTGACGTCAATATATATTATATATATAATCATACATTATGGCAGCACGGTGGCTCAGTTGGTAGAGCTGTTGCCTCTCGCTGAGAAGGTTGCCAGATCAAATCCTGGCCAGGGGCCTTTTTGGGTGGAGTTTGCATGTTCTATCCGTGCATGTGTGGGTTTCCTCCAGGTACTCTGGTTTCCTCCCGTAGACCAAAAACATGCATGTTAGACTGAGTGGTAACTCTAAATTATCCCTAGGTGTGTGAGAGAGAGTAAATTGTTGACTCTACTTGTCCTGTCCTGGACTTGTGACCCGTCCGTGGTGTCCCCTGCCTCTCGTACAGTGACAGCTGGACCTGGGCACCAATGCCCAGAAAAGATAATGGTAAAGATAATGAATGGATGCATATTTTAAACAGGTCGCTAACACATAATGTATTATACTTTTAGTTGTATGTTCCGAAGAAAACAAACCTTACAATGAAAGAACGTTATTACATTAGTAGATATCTACTTTATAAGACTATTATGAGACCATCAGAACAATAAACCAGGAAAACAGCATCAGTTCTAAGTAAATGAGATTATACTGTATAAAACAGGTTAGCTACAATTACTGTCATGTAATCTTGAACCCATCCTGTGTTAATCCACACCTGTTTCCATGTAGGCATACACAATGTGCTTTTATCTAAAATACGACGGTGGCAGTTAAAATAGTTTCAAGCGAAAACAGAGTATTATCAGGCTTGGAAAATAAAACACTGGACAAGCTTCTTGCAAAACTAATGTTACTGAGAAGTATTAAGCTAGTTTGCTTAACAAAGATGCTTATAATTATAACTAGACATCTCAGAGTAAAAGCTCAACTTTCCAGGAAGCCAAAAAACCAATGGTGTTTATATATATATATATATATATATATCAAAATGGAATTTTTTTAAGTCAAAATACTGAGCTACTTAAGACAATTATTTAGACTTACAGTTTAAAAATGCCCTCACTCCACCATCTAATACAAAACTTACACCGCTTAAGAAATGTTTAGATTAAAATAAAATGTTACCACCTTAAGATTAAATTTTTCTCTGTGACTTTCTATTCAGGGTGAACGAAATGAGGTATCAGGTAAAATAATGTTACGCATGTATGAGTTAAAAGATTTGAAACGTTCTGTCATGTGTTCTCCAATTTGCCTCTTTGCACTGGAAGAAGGAAAAAAAAGACAATATCATGGCGCATCATTGGTTAGATCCAGCACCATGACTGCTCCCGTCATGCTCACACTAACCTCCGCTTGCAACTCACACTCCACAATGATCTTTCTCAGTGCTTGGCAACACATGATCCCACATCACTGCTGACCTCACCCTCTCTCTGCTCGGCCTTTGGCTTTGGTCAGAACTGCAGTTACCGCTGACAGATCACAGCCGTGCACCTCAAGGTTCCCTCTCTCCGTACTAGCCTTGGTGCACATGAATCATTTTGTCCTACAGCTGCTTATGTGGCTGCAGCTGTGACGACGATGGCAATTCATATCAGATATCATTTTTGCCACAGGTCGCAGATGCAGGAGTGCGCTCCCATGGTAAGCATGATGCGAGTGCGGTGGAATTCAAGCAGTACCAGATGATTTCCTAGAAAAGACCTGCAGCAGCTGACTTCGTCTGCAGAACAACTGGACAGAAACATTAACCGGAGTTCAAACCAGACTTCTCCTGGTACTTTGGACTTCAGTGTTCGTGTTCTGTTGTTTTTGTGGGTCCAAAGATTGTACATTTTAGCATCTGCAGTGTCAATTCAACTAGTTTCAGAGGAGACAGGTTCACATACTGAAAATCCCTCATCCTTCTCAACAGGTTTTTATGATGACCAAGAAAACGGCAATTGACCTCAAATGAGGTGTTCACATCAGTCTTTTGAATCATAGCTGTTAGACATGTAGTCCTAAAGGTTTCTGGAAAAATCTACCAGGTTCCACTGAACTAACCCATAAATGCAAACTGCACTATATTTAGCCTGCTCACCTACCATCCAGGAGGATTGGATGAGAAAAGGTGCTGCGCATGATTGGCTACACACACGATTTGCTGTATAACCTGAGGGCACACACGCGCACGCACACCCTCAAACGTGGCTTTCAGATGCGCGTGGCATGACTTTGTGAAGGAACACACGGTTATTATTACAGGACCTTGAGGTACCACACGGGAAACCTGCTGTTCTACAAGGTCATCATCACGTGGCTTCACATCCACTCACCGTACACTCCTTGGCAGCGGATGCCTTCAACAGCCAGCGCGAGCAGCCCCCAAAAAACGAGAATTAGATCCATCCTTGTTCACGTTAATCTCTGCATATCCAGCTGTCAGCGGTGAGGAGTTCTTTCCGGGGCGGTGGGGTGCATATAGAAGCTGCCACTTCTCCCAGTGTCGACGGTTTCAAGGTAAACCAGCCCTTTGGTTGTCAGAGGCGGGCTGATGATGTAGGGGGATAAAGTGGTACCCAGACGCAGTGGAGGATGTGATGCTGAGGCGGATGGGCAAGACCCGGGGAGGGAGCTGCAGAGAGGCCGGCCCGCGTTTGCAGGTTTCCAGGCAGGGAGGTTCGCTCTCCTCTCCTCTTCTCTCCTCTTCTCTTCTCTCCTCTCCTCTCCTCTCCTCTCCTCTCACGTCCCTTTACCGATAACGCGCTCGAGGCGAGGGGTTCTGTCGGGGGAGAAAGGGCTCGGTCACTAGCTCCTCATCAAACCCAGCTGTGGTCAATCAGTCAGTCAGAGCTCCCGCGCCGCCGCTGCGTTGAGCGCGTGCTGTCACAAACCAGGCTACCATCACTCCATCCATGCCAAAGAAAACGATCAAATCCCCCCTCCGTCTTCAGCTTCTCGGTTCACAGCACTCAGTCAGTCACATCACGCCCGCGCACGGACGCTCGACTCATCTCTCCCGGTGACAGGGGAGGGTCCAGGTCGGTAAAAAATACAATTACATAAAAATAAAATAATTTAAAAACCAGCTTCTCGGTGATGCTCTGCAGGATGATACTTTGTACCGTGAGATGTGCCCGTTGAGCGTCAGTCACGTTGCGCAACTGAGAATATGAGCTGTGGAGACGGAGCAGCACCGCAACCCGTCCGTGGCGACGTCAAGAGGTGCGCTCGTCTGCACGGGAGGCTGCGCGCGCGCGGCGTCAGGAGGGAAGGAGGCAGGAGGAGAGGAGCAGCTGCTGGAGGCTGAGGGAGGGAGGGAGGGAGGGGGGAGGAGATGGAAGCATTGGAATTCAGGAGGTCTAGCTTTAGCAGACCTTTAGTAATCACCACCTACACACACACACACACACACAGCACATCTGTCTGTTCAGTATTCTTTCAGAGGATGAGAGGCTGCATGTCATCTTCTGCTACATGATTTTTTATTATTTTTTACTTGAAATAAAGATATCTGAGTCCAGCACACACTGCGGCAAGCTCACACACTGTGTGTGTTATTAACAGTTTGTGTGTGTCTCTCTTTCCTTTCTATAAAAAAAAAAAGAAAAAGTTTTGAAGAGGTGCAGCTAACTGGTTTCCAAATGGGGGTCTCAGAAGTGCCTCAGGGGTGCTGCAGGCATCAGAGGGGTTGGGTGGGAGGTGTGTGGGGGGTGTCTGCAAAGAGAATAGATGTCATTTTATTCACTACTGCCACAGTTAGTCAACAGAGCAGGTCAAGCTGAGGGGATGTGGGTGTCAGCATTAAACTACATAAATGAGTCTCTGCTGGTTCCTGCTTATCACAGGTTCTTAAAGTTGGACAATTATTTTGTTTTCTAGAGCAATATAATGTATACAAACTGGCTTTAATTGGTGGAAAAAAGGAAGAAATGAGTACTTCTTGAGAGGCCCAACCGCCCAAAGTCACTTGAAGGGATGCATAGGACCCAACAGCATTCGTGCCAGCATATAATCATTTTAAGCTGAAATGGGAGGGAGTTGCAATCTCTTTCATCTTCCAAATGAATTAGTCACTTAGCTGTGCTGGCTGTCTTTAATTGAGTTGTACGTGTTCATCTGAATACTTTTTGAAACATTCATTAAAACTGATCCGATGATTGATATTTTGCTAACAAAAAAGCAAAGTTGACACAAATAAATGGAAATAGTAAATGGACTGTGCTTATATATCACCTTTCTATATTATGAAGATACTCAAAGTGCTTTACAACACAATATGTGCCCTCATTTACCCATTCAAACAGCACTCTACTATATCTATACAAAGACTAATCAGTGCTTTAGATCACATTCATGACAATGAGGGTTCATTGTTCTGCAGGTGACTGCTGGCGTTGAACCCTCAACTCTTGCATTGGAGGAAAATTACTCTATCCACTCAGCTACAGCTGTCCCAGTGCATGCGTTGGGAATGATTGTCAGTTACTTTAAATTTTAGCTCAATATCTGTAAATATGAATGATTTAACGCCACAATTGTGTTTGTTGAGGTTTCTTAGCCATGGCAGCCATCTTGTCTAGCTGAGTATGAAGATTTTTGAATTGTAGAGTTGTATCTTAGCAAACGTGTATTAAAACTCAACAACTGAGATATTTAACTAACATTACAAATGCACGAACACACACCAACACAGGAAAAAACATTATCACTCGTCATCAGTTTGCAGTAAAAAACACGCCAATAAAAACATTTAGTTGTAATGATAACCCAGTTAGCTTCTTGTGATTAGACACAGCTAAACATTTAAGGCTTTTCAAAATTATAATGTAAATACTGTTTGTTTGTTTGTTTTTTAAGTTGTACCACATATTACATTCAAAGCCATTTTTGATTATAAAATTTATTTTAAGAAATGTATTTCATTTGATTTCTTTATAATTTTAAATAATAAAAACTACTGTCCTCAGAGGCCTTCATCTGTTGTGTATCTGGGGGACTACTGTAGCTGCTTTGGCGCCCTCTGGAGGTTGTATTTATAATCAACAATAATGTTAGGATCTTAGTTTTGTGTGAATAGATAATCAATGTTTATCAATGACATTAAATTTAAGCTAGAACTATGATAGTTTAATTATTAATTTTCATATTCATAACTTTTAATCAGCTGATCTGGTGGTCCCACAGTAGCAGAGAAGAGTACCGGTAAAAATACTTTATTAAAGATAACATTTATAAAAGCAGTTCTAAATGAAATGTTACCCTAAATGACCAAACATCAGCACCTCGTCTCCATACAGTCATGTTAAAAAATGACATTTTCTTTACTGTTCACCCCTCTTTCTCATCAATTCCTGTTTTTCTGCCCCATGGCTTTGAAAGTTTGTGCATCTCCTCACATGAAATAAAAGTGGTTCTTTCACAGCCTGATAAACATATTTCTCTCCGAAAATTACTTTGAAAGGACTTTTAAATATCACATATGGTGAACTTAAGTAAACTCCCTTTTAAAAACGTCAAATATTTGAAAATATTCCAGTTTCCAGCGCTTGTGGATATGTAGAGTTATATTAGAAATGATTTGATGTGTTTGTGTGTTGTTTATCTTCCATTTGTCTGTTGCTAATCATCTGGTGTGTTTCTACACTGTTGCATCTTCTTTTCATTATGGACTAAAGTCAGAGGATCGTCAAGATGACTTGGATTCTAACTCCCCATCTGCCTGTTGTGTCTGTCAATCAGCTTCTCTTTGTGATGTTTTAATGCTGCCACAGTGCACTGAAATTGGAAGAAATGTAAATATCAGGCCTATTTGGAGCAAAAAGTCTCTGTACAACATCATAAAAAGAGCTCTATAAATATAGAATGCATTTGCAAGAGGTTGAAGTGACATTTTGCCTAATTTAGTCAGGCACGGCGAAGTTGGATACAGTATAAAATGAGAGCATGTGACATTTTGGGAAAGCATCTTGAAGCTTTGTGTTCATCTTCAAACAGAGCCTAAATGTCTGAGTGACGTCAAAGTAAAATCTGGGGCCAGAGTGGGCCAAAGAAGCAACTGTGTGAATGTGAGTGTCCAGGAATAAACAGCAGAGGGATTATTACTTTGGTTTTGTTGCCAATATTCTCATTTGTTTGGCATCAAGTGCATCTTAAATGAAACGACATGCACCTTTCCATCTGAGTGAAAGTCAGACAGCAGACCTGTGGAAACACTTCCACCGACGACTGCAGCATCAAGCACTTGTGGTGTTTATTTCCTGTGAGGTTCTTGTTGTCGCTTCGTTTGAATAGTCAACTTGTCAGAAAGGATGTGACAGTGACATATAAAGTGAATCATGTCTTTAAACTAAAAGAAATACAGTTTGACACTTTCTGCAAAACACATAGTGGACATGAGGTGTAAATGAACATTTAATAAAAGCAAAATTATATTTGAAAACAACACAACAAAAACACACAACATTTGAAAAAAATGGAATTACATTAAGACAAACCAGAAGTGGTTTTTTTTTTGTTGTTTTTTTACTTTATTAACAACATAAAACAGAACAACAGAAAGATGTACAGTAGAGTCATTCCTTCTATTTGGTGCCTTTGGAGTCCCCGTGCTATAATGTGGTATTTTTTTGTTTAAAAATGGGCTAATATTAATTTTTTTAACTTCTTCCTATATGTTTGACTCACCTCTACCATAAAACACAACCGTATGTACACAAGATGAACTATTTTAAAATAATTCAACCTAATTTTAAATGCAATTTGGGTTTACTGCCATGTCCCCTGTCAGGTTTCCTGAAATTAAGTTACACTTCTACGTAATAAAAATAATAAAATGTCATTAAAATAATAATACTAATAATACGATTTATAATAGTTCTCATCCAATGAACTTTTATGATATCAAAATATTTTTATGCTTAAATTATTAAAAAATAAATTGAGTCCCTGAGTCATCTGTCCACTCTGTTACTCTAAAATACCTGTCACCAACTGTTTGGTTTAATGTAATTCCGTTTTTTTTTTCTCACCACTTCCGCTTTGGCTACTTCTGCTCTGGCTACTTCCGCTTTGGCTACTTCTGCTTTGGCCACTTCTGCTTTGGTTTAATGTAATTCTTTAAAAAAAAAATTTCAAATGTAAATCCTTTTTTTTTTTTTTTTTTTTTAACCATTTCCGCTTTGGCTACTTCTGCTTTGGTTTAATGTAATTCCATTTTTCAAATGTTGTTGTGTTTTTGTTGTTTTTTGGGGTTTTTTTTTTCCAAATGTTGTTGTGTTTTTGAAGTATTGTTCATTTACACCTCAGGGCCACCGTACACATTTTTAGTTGTAGCCGTTTAGTCAGACCTTGAAGATAACGTTATGCTTCATCACATGATATATCAGTGTTCATTGTGGATCACTCTCAGCTACTACCACATCAAATTCTACCGTAATATCTGTTAAGCTTACTGAGTTTTAACCAGTTTTGTGTTGCTATGTTCCTGAATTGAAATTAATACAAAAAGCAATCAGTTGTTTATGCGTATCCATACTTTCTGATAAAAAAAAACAATTAAAAAAAAACTTTCCAGTGGTTCATGAAGTATTTTGTTATCAGAGAAATATACACGGGCAAAAACATATCACCTGCATTTCTTTTGTCTGCAGGCAGTAAAAGCTTACTGTAGTGCTGAGCATTCAGATTCTGAGGAGGATTTAAAATCTAAATCACCAACCAGATGATTTATCAAACTAGCTGGTGAAATGTGTAACATCCCATCAAGGCACAAGAAGCAAAAGGCATAATTATAGGATCCACTTTTTCTCTTTTTTTCAGTAAAGTGCTCCTTCCTGACTCTGCATGCATAATGACACTATTTTCACCCGCTGCGTGCCACTGCTGGGGAAGGTCCCAATTAGAAAATATGTATAAGTTTGGCCCATGGAAACATTTTAGAAAATATGAATTTTGATAAAATGCAAATGATAAATTCTGTTTCATGCGTGTGGTCCCCTAAAACATCTTGTCCTCAGACTGTGGTGGGGAAAAATGCTGTGTTTGTTAAAAAAAAATAAAAATCTTAATTAGTCAAAGTAAAGTGGTGATGAGCAATAGCTATTACCAAATTAGAACCTCGCAGAGTCGTATGTGGCTTGCAGAATGTCTGTCATATTACTGACTGAAATATAATCATTATATAAAGAACAATATACAGTAAGTTAAAATGAATAAATTAAATCCACTGTTTAAAAAACAACTAGTATTCCCTGCAGAGATTCATTCTGCCAGCCACCTTGCATGACAACGGTTTAAACAAACATCCTATTTGACGTGTTAGCACTCAGAATATGTGATGGGAGGACTCTCAGTTACTACCACATGGGGCTGGACAATAATTCGATATCGATATATGTCACAATATACTTTTATTCAATAATGGTTTTATGAGTTTTAAGCACATTTTCGATATTTCAATATGATTGCAGTGTTTCACTGACGCATTTCTTTTTCTGTTTGGGTTGAAGTGGCCACTTCAGTTTCAACCCGGACAGAAAAAGGTGCGACACAACTACATAAGTGCGTGACATAGATGTTAAGCAGAGCTCAAATCCAGAAGGAGTTAGTACAGTGTTGCCAGATGTACGATAATTATCGTATTTGTACGACAATTTTGCCCTCTGTACGATTAATAATCCCAAAAAAGGCCAAATATACAATAATTTGAACATTCCGTGAATGTGTGGTTGTAATCAGTTGTCATCAAGTGACTGTCTGTCAGAGTTTTTTTGTGAAACCTGAAGGCATCTTTGTTTGCAAACAGATGTGCTTTTCTAAATGTTACCTACAAGTGACGTGTTTGCGTTTGCCTCAGAACAACGGCCATGATTGGCTGAATAGGCCTCTGCGCCCGCCCCATGAGTGAGGAAAAGAAGAAGAAGCAGAGCCGGTCTGGAAGCGGACCCATCACTACTATAGTGCATCAATAGATTTGTTATTTTGGTTATGATGGGTGTATGATAATTTCCCTCAAAATACAATAATTTTATGTCTCTAGTACAATAATCCTCCATTTCTCACCTGGCAACACTGAGTTAGCAGTAGCAGGCTAGGCTAGGCTAATCTCCAATGTGCGGTAAGTTTTTCACATCAAAATGAGTTCCCATGACTGTCAGAATGTGACTGAACAAGCTTTCACAAGCGAAAAGAAAGCAGATGACATAATTGATAAGAGAGGAAAGATTAATTCAGTGGTGTGGAAGTGGTTTGGCTTTCTAAGATCTGATAAACTGCAGGTTTCAGTGTGCTGCAAAATGTGAGTCTTTCCAACTAGCGGTGGGAACACATCTAACTTGTTCCACTCGATCAGTGTTGCCAGGTGAGAAATGTAGGATTATCGTACTAGAGACATAAAATTATCGTATTTTGGGGGAAATTATCGTACACCCGCCATAACCAAAGTAAGAAATCTATTGATGCACTATAGTAGTGATGGGTCCACTTCCAGACCGACTCTGCTTCTTCTTCTTTTCTTTTTTTCTTTTCCTCACTCATGGGGCGGGCACAGCGGACTATTCAGCCAATCATGCCCGTTGTTCTGAGGCAAACGCATACACGTCACTCGTAGGTAACATTTAGAAAAGCACGATTGGTTGGAATTTCCAGCCAATCGTGCATCTGTTTGCGAACACAGATGCCTGCAGGGTTCACAAAAAATTCCAACAGACAGTTGCGACAGGCTGATGACAACTGATTACAACCACACATTCACGGAATGGATAAATTACAGTATATTTGGCCTTTTTTGGGATTATTGATCGTACAGAGGGAAAAATTGTCGTAAAAATGCGATAATTATTGTACACCTGGCAACACTGCACTCGATAGAATATGCTGAGAGTCAGGAGATGAAGCACAAAACAGTTTGAGCCAACGTGTTCCTGAAACAGCACTGCCAGCTGTATCAAAAGAGAAACCCATGCAGCAAACGTTAGATTATGTTGTTGTTTAAAGTTCAAACTATTAAAATTGGCAAAGTTGAGAGTTTTATGTTTATTTGATGGTGATTTCAAATTTCTTTGAAGGCTAAATACAAATAAAATGTGAACGTTAATTTATTTGTACAGTTTGTAGTTTTTCTGAGGCTTTTATATTGTTTATATCAATATCGAATTATATCGTTATCGACCGAAATTAAGAAATATATTGTGAAAAAAGTTTTGGCTATATCGTCCAGCCCTACTATCGCACCAAACGTTAGCTCACTTTATGTAAAACTGACTGATTTTTATCCACTTTGTGTTGTTTGCTAAGGTTGATTTGTCGTGGCAGCCATCTTGGACAAGGTCAATTTTAGATTTACAACTAATTATACTGTCTGAGAGTTGGATTATAATCTGTCCAGTGATCAGTTGTTAACCGTCAGAGACCACCACCACCACCACCACACATTCAATGCCCTTCTGTAAAATGGCAAGTGATAAAAATGTAATTTGTTAAATAAAGTGACAATGTGTAAGAGTACCACTGCCTGCAGATCCTCGTCCAAGATGGCCACTAATTGTCAACAGCTGTCGGCCATCAACCTGATGAGGATCACCTCCTACATAAGGCTGCAGTCCAGTGTTACTCTTCGCTGGAGCATTGACCATCAATGATATTTGTGCCTCCGGCCTGTAAGTTTATAACAAGTAAATCTACTTACCAGTCTCTCCCTATCTCCAGCGTTCCTGTCTCCTCGGTCCTGTTTCCCCTAGTCCTGCCCTGGTTCTCCTCGTGCCTCGCCAACCACCAGTTGCCAGCCTTCCTTGTTCTGTTGGATCCTTGGTCTTGTCCCACTCTGGAGCTCTCCCAAGGATTTGGAGTTGGACCCAAAGTCACCTTCAAATCTGTAAGAGAGAAAACGTCACCACATTAATATTGCCTGTTCACCTGCCAACCTGCTCTGACCATCTCCCTCCTTTTCCAGGAGCTGCAGAGAAACAACTGTTTATTATCACTGTAAATAATAAACAGTTACTTTTGTACCCACCTGTGTCTGACTCGTTCCGGGTCTCGTACTACTCTGGGTTCCTCGAGTCATTACACAATGACTCATTAGGTATGTTTACATGCGCAAAATACTTTGAGCGGATTGAAATGTCCGTCCATCCATCCATTATCTTTTACCCGTTTCTTCCATTTTGGGTCACGTGGGTCGCCGGTGCCCATGTCCAGCAATCACTGTGCGAGGGGCGGGGCACACCCTGGACGGGTCGCAAGTTCATCACAGTTTGAAATGTTTTCAGATTAAATAATTAAAATGGGCACAATCTGTTCACGACGAGCGTTTACATGTAGTGGGCTTTTATTCTGAACAGAAGTACTGACATGCGCAGAGTGGTAAACTCTCCTTAAAAAAAAACACAGAAGAAGAAGTTCTACTTCCGGTTTACTTCCAGGATGAACGTTAACAAAGCTGAGTGCCCAAAATGCACCCGCGACAGGTTTTAATGATGGTGGAGACGTTACTGCACTCCCTGACTGAGCTACAGGTAATACAGACAGCTATTGAGCTCTTTCAACGTTTCTAGTAGAAATGCTGCTAATATTATTAGCATTAGCCAGGCGGAAATGACATAGGTCGCACATGCGCAGTCAGGTCTGTAAGGATGGTACCATTTACTGTTTTCTGTTTGTCTGTTTCCCTAGTGTTTCCTCGTCAGTTTAAT
>NC_056509.1:26849814-26881055 GCF_014905685.2 Nematolebias whitei
GTCCTGTCTGCACAACTGGGTTCGTTCCTGTCCACCTGATCCTGACAAGGTCAGTTTTTCACGACCGGAAAAAAATGAACAGATTAAGTGTTTACATGTGCACTGTTCAGATTATGAATCAGCATAAACCACCTGTCTTATTCTGATTACACATTCTTTCAGATCGGGCTAATTAACAAAAATAATCAGCATGGGATGTTTACATGACACATTTTTATTCCGAATGGGCGTTTAATCTGATTACTTATGTCCATGTAAACATAGCTATTGTCTTGTTGTCTTTTTAACATAATGTATTTTTATGACTTGTAACTTTAGAGCATTGTTAGCTGAAATGGAATAACAAAAAGATTAGTGTCCTTTAACAACTCTGAATCTGTGGTTACTGACAAATCTGCAGCCTTGTGTCCCCACAGATGAGTACACGGCAAAACATCTTTGAAAAGATATCTAATAATACAAAATTATTCAATTTTTATGTTTGACTAAATTTAGCCCAAAAGTTTGCATGATTTTGAATTTAATGCAGGCAACTTATACTATTATTATTTTTGAACAGCAGCTTGTTTACCGCTGTGTTGCATCATATCTTCTTTTTACATAAATCAGATAAATTCGTTTTGAAATGCAGACGGTGTGTCATTTTCCTTGTTTTAAGGTTTGTTTAAACAGGAAAACAAAATTGTTTATGAAAAATAAATTAGCATATTTCATTTTTTTTCCCATTAACATGGTTTGTTTAAAACTGGAGCAACAACAGCCTGATTTTTATTTTTTTATTTTTATTTTTTATTATTATTATTAGGAACAGTGAGGCATATTTCAAAGAAAGATGTGTGAGCTGAGTGAACAAACAGAAAACCTTTCAGAAGTTACAACAGAGAGGGGTTTGACTCACCATGAGAAGCCTTGTGAGCAAATACATCAAAGATCTGTAAATAAATTATTTGTCAAGAACTTTGGGTGGTTTATTCTCAACAGTGTGTAAGTGTAGAACCACTAGACTGAGGAACAGCTTCTACCCTGAAGATGTTAGCCTCATAAAAAAGAAAAATCACTATAATGTCTAAAATGTTAAATTGGGTCCTCTGGACAATCAAAAATAGAACAAAAAATTGTAGAAACGTTACGTCTTCCATCCGAAAGACTTCCTCAATCTGAGGTGCTGTATTCAGCTCAGTCTCTTAAATAGCACCTTCTCAGAGTGAATCAACCAGTTTGCTGCTGACAAACAAAACCAGCTGCTCACATGCTCAAGAAGGACCATCAGCCTAACAATGGATCATTAGCACACTGATGGCTGTTTACTATTCACAGGGGGTTGAGTGATACTATCAATAACAGCATTGTAAGAGGGGGACAGTTGAACCCGGAGGCCTCCACCCCTGTTTAATGATGGACGATTTCTTTTCACAAAGATGGCCTCCTTTACTCCTCTCTCAAACCATCGTTCCTTTCTGTCCAGGATGTGAACATCTTCATCCCTGAAAGTGACCGTTGACCTGGAGATGAGTGTAGACCGCAGAAACCTTGACCTTATGATGTTGATCTTCTGTGCTGGGCCATCCTTTTGGCCAGTGGCTGTTTAGTTTCCCCGATGTAAGACTGATCACAGCCCTCCTGACACTGAACAGCATACACAACATTGCTCTGTTTGTGCCGGAGGACTGGATCTTAGGGATGAACCAGTCTTTGCCGTAATGTATTTTGGGGTTTAAAAGCCACTGGGACGTTATGTTTAGAAAATAAACGTCTCAGTTTCTCTGATACTCCCTCAACATATGGAATGACCACTGGTCTGGGTGTGGGTTCCTCCTTTTCACCTGATGGCTGACTGGAGTCCTGTTTGGGTTTCTTCTCTGCTTTCAGGAAGGCCCAGTTAGGATATCCACATTGCTCTAGAGCCTGTTTTGTGCAGGATTTCTCCTTCTGCCTGGCTCCTGAGTTAGTGGGGACGCTGTCTGCTCTGTGATACAGAGTCCTGATGACTCCTAACTTGTGCTCCAAAGGGTGATGGGAGTCAAACTGCAAATACTGGTCTGTGTGAGTGGGTTTGCGGTACACCTCAGTTTGCCAATGTCCTCTATCAGAGACTGAGACCTCACAGTCCAGTTTCTGATAGAGGACATTTGCAAACTGAGGTGTGTCGCCTCAGCAAAAATAGAAACCTGACTCAACATTGTTGTATATTTTAGATCTTTTAGCGTACTGTTTGGCATTCGTTTAGCATACTGTATATCTTAGATTGTTATATATTGTTTCTTTTTACATTTTATATTTTTTATATTTTTAGGTGTAATGGGGACCCTGAGTACATAATTGTATTCCACCTCATGTACCACATGTGGTGAGAATGACAATAAACTTGACTTGAACTTGAACAGTAAATATATATAAGTATTTCATAATATTTTTCTATATTTTCTATTGAGATGGCCCGGTTTTGTTTTGTTTTAAGTCAGTATTAACTAAAAGATGTAAGGATGGACAAATGGAGAGAATTAATTTGAACGTCTGTAATTCTTATTTCACGAGTCACATGGTCTTGCAGTTTGGATCTTTCTCTTCTGAAGCCGCATCAAAATCATTACATTTTTCTCATTATATTCAAGGTAAACAAGTAACATAAAATCATACAGGAAAAATAGAAGACATCTTTAGAGAAGAACAAGTTATAACTGTGGTAGACATTCTGGCAGCAAAGTTTTCTCTAGATTGTTGTGGCAAAACAAAACCACTGATCACGTCAGTAATATTTCTCTTTTTGGCCTCGACACATGTTTCCTGTGTTAAAAAAAAGATGAATTCAAGAAAAAGCCTTGAAAAGAGTCAGTGTATGTTGTAGTGATCACAGCAGAAGAATGAAAACACGTCTATAAACCCTCATCAGTGTTCAGTTTTCAAGTTTAAACTCTGATATGCAAAACTCTTCAGATATAAAAGTTACACAAAACTCTGCTCCTCCTTCTGAACCTCAGTTCCTTTAAGAAGATGTGAAACATCAAAACATTCCAGGATCTTATCATTTATGTAGGTGAGTGTACCGACAGGAAGGACCATGAGTCTTCTCATCAGAGCACAGTTCAAAGGTGGAATGTGATGGATTTGAAGGTGTTTTAGTGCACAGAGTTTAGTTATGTGTGTTTGTAAAAGAACAATACATGAGGAACAGTTCATGCATAAACAATAAATTCAACATTATACTTCTCTTGGAGTTGGACCAGAAGGGTTCTGCTTTCTGACGGATGCTGATAAAGCCTTCTGGATGGAAGGTGAAATGTTTCAGCACACACAAAAAGAAACTGTCCAGATGACCTGACTGAAAATTGTTGGATTGTATACCTGGATTACTGAGCATGGACTTTGTTGGTTCTGCTTCCTCTTCCCTCATCAGAGTAAAACAATTCAATTTACTTTATTTATATAAAACCAAGTCACATGAAAAGTAGTCTCAGAGCACTGAACAGAGACATTCACATACATACAAATCAATTAGTAACATTATTTATCTAAGGTAGAGCTGCTGCCTTTCAGCGAGAAGGTCCTTGGTTCAAACCCCGGTCCAGGGGCCTTTCTGGGTGGAGTTTGCATGTTCTCTCCGTGCATGCGTGGGTTTTCTTCGGGTGCTCCGGTTTCCTCCCACAGACCAAAAACATGCATGTTAGGCTGATTGGTAACTCTAAATTGTCCCTAGGTGTGAGTGAGAGAGTGAATGGTTGTTTGTCTCGTTTGTCTCTATGTGGCCCTGTGATGGACTTGCGACCCGTCCAGGGTGTACCCCGCCCCTCGCACAGTGATTGCTGGACATGGGCACCAGCGAACCCCGTGACCCAAAATGGAATAAACGGGTAAAGATAATGGATGGATGGATTTATCTAAGGAAGGAAGCCAGCAGATTGCGTTGAATCTTCACGTCATCACAGAATTCTTATCCTGAGCAAGCATGACGGCAACAGTGGAAAGGAAGAACTCCCTCATGAGGAAGAAACCAGCAAAACCAGGCTCAGGACAAGCGTCCATCTGCTTCGACCAGCTAGATTTGAGAGGACAGAAAGGAGAAACGGACACACAACGGCAGGTCCAGAATGGAGGTGAACAGGCAAGCTGGTCCTGCACTAGGAGGAAAGACAAAAAAAAAAAAAACATGTTAAGATAGAAATAATTACAAATGCAAACTATTCATTTGTATTAATTTGTTACAACTCATTTGATGAAATTAGGTCAATATGTCCTCCAGTAGTCTAAGCCTATAGCAGCATAACAAGCCAAACCTAACTATAGGATTGATCAAAAAACAAACGTTTTAAGTCCAGTCTTAAAACGGGACAATGTGTCAGCCTCACAGACAGAAACTGGAAGTTGGTTCCACGAGAGAGGAGCCTGATAACTGAAATATCTTCCTCCCATTCTATTTTTGGAAACACTAGGAACCACAAGTAAGCCTGCAGTCTGAGAGCAAAGTGATCTGTTAGGAAAATATAGAACAATAAGATCTTTAATATAAGATGGAGCTAGGTTGTTGAGGGTTTTGTCAGTGACCCATGACATGTTAACGTATCTATCTTGTGTACTCTGAAATGTAAAGTGGGGTTCCATTGTAAGTTTATAAGCAATAAATACAGTATCTTACCTGTTTTAGATAGATCTTTGAATGATTTCATTTGAGAGAAACAGAGTTTACCACAATTATGACCAAAAATTATGTTTATTTCAGTCAAATTTTTCAAAGTGATTGATGACAATTAGGATATTAATAGTTCAGAACTTTTCCAGAAAAAAAAAAAAAAACACTATAAAAGGTCTGAACCATCCCTCATCTTTTTAGTTTAATTTTGAAGACAAAAAGAAATTGGTATCATTAACCTGGCTTCATGGTTTAAGGGCTGCATAAGGTGGTCAGTGATGTGGCCATGTAATTTTGAGGCTGCAGGTTCGAATCAAGGTTGCGTCAGGAGAAGCATTTGGCATTCTGCCAAATCTTTATTGTCATACTTGCTGAGGCAAACCCTGCAGATGAGAAGGAAAACAGCAAAGCAATAACATTTCACTGCAATACTTAATTGAAAGACTTCTGAATTAAAGCTGAACGTGTCATAGCCCTAAGTTTACTGTGAAATGTAATAAAACAATGAAAATCCCTTAACATGAGTATTTTATGTTTTGTTGGCTTGGTGTAAATGCTTCACAAAACACAAATAAATCAGGTATTGTCGACAAAAACCAAGATCTGTTACGCTAACAGCATCAAGATCACTTCTGTTGTGGGTGCTCGTTTCCACTTCTAAAAACGCCCGCTTTCATTAGGACTGATCTTTTTCTGGCTTTCTGCAGAGAAACCCTTTGTCCTGAGTAGATTCTAACATGGACTAGCGTACGATTTCACGCTGAGGCAGGCCTTGGACTCACTGTAAAAATAAAAGGCACAGCTGACAGGCGTGACGTGCGTTTCTATTGTTCAGATGTTTTTTTTAATTCTCTGACACCCCCGTTTTTCCCTGGGTAGCAGCACTCTGACACACTCTGCATTCACAGCCACAGGAGGCCTGTCGGCAGAATTTATACACATAACTGGGGTGAAAAGAGGGAGATCTCACAAAGAGGCGCAGCTGCTTGTAAAAAGGTATCAAGATCTGAATCCAAAATTACAGCCCTGTGTAATTTCGGCCCCCCGTAGAGACTTTTGCGGGTGGTATCGACAAAGGTCGACGGTCAATGAAGTTGGTGTATTGGTGTGAATTTACCTGCACATTTGAAGCTTTGGGGAATGTGCCAACAGTGTGCATAAAGTGAAAAGCTCAGACATATATACATCTGGGATTGATTTATTTTTTATCTGCTCTTATGATTAAAACATAAGTTAATCAATTTGTTCATTTCATTGTGATTAAAGGAAGCTGTTTTGTCTGCTTCAATTCAGCCAGGCTGCAGCTTTTCATTTTAACAAGGAAGAGCTTCCTAATGGCCTATTGATCAGCTGTGCTCCCCGGTGATTCGTCCCAACTCATCTGATTGATTCTGTCACGGTCGTTTTGGTGAGACAGCACAGAGTTAACGTGGCTTTCTAATTAAGCCGTATGAACTTACTTCTCTAATTAAATTGACCCGATACTGTAAAAAAAACCAAAAAACAACGGAGGTTAATTTTTACTACAGGGAGCTCAAAATTGTCGTATTTCATCTGCTGTGTGAAGATGATGTTATATTGCTTGTTTTGAAATGAAGAAAAAAAAACACATATACTCAATAATCAAGAATATGTTTTTGAACAGTTTCACCCTGGCATATAAGCTGAACTTGCAATTAAATATTGATGTGTCAAAAAACTTGAAAGCTTTATTTTTTATACTTTGGGTGGTTATGAAGTGATATAAGGCTGCTCAGACTGTGATTGACACAGCACATTTGACAATATGATGAGCATAACGGGTACAATCTGCTCTAAAAGCAATCTGAACAAACTAACTGAAGAGAAAGTCACCATTAAGTGTCCCAGTGATTGGCTCTGAATAATACAATATTGACAAAATTGACATTTTTACTGAAAAAGGTTCTTAGAAACAGTTCTGCAAAAGTTTTAGTTGAGCCACTCTGAAATTATTTTCTGAGCCATATTCTCAAAATATGGATGGCTATTTAGTTTATTTCAATCATATGTCAGATGAAACTCGCCTTTTTCCCTCAAGACGTCCAGGCAATAACTCTACTGTATGGGATGATGTCACTTCTGTCAGAGGTTCTACATAATAACTTAGGATGGGTTGTGTTCAGACTACCAAATAAATAAAATGTCCAGACCACCTGAGAAAATATGTTTTCAATTCAATGCACATTGATGTTCACAACTGTATTTAGCACTATCCAAATGCAATCCAATTGGCCAAAGTTAGATGGTGTAAATGAGGTCAATCAGTACGGTAGTTCTTCATTCTTTTCTTTTTTTGTTTTGTTTTTCTTTAGACTTTTGTTGCTTTTCGTTAATTGTCTGTCTGGTTCTTGTACCTGACCACAGCAACATATTGTGAAATATGTGTCTGATGAACGTAGACATGTGAAAGACATAGCAAGATGTGTTGGGCTCAAAAAGCTGTCTGCAGCTGATGAGCAGTATCCAGCAAAGAGCTGACCCAGGTCCTCAAAGATTCATCATTCTTCTCTTGTTTATGTGTTATAAATCACCTTTACAGCTAATAACTGTGTGATAATCAACATGTTGGTGCTAAAATGTCATTTTAAATACCAAACTGTGTTTATCTGTGGTGGTTTTTCCATCAGTTAAAGAGATGAGAACAAATTGTATTTGAGACTGGCTTATTGTAACAAAGTGACTAAAATGTCACAATGGTGGTTTTTACCTGGACAGAATGGACTGAGGACAACAGACTCAAACTATTTCTATAAAGTGATTTATTTACAGTGAATGGGTACATATCTACTATATACAAATGGAGACCCTGGGAAACCTGGAGAGGAAAGAGAAGCATCAGGAACTGGGAGGAGGAACTGTTTGATAGTGAAGGCTGTTGATCTCTTACTGGCAGGTAGATGAGAGGTAATGTTGAAGGGAGCGAGCACAGAGGATTTCAAGTAGGTCAGGTCCAGGTTTGAAGAGCGCAGGTGGAGCATGGAGGCAAGTGGTTGGATGGTGGCGGAGCAAATGAAGGAGATCCACAGGGATGTACAGTAACTCACAGGTAGGTACAGGAGTCGAGGGTTAGCAGAAAGAGACAAGGGACCAAGGACTCAAGGGCTCAGGAAACAGGTTCTATAAGAATGTGAAGTAAACAAAAGGTATCATTTAAATCTGAGGTTTAACACAAGGGAGTCAACAGCACAAATATCAGTATATAAGTAATGCTCCAGGAGGAAAGGGACCTCTTCTACAGCCTCTTATAGTCCTGGAGCTCGTTAGTGGAAAGGTCCTCAGCTGCTGCTTGTTGGTGCCACCCTGGACCTAGAAACCTGCTGGAAGAGCTAGAATCCTAGTTTTTATGAATTGGCATAACACTGCTTCATATCTTTAGTTTAGAAAACTTTACACATTAATAATTTTGGGCAGTGAAGTGGTCTAAAAAAATCCTTATAATATAATCTGGTACTGGACTAAGTATATATAAAATCTACAAAGATCCCCCCCAAAAAACTTAAAATGACCTAGGGGAATACCCCCCAAAATTATGATCAAGACCACGTTAAGCCTAAAATCCTAGTTTACACTTTTTTACCATCATCATCACTAAGTAAAATATTTTTCATCTTAATATAATGAAATACTTTGTACAATACACAGCATGTTAAAATAATTGTCTTTCATTTTGTTACCTACAACATCTCATAAAACCATCATGAGGGTATGAGGGAACCCTACAATAAAGCTTTGAATTAGAAATAAATTAAAATGAAGTTTTTCCAGAAAAAAATTCCTAACAAATAATAAACAGATATTGAAGTTGGAAACTGGTTGTTTGGTCCTTCTGTTCCTGGGGCATGTGATCCTTCTCCAGTGAAGACGCAGTCTCCCTGAATCACTAAACAACAGTGGGAAAGATAAATGTAAAAATGACAGTCTTTTACCACATGAATTCCTTTGCAAATAACCACAAAGAGAGATATGCATTTATAACTTTTACAATAAAAAGAATTACCTGTAAATTCCAGGGCCACCCTAACTTACGAACAGTGGTTACAGACGCAAAGTCTGGCTGCTTGGGCATAAAAGACAAGGAAATGAGGAATGACTCAAGACGTTTCCAAGAGCCCCGTTTTAAAACAGAAGTCATTGAGTCACCAGTGATCTCAAGTTGTTAGATAAGTCTTTATAAGACCCTCTCTGCATAAAAAGATGCAAACAATGTCTGACTATTACCAGCGGAGAAAAACAAACTTAAACTGAGCATGTACAGTAAATTTCCAAGTTTCATTCTGCAAGACAGCAGTTGAGCTGGTCGCATGTCTGAGAACAGCAGCACATATATGACAAACATAAATCACAAAATTTTGCTGTTTACAAATATAAAATGTAAACTGTCAATGAAACCGAGGAGTCAGGGTTTTCAGTGTTTGGGTCACATCGACCCAGAGAAACCTGCTTGGAGTCAAAATGTCTACCACGCTCTTCCATACGAGAGGGAAGTCTCGTGTCCAGCTTTTAACATAGCAATAGCAACAAGCCTATAAAGATTATGATGTCACTCCACATAGTATAACTATCCAAATGATGTGAAAACCTGATTGTTCAAATCCCGGCCGGGGACCTTTCTTGGTGGAATTTGTATGTTCTCTCCGTGCATGCGTGGGTTTTCTCTGGGTACTCCGGTTTCTTCCCACAGACCAAAAACATGCATGTTAGGCTGATTGGAAACTCTAAATTGTCCCTAAGTGTGCATGAGAAAGTGAATGGTTGTTTGTCTCATACTGTCTGTAGTGTCAAAATCACTTTGGACATTCATGATCCCATGACGGTGTTGCTACAATTTCTGTATCGTAAAACCACCAAGATCACCTAGATCTTATGGTTGAAACAAAAACTATTCATCAGTGACCTAACATTCAACAATCCAGTCTAATTGGTATTTTGATTTTGGCGAAAGACAAATAGAATTATAATTTGAAACGTTCAGAAAGCAGTTGCTGGATATTCATCTACAAATTCTTAAAAATGGTCCATAAAAATATTGTATGCCTGCTGCAGCTAACCATGTTAGCCAACATAAAATGGTTACAATTCAGAGCCTTTTACAGACACTAAGCTCAGATCTGGTGTGGTTTTAGCAAAGAGTCATTCACATCATTATTTGGGACTGACATGTTGTAATACCACATTAGTTTAACCAATGCTGTTACATTTATTAACATATACTGATAATCTAAAATGTTGCATGTAAGGTGGTGGGTGATACGATTGCCCTCAAGGAAAGCTAAGCCCTTCATAGATCAGAGAGCATGTAGAGGAAAAAATGTGCATGCCCTCATCCAATACAAGAACGTTCATAGAGTTGTTTAGTCTTTTTTTGTGATACATTTGGATTTTCGGTGCTATGTTATTCAAAAGCATAAGGACATACATATTCTGAATGTATAAACTTCGTCAGCTGCATAGTAAATAAGATCCCCCTGCAGTTTAGTATGCAGCACTACTTGGCTCAGTGTCTGAAAATATAATTATCTTTCTGTAAAGAGGGTAAACCGAAGCCTGCGTTAGCTGTGCTGGGCCAAAAAGCATAAATCTCCTAGATCTCATTCTGGGTGCGTTCATTTCACAACACATTGCACTCAACAGACAGTAAATTACATTACCAACTGCAGATCGAATTAAAGGTAAACAGCAACAGAGGAAATCCTCACTTCAAAGTGACTCTCTGCCATCGGTGTGTGTTTTTCAGGAGGCCTCAGATCAGCTCCAAATTACACACTAGCCCAACCTCTACCGCTCAAAAGGCCATTTGTAATCACTGTTTGTACCTGTGTGAGAGATAATTGGCTGTTTCATAAAAGCCGCAATTACGCCGCAATTATTTTCTTTATCTGGAGCAGATCCTGGGCCTGATTTTTATATTTTATCTGAAAGCTGCATTGTAAGTCTGAGCTCTCTCGGAAACCGCAGTGATGCCGGGGGCAACAGCAAAGAGCTATGAAGTAAAGCAACGTGTGTGTGAAGAAAATACAAATGCCACTCTCTACAGATGGATCTGGCAGAGAAATGAATGGGAAAAAAAGAGCCACAATCACTTTAGGCTGACTTGCAAGCAAACAAATTATTTTTTTATGAACAATGAATATTGCATATTGCTCTCAAAATTGTTGTTGCCTCTACTTCATAAGGCAGCAGATTTGATTTACACAGCTGGATCTTCTCTTCTGACGACGCTGAATTCTTATCACTTTTCTGTCTCGGGACATGTAGCAGAAAAGGCAAACAACATGCAGCTGACAGCTACGGCTGAAAAAAGAAAAGTTTATCAAATGTTTAATGTATGTATTTTCAAAATGTTAACTTTCCTTTATTAGATCTCGAAAAGGAATGTTTCACCCCGAGTTTAGTTTTGTTTATGATTCTGTAATCTGTGCCAGATAAAAAATAATAATAACCGTTTCCCCCGCAGCATCACATCATAGTGTGCCCCTTATTTTCACCCAACATTGCCTTCTGATGTGGCCATGAAAATGTAATGGAGTGGTCAAACAAAGCTTGAAACAGTCGGCATGTAACCACCGGATTTTTCTATTTTGCACTTTGCTTTAGATGTGAGGTAATAAAGGTGCTGCCATCTGCTCCCCTGTTCGTCTTTTAAGTTAACTTCTCTTTCAAGTGGCTTGAAATAACAGGAATTCAGAGAGTACATCACTGTTTGTGTCTGGCATGCTTGTTCCTTCAGTCCTGGAATCATCGCACCACACCTCATTCTGACAATATGAACAACCAACTTCTAGTTTAATAAAGTTTTTAAATAGTTAAATGTTTAGTCTAAATTGAGCAACTTCCATTTATAAAATCACATGTGACTTATGGATTTCAGTTATACTAAATGAAGGTTAATTTTTGACCTCCAGTAGGGTTGTATGTGTCCATTACTACTGTATGTGATTGTGACATCCCATCCCAGTATGGATTTGAGAACTATTGCATATCCACTGAAACATTATCAGCACTGATTTGGAGCTTGGCCAAACAAACTTGGACCAGTGCTGCTTTTTGCCCTCCATTTGCATGTGCAGTGATGCTACTTCACAGAAACCAGCTACTTGATGGCTGTGTTGAGTGTGCCTCTATTAGTGTGTCTCTATCCTGTTTTCTTCTGTATGATTTTCCCTCTCCCACACATGTGAGCCTGGCAGGTGTTTTGTGTTTAGTCCTTGTCAGCATTTGTAATTAAGTCTATGTCTTTGTAATATTCATTGTCTGGGCATCGTCTGGTTTATCCTCCTGTGTTCCTATGTGTTCCTAGTATTTATGTGAGTACAGCTGCCATGCCAGCTCATTTATTTTGTATTATTAAAGTGCTTTCTTATTTCACCACCTAGTCTCTGAGACTCTGCCTGCACCACTGGGTTCTGCTCTAAAACCTTCATTCACAACAGTGGCTGGTTTCAAAAATGAGACTGGAGGGGTTTGGTTCAGTAAGAGGGAAAGGGATAGGATCTCAGCAAGCTGAGATGCGTTTTGAGTAGTGTTATTGCCATTCTACATGAAAAGAAGTTGATGTGATTTGGGCATTGAGTTTGGATGCCTTCAGGACTTCTCCTCATGAGACATTTCAGACATGGTTTACTTTAAGAAAGACCTCGAGAGGAACCTGAATTTCCTGAAGAGATTTAGTCCTGGTCTGCACTACCCTCTATATTTGTTCATATAAGATATTTTTTTTCGTTTTTTTTTATTTTTATGAATTTATATATTGTATTGAGGCAACATGGTGGGACAGCTGGTAGAGCTGTTGTTTTACAGTGAGAAGGTCACAGGTTCAAATCCCAGCTCGGGACCTTTTGGGTGGTTCGCATGTTCTCTCTGTGCATGCGTGGGTTTTCTCCGGGTACTCCGGTTTCCTCCCACAGACTAAAAACATGCATGTTAGACTGATTGGTAACTTAAAATTGTTCCTAGATGTGAGTGAGTGAGAGAGTGAATGATTGTTTGTCTCGTTTGTCTCTATGTGTCCCTGTGATGGACTTGCGACCCGTCCAGGGTGTATCCCGCCTCTCGCACAGTGATTGCCAGACATGGGCACCGGTGACCCCGTGACCCAAAATGGAAGAAGCGGGTAAAAGATAATGGATGGATGGATAGATATTCTATTGTCCACGTTCTAACCAAAGGGCTGCAATAGCCATGTGATGCCACTAGGCGGTGAGAACATCAGCACTGGATTGGACATATGGTCTTATCATTGGGTCTTTGGTTTGTGAAAAACTGTGAAACCCATGTTGATGTCAATTGGTTTTGTATTGCCACAAAACAGATAATTTGTTTTGTCTTTAGATAACAGTGGCAAATAAAAACAAAACAAAAACTTGTCTGAGCCTAATCCTATTCAAAAACTGCATCAGGAATGAAAAATAGTCCATGTCAATAATCCAGGTATACAATCCAAAAAATTTCAGTCAGATCATCTGGACAGTTTCTTTTTTTGTGCTGAAACGTTTCACCTTGCATCAAGAATTGTTTTAAAACTGACCCTTACTATAAACCAAACTCATCCTCAATTCACACCTTAGTCCGAAACCTAACCCCTAACTCAAAAATGGCATTAATTTTTAAGGGGCGTAGGCTTTGTGCCCCATAAGAGCAGTTGGTCCTCACAACCTAGTATGGTTTGGAAAAATGAGAATAACAAGTTAACACATACAAACACACACACAAATTCAAGATCTTCTTGCAGGGCTCATTTGGATATTAGATTTAATCATTTTTGATGTGCAGATGCAAAGTGCATTGACGGATAGGGCTTGCATTATTCTTCAAACTGCCTCATTTAGATGCATGTCGTTCACAAATGAGTAAATGCACCACAAAATGTAGATGTTAAGCTATCAATTAAAAAATGTAAATAGATCCAAGAGGATTTTTTGTATTTCCTTAATAACCATGTACTTATTTCATATCATTTGACACATTTTCTAGCAAACATTTACCTACCAGGCAAACATCCAACACTGCAGGCATAAATACTCCAATTAAACATAATTATAAAACAACAGGAAAAGCTGAATAAATTAGGATGCAAATGTATTTCTTTTACTCTGCAGGATTTGACAGTTTTAGAATCCATAGTTTTACAGCTCTACATTGAAGTATTTCATGGCAGCAAGTGATCATGTAATTGTTTATATTTACACGTTTGTCTTTTAACAAAAAATGCTCATGAAATGACTGGACAGACTTTAATGAAACTCCCAGAAATTAACTATTAGGTGTACATTCACAACTGATTACCTTTTGGATTTAACTCAGCTCAAGATCGTTGCAACAGCCAATCAACCTTAAAAAACACACTAAAGGTTTTAATTCAGTCAATTTGACACATTTTAAGCCAAAGTCTGATGTGGTAGTAGCTGCGAGAAAACCCCAAAACATAATCTGAGCACTAACAGATTGTGCAAAATATGTTTGAAGCTGTGCCATAAACTGTACAGTTCAACTGATTTCAAAGTTTATGCCCAATAATCCAGGTAAAAATCCAACAATGTTCCGTCAGGTCATCTGGACGGTTTCTTTTTTGCTGAAACATGTCGTCTTTAATCCAAAGTACTTCATCAGTCTGAGGAGCCACAAACAAACTGAGTCCCACAAGCAGCACACTCCCATAGTTGGAAAAAAAAGTTTGCTGGTGATAAGATGGTTTCTGGGGTCCACTATCTCCCCCGTCAACTCCTCTGAGGCAAACTTGCCTCAGAGCCATGCCCCCATTGATGTTTGGAACCACTTAAGAAACTGTCCAGATGACCTGATTCACTGTTGGAGCAAACTGTATTCAAGGAGACCACTACAGGTTACAGAATTTAGCAAACAAAGAATGGGCATTAACTTATTTTATTTTTTTTACTTTTAGAGTCAGAGATTCTTTATTGTCGTTCACATGTGGTGTAACGAAATTATGTACACAGGGTCCCGGTTACATCAAACAATAAAATGTAAAAGAAAAACAATGAAAAGATCTAAGATATGAACTAAGAAAGACATCAGCTAAAAATACACTAAGCACTAATAATATAAACACATTACGTAGAACAGCAACACAAACATGAGTCTGTGTGAGCAGATGAGCACGCATGAACATATCAACATGAAACAGATCAGCAGCAACATTGAAACAGATCAGCAGCATGATGTGATTTTTCAGTGAGTATCCTGGTTAGAGATTCATGAGTCTAACAGCCTCATTGTAGAAGCTGTTCCTCCGTCTAGTGGTTCTACTCTTAATACTCCTCAACCTCCTTCCTGAGGGGAGTGGGGCAAAAGGTGTGTGTGCTGGGTGAGTGTGGTCCTTCATGATGCAGATGCCCTCTTCCTGGAGGTGTAGATGTCTGTGATGGTGGGGAGGCTGACTCCAACAGTCTTCTGTGCAGCCTTCACCACTCTCTGCAAAGCTTTTCTTTCTGCAGCTGTGCAGCCTCCATGTCACACGTTGATGCTGGAGCACAGGATGCTCTCCACTGCACACCTGTAGAAGGAGGTGAGGACTGAGCTTCCCAGTCCAGCTCGTCTCAGCCGCCTGAGGAAGTAGAGTCTCTGATGAGCTTTCTTGATCAGGCTGGTGGTGTTGTTGCACCAGCTGAGGTTGTCATTCATGTGTACACCCAAACACTTGCAACTGGAGACCACTTCCACTGCAGATCCTCTTATGTTCAGGGGGTATAGGTGTATTTGTTCCTTCTGAAGTCCACAATCATCTCCTTTGTCTTCTTCACATTGATGTGAAGGTTATTCTCTTTGCACCAGCTCTCCAGGTGTTCCACCTCCTGCCTGTAGCTGGACTCACTATTGTGTGTGATGCATCCCACCACCGCTTCATCATTTGCAACTTTACAATGTGACAGCCTGTATGGGTAGCTGCACAATCATACGTGAGCAGAGTAAACAGGAAAGGGCTCAACACACATCCCTGAGGCAAGCCATTGCTGAGGGTTATGGTGGAGGAGGAGAAGTTGTGGATCCTCGTTGACTGTGATCTGTTTGTCAAGAAGTCTAGGACCCAGTTGCAAATGGAGGGGCTTAGTCCTAGTGTGAATGGTTTGTCCATCAGGGTTTGGGGGATCATGATGTTGAAGGCAGATGTGAAGTCCACAAAGAGCATACGGATGTAAGAGTCTTTCTGCTCCAGGTGGTTGAGCACAGTGTGGACCACAGAGGAAATGGCATCCTCTGTTGATCGGTTCTCGCGGTATGCATACTTATGAGGGTCCTTGTTGATGTTGATGGTTGTTTTGATTTGGGTCATGATCATTTACAAACCATAAACTTGGTAGTTGATGAGAGCCATCCCCAACATACTCTAAGCTCAAACGGGTCACACAAAAGTTGTATTTAAAACATTTGCATTCATGGAAGTTATATGCATTCCTTTAAGAAAGGCAGGTTTTATTATACATTGATTAATATAGACCATTGTTTTCTAGTTTGAGCCACCAGGAAATATGATGATATGAAAAATGTGGGCAAAAGTACATGACTTGTAACATGTAAGCACTTCCATTAGTCTCTATGGTATGCAGGTTGTGGTGTAAGCATTTATGTTTGCACATACACACAGGCTTGTCTGAGGACCCACTTTTCTCTTTGTTAGAAGAGTTGGGGGTGTACTGTATGTGTGCCAACATGATGAGTACATCTCTAGAGAGCACAGCCCAGCAGAACTGTGACATGTGAGGGTGCAGTGGGGTTTGCTAATTACAGTGTGACACAAGTTCAGTGTGCTGCCCTCAGCACTGCTGACCAGATGTTTCTAATGGGACATGCAGGTGCCAAAGAACATGGCAAAATGCAAGGATGGCTGCTTAACAAACAGATAATCTCATCAGTCCTCCACTCTGTCTGATTAAAGCGTGCTCAGGCCTGCGTTCATTAACAAGCAACAGCAGCATTACTCTCGCTCTAGGAGGCTGACCACAGCAACACCCAAATGCGCTCACTCCTACAAGGGTTCACAGATTGCTGTGTTGTTTTCAATAATGATCCTCAAAATAGCGCAGGGCTGGAGATGCTTGAGGATGTGTGTGCAGCCGTGGATGAGAAAATGGGTAAGGAAGTCAGCCTTCAATGAAACACACTCGCCATCTGCCTAGGAACCTGCAAACCAGTGCGACAGGGGACAGAGAAGAGAACAACGGCTTTAACATTTCAGTAAGATGGCACAAGCTGGCAGCTCCCATCTTCTTCCCCCTCTTTTATAAGTCCTGCCTTCCTTGTTCCGTCCTCCCTGTTGGTGGCGGTGGATGTGGCGGAGACAGTGGTGTTTGTGGCAGCAGCAGATGGCCAGCTGTCATGCCGTCGGAGGGTTAGGTTGAGAGTAAAGCCATATCAAACTGTCTTGGGACACTGAGGAAGCAGGCTTCCAGCATTGTAAAGTAACAGGGGGCATCACAGACCCACAGCAGAGCTGTATCACAATTCAGAACATATGAGAACTGTCACAGGCTCCCTTTCATTATCAGTTCAAACTACTTAGAAAATCAGTTGTTCTTTTCAGCTCAGTTAGAGCTACTGAAGCAGCAAAGCCCTCCACAACATTTGCTCAGTAAAATAAGTTCAGTGAGATTGTGCTGGATGACAACAAACTGCAAGTTGAAAAAGGCAGAGTGTAAACTGGACTTAACAGTAATAAATAAATAAATTAAATTAAATTAAATTAAAACTATTAATGATGATGTCATCAGTTTTGTCATAATAGTCCCTAAATATGCATACAAGTTGTAGGGATGAAATATTAAAATGGGATGTTTGGTAATCATAAAACGTTATGGTAATTGCACTTCATTCTCTTTTGTCAATAATAGTGCATAGACAATGAAAGAGGGATAATGATGAGGAAAAACTTTGATGCAGTTGTGATGAGAAGTCATGAAACATACAGTAATATATAGCCTAATCCTCTGAGCCAATTAACACTAATTTCAAAATGAATCATGATAGGGTTCAATTTTTAAAAGTGCAAAGGGCTTGTTTTTCATATGGGGGAGCTTTAATTCATTCCCACATCAACCTAGCAACAATATGGACAATAGTGTATTTTACACTGACAGTATACAAAGTTAGCTACACAGCATCTTGCTGATAGAACACTGAATACATGGATCAATTTTAATAGATTGTGCATGTGACCACAATGGGTCAGGGTTTTTCTCCTCTTCTTCTTTTAGATGTTTCGCTAAAGGTTTCTTCAGTTCTGACTGGTGAACTATTTTAGACTAAATGTTGGAATAATTTTTATTCAGTTTACATTTATACTCAAAATTTGATGTTGGAGAAATACCTTGAATGCCCACAGATGTCAGACGTCTGATGCAGAAAGACAGAGGTGAATCCGGCCAAATCAAATATACTTGAATGTTGCAATAGCTGCAATATTTTTTAGGTCTGTAAGTTTGTGCCTTATTAACCAGGTGTACTGTACTACTTCTATTAGTGATCATGTTTCTATGTTTGAATGAACAGAATACAGAAATGTACATTATTATCGACATATACTAGTAACAATGGACTAATTATTCTGCACATATAACAAACCCTACCTGTGTTCTGATTTGCACTTGGAACGTGGTTGAGTAAGGTGTGCTCATTCCCAGATCTGAGCTCTGACTTCAAGATAAATGAAATATTGCATTAAGTTAAGCATTTTGAAGTCACTTGTATGACATTCAGTTAATTTACATAAAACATATTACAGTATGAGTTCAAGAAAAACTGAAATTTAAACATATGTAACCATTTTAGAGTGATGAAAATGAACCATACAGAATTTTTCTAAACTGGACTTACACAGCTACAACATTACCTGATTGGTGGGGAACACTCAACATCACTGCATAGTAGATTATTTTAAGTGCAACACCTAAACAAGCTCTATAAACCATTGTGGTTTTATATTTTTATAGTCCTTTAAATATATACTTACATCTGAGGGCATGAGGGCCGTCAGGAAATGGCTCCAACAAGAAGGTCTTGTCCGTAAGAAAATAGGCTAATCTTAATTCTCAGATAGATATGTGCTGAAATGCTTTCAACTGAAACAAACAAACAAATAAATAAATAAATTAGTTTGTGTCTGAGTATGTTTCAGTGTTGGTACAAGTTAAATGGGTTGATTTTATTTTGGATTATAAAATATATAAAAAAAGTTAAGTCTGGTCCTCTGGACATTCAAAAAACAAAACAAAACTAAACAAATAAACAAACAAATAATGTAGAAACGTTTCATCTTTCATTCGAAAGACTTCTTCAGTTGGATGAAAGATTAAACGTTTCTACTTTTTTTTTTGTTTGTTTGTTTGTTTTGCTTTGTTTTGTTTTTGAATGTCCAGAGGACCAGACTTAACTTTTTTATATTTTTCTACCTGGATTATTGAGCATGCATCAAGATTATAAAAAAATATTAACCTTTAGTTACAATGCCTTTATTTTTCATGGCATGGTCATCTTGACCAATCAAAACTCCAATAAATTTCAGCATACAAAACTTTCTCAGAGATTTCAATCAACCTTAGATCTATTTGTAAAATATGGTGCAATTAAATATTAGATTATCAAGTTAAGGTGGTTAATACCAAAGCAAAAGGACAGCGTCCATAATGGCCTAAAACAGGGGTCAAGACTTTTCACCATAATCACACAAAATAAAAATATACAAGTAAAACACAGTCGAAAAGGGTATATAAAAAAAACTATAAAGTCTTAAGTACTTATTTAGGCCTGGAAAAATTATGGTTTACAAATGAAAAATCCCAAAAGCCTCACATTGCTCAGATTTGTTTGCCTTTTCTTTGTGTCGTATTTTCCGCCGTACACGTCACACCGCCGTATAAGTCGCATCAGTCCAAATATGTCTAATAAAGTGGGAAAAAACATAAACAAGTTGTTTTTCCATATACTTTGTAAATCATATCTATTATGCAGCAACGGTGACGCGTCATATTTGTTACGCATCACCACAGATAACCCGGAAATGTGGGCCAGTGTGCTAAAAATCAATTGGCTGCCAAATGGCAGGAGCGTGCACGGGAGGACTATAACAGTAATTTTACAAGATTAACACTTAAAAACAATTATTTGTTTGCTCAAAATTATAGTAAAGGTGTGTCTCTGTTGAACTTTTACTTAATAAATGCACTTTAATGGTGAAATCAGCTGAATTTCAAAAATATTTGCTGCCTTGGTCCTCCAGGAGCGTGCAGAGGGAGGACATCAGGAAGAAGGAACACTGTGCATTTCTTTGAAATTTAACAAGATAAGCAACAAAAACAATAATTTGTTTGCTCGGCATTATAGTAAAGGTGTGTCTCAGTTTAACTTTTCCTTAATAAATGCACTTGGGTGGTCAAATCAGCTGCATTTCAAAAGCCGATTCACTGAAGCCGGAGATCGCAGAGGGACAACTCGTTGTGTATTTCTTCAAAATTTAACAAGATAACCACTTAAAAACAATTATGTATTTGCTTGAAATTTTAGTAAAGGTGTATCTCAGTTTAACGTTTCCTTATTAAATGCACTTTAATGTTAAAATCACTTGCATTTCAAAAGTATTTGTTGCCTCGGTGCTCCGGGAGCATGCATTGGGAGGAGATCAGGATGGAGGAAAGCTGTGCATTTCTTCTAAATTTAACAAGATAAGCACATAAAACAATTATTTGTTTGCTTGACATTATAGTAAAGGTGTGTCTCAGTTGAACTTTTACTTAATAAATGCACTTCAGTGGTCAAATTAGATGCATTTTGCCAGGGCGGTGCAGTGAAATGAAGCTGATTTGGGCTGATTTGGTTGCTCCAGGCATGATCCCGGAGCTGGTCAAAGCTGACTTAGTATGGCAAGCTGATTGTGTCATTAATAGCCACTTTTACCTATTACATACATATAGACACAATGGCATGCCATACTATTGGAGTAGAGCTGTCATTTCTAACCCAAACCCAAAACCCAGAACGACCTGTACTAGGGCCGGGCCAGGATGTTATAATGTGATTAATGGGTGGGCCGGGCCGGTCTCAGGCTTTTAATTAGGTCAGGATCAGCTGCGATCCAATTATATGATAAAATGGCCTGCCATACATCACCAGCCGCACACGGCCATTTCACCGCGAGCTAACTGGCCTTGAAAGAGGTAAAAAGTTCAGTTAAACTTCAGATGGGACTATTCTGCCAGGAAGCAACCCATCGCCCAAATGGACATTCATTCATCTGCCGCACTCAGCGGACGCGCACGGCCAACGACCCAAACAGGTGAGATTCCAAAGCAGACGCATGTGTCAGAGCTGTCCGCGAGTCTCAGTAATGCAGAAGAATGTAGGCAGAAATGGGGTTTAAATGTCTTTTATGGCCATGAAAGGACAAACACCTCTCAGCTCATAATCTTCTGCCACTTTTATTCAGCTGCGCATCCCCGACCATTATTAACTAATTGTAAAAAAATATATATATTTTTTTTCGGGTTCAGACCTGTAATTACTGTTAATTTGTCGGGTCGGGTGGGGTTCGGAAATTATGACTGCGGGCTGGGGCCAGGTCGGATCAGATTTTTTGGGCCCGAATACAACTCTATACTGGAGTGCCATCTAACGGCTGAAAATTGTAGTGTTCAATATTTTCCATGTCAGAATGAATGAAAACGGTCATATCTCAGCCAATAATTGGTTTATGAATATGGTGGAAAAAAAACATAAATAAGTCGCTTCAGTGTATAAATCACAGGGCATGTAAATTATGCAAAAAATGCAACTTATAGGCTGGAAAATACAGTATTTCAAATAAAAAGGGATATGATCACTTAGTAATGTGAATGGGTCACTATTATGGTAATCTAGTGTCCGTCAATAGGGCAACTGTCCATACCTGCAATTTGGTGCCCCTGCTTTCCCACCACTTACTTAAAAATGATAGTTTTTCCTGGCAGAAAGATGAATGTATGACAAACCCTCAAGTTTCTCATAATGATCAGTTTCCACATGGAGAAAAAGACAGCAAAACACCGACTTTAATGTGACAATGACATCTGGATAAAATTTTCAAACTCACAAAGTAGAAGCATTTACTGAACACGCAAATTCAATTCACTTGATTTATACAGCACCTATTTACAACAGAAGTCATCTCAGGGCCTTGGAAAAATATATGGAATCCAAGTTCAGTTTAGAACATATCCAGATTCAAGTCCAATTCCATCCATCTAGCCATCTTCTGTATAACCTTATTCCTTTCAGGGTCATGGGGAGCTGGTGTCTATCTCCAGCAGTTATTGTGTGGGAGTCGGGGTACACCATGGACAGTGTGTAAGTAATCCAATTACAGTCAGTTTAATTCAATTACAACTCAATATAATCACATTCAACACATTATGGAATGCCAATTAGTAAATGTGTAGTTGTCTATCTAAGGAAACTAGCAGATTGCATCAAATCTTCATTTAGGTACAATCCCTCATCCTAAGAATTCTCTGGTGACAGTGAAAAACAAACAAACAAACAAAAACAATTCTATTTAACAGGAATAAACTTCCAGCAGAACAAGGCTCAGGATGGATGGCCATCTGCCTTGACCAGCTGTGACTGAGAGAATATGAAAGAGGCACAAACTAAAAAGAAGTACGATAGTTAATGGCTACAATTTATGCGTGTACAAACGTGGGCAGTAGTTGAAGTGAATATGGAAAAGTCAGGAAACGTAACCCACGTGACAAGATCAAGGTCCTTAAGGAAGATGCTAAAGATATATAGAACATGCTAAAGATATATACCTGTCATTTTTGTACCGAGTTCTACACAGTAAGAAGGGCAGAAACAAGACACAAAAGAAAATCAATCAAATTATAGAGCAATTTGTCTACATCCTCAAAAAGACACACAATTGTTTGAGATCAGTTTTATTCATTTTATCAGTTTGACCGAGAAGTGAAGGAAGACACAGTCATAGCTGTATGAACATTTCACTTGTATGATAGACAGGAGATTACTTTTGGGCATGTATGATGTTGTATGACTCTAAACAATCATATCAAGAATATCATAAAACCAAACATATGGAGCAAAATGCCTATCTGCAATGCATATCGACTATTTAAATATGAAAATATGCTGTGCATTTTGAATAAACAGTGCCTAAAAAACTGCAATGACCAAATGCTGCTTCAAATTCTGTTCATTTCAAACAGTAGTGAAATGTGCATTATATATATATATATATATATATATATATGTGTGCATTATATACAGTATATGTATATGAACTGCTGGTTACACCTTTGTTAGAGTTATCTTACTCTTATCTTACTTACATGCTGAGACTCCCGGTCTTGTCTGCACAGTATGGCCCGGTTCTGTACAGATGAGATGGGCCCAGCTACTCTGAGTGAGCTTCCCAGATTTCATCACACAATTTTGGAGTATTTTTTTTATTTTTTGTATTTTGCTGGCTTCTATCGTGTAGATAGATTGAACTTCACCCCATTTTTTCACCATCAGAAACGGATAAGACCAATGACGTCGCACACAGTCACCCCTCTGATACACTCCAATAGACTGTGCTCCCGGAAGAAGGCGGAGCCTAGGTCCAAGAAAAATATGAAGGATTGATCCACGTCAGCTGTCTGGTTTGTGATCTCCTTACGTGTCGGGTCGGAGACATTCAGTGCTGAACCTGTAACTTTTTCCTGCCTCATGGACATTAAATTGGTAAACTGAAATTATATCTCTTGATTTATTTGCGTTAGAGCGAATTTCCTCTCCATCTGGGAATAAACGAACAAGACACTGGTGGTGGGAAGTCGGACTGGTTTCAGGGACGGACCCGGTATGGATTCTTCACCCTATAACTGTGACTTTCCTTCCCTCCATTGACTATGGTGACATTTGTTACATGAACAACATGCTTCCCAGCACCCTGCAGATGTTGGATGCTGCCTATCATGGTGCACTAAGATTCATAATTGGCTGTTTATTATTGTTAATCTTTATTTAACCAGGTAAATCCCAGTGAGATCACAGATCTCTTTTTCAAGGGAGGTCTGGACCTAAAGGCAGACTAACATGCATGTTTTTGTTCTGTGGGAGGAAACCAGAGTACCTGGAGAAAAGCCACGCAAGCACAAGAAGAACATGCAAACTCCACACAGAAAGACCCCAGGTCTTCCCGGGATTGAACCCAGAACCTTGTTGCTGTGAGGCAAAAGTGCTAACCACTGAGCCATCATGCTGCCTGTAACTACTGTACCCATCATTGCACCCTGTTTTATTGCACTGGTTCAATGGACATCATTAACTTCACACAGACTCTCCCACTGGTACATTTCATCTTTAAATCACTTCTTGGTTTGTTGCCTTCAAATATCTCCTCCTCCATGTCATGTCATTAGTGCAGCCACAGCGTGCACTCTCAGGACCTTATTACCTGCAGTGTTCCCTCTGTGAGGACTCAACTAGACAAAAGTGCCTTCTCCCACTCTGCTCCTGTTTCCTGGAATATCTTGAAAAAAGATATGAAGTTCTCGACCTTGACCTCTCTAAGTAGCTTCAAACATCTGGTAAGTTCATGGCAAAAACCAATGCAGACATGTTCCTGTCTTTAGTTTTCTACACCGCCTTACAACCTAGCTGTTTTTGTTTTGTTTTTTAAAACCATTTTCTTTAATTTATTCTTCTCAATTTGTATGCTTTTCATGTCTACTGTTGTCTTCATTCTTTGTTAAAATCAGGTCTCTCTTGTAAATGAGTCCCCAAGGTCTAATGGTACTAACCTCTATACATATAGGTTGAATGAAAAAAACAGATTTACAATGTCCATTATTAATAAAAATATTCGACTTTAAACATATATGTACCTGAGAGATAAAAGCAACTTTGGTAAGAACAGTTTGCTGCAAGACCTACTCTTTGCCTTACACTTGCACATAAACTTGGCTATGTGACTATTTCTATTGCCAGCTCAGAGGTTAATCTATTCATTCATTGTCTTTTACCCACTTCTTCCTTTTTGGATCACGGGGGTCACTGGTGCCCTTATCCAGCACAGCAGTCACTGTGCGAGGGGCGGGGTACACCCTGGACAGGTCTCCAGTCCATCACAGGGACACATAGAGACAAATGAAACAAACAACCATTCACTCTCTCACTCACACCTAGGGACAATTTCGAGCCTAACATGCATGTTTTTGGTCTGTGGGAGGAAACCGGAGTACCCGGAGAAAACCCACGCATGCACAGAGAGAACCTGCAATCTCCACTCAGAATGGACCCCTGGCTGGGATTTCACCTGTTGACCTTCTCGCTGAGAGGCAGCAACTCTACCAACTGCACCACCGTGCTGCCAAGAGATTAATCAAAAGATTAACTATAAACCCCATTTTGAATTGCAAACCGGTGAAGTGCAAAACCAAATGCAGGTCAGACTTGACTTGAGAGGCGTTGTTATACTAAAACAATAAACAAATAACAATAAAAACACGAGTGACTACAAGTTGGTCTCAGCTATCACTGTGTTCAGCACCTACAGTGCACTCGTGCTATCCTTGTGTCGTGGATTCACAGCCATTCCCACCTTGAATTGTGTGATCAAAACATCTCACATAGTTGTCAGGTGAGGAAAAAAATTGCAGGTGGCAACAGTGCAAACTACACACAGGAAGGGAGGGTGGAAATACCAAGAGATAGGAAACAATTGCCCATTATTCATGCAACTGCAACCTTAACAACTCAGCATTTTAAAATACATAAATTATTATTTTGAACATTACATTATATCAACTAAAATTTGATTTTTGAAACAAATTTCTGTACTGATTATTACCATATTTCATTTATATTACGTTGTACATGTGAACTATAGCCACTATTTTAGCTGGTTGTTTATCTCTCTTCAAGTCTCCTTCAGTCTGAAAAACTCATCGCAAACTCTTACGAAGAATAACCGGATCCAAAAAAAAACACCACGTTTTACGCTGTTCCACATCAGTGTGTAATTTATGCTAATTTATTATTAACCCTGTTTCTAATTTTAAAAAAAAACCTCAATCCATGTCTCAGACTTGGGAGCAGATTGGCACGTGTCTCCAGAATTACAAGGGATATCCATCAAGCTGTTGAGAAGATCTTTCAGCCTGAGCCTAAATGAGAGAAAATCGTACAAGGATGAAAAGAGTAATCAGCCACAGGATGTTGTTTAAGTCTATTATTATATATTTTTATGCTGCACACAGAGTCACAAAAGTGTGTAATACAAATCTCGTTTTTTTTTTTACTTTGTGCAACCTTTTGGTTGTTCACACACAAACACTCTCCTGTCTCCAGCCTTGCCAGTCTGTCTGTTCATCAGCGTGCTCCTGTCCATCCACGTGCCCATCTTTCGGTCTGTTTCTGCGCTCATTAACAGGGTTGTGTGTAGTGAGGCTCAGCGGACATTACATGCGCCATCTATTTGCCAGATGTTATTGCTTACATGGTGCTGATTTCATAAGGTGCCGTTACAATTTCATTAACTTGGGGGGGAAGATCTCTATATTCCTTTTTTCCTCAAAGAAGATGAAAACGGAGAAGCAAGGAGGAGTTTTGTACCTGAAACGTGGCCACATTAGCAAGTTGAGGAGGAATATATCACTCAGGAATTACTGAGCACAATAGACATGGCAGAATCATTCGACTCGATTTTAATGAGATATGCTCACCTCGTGCTGTCTGCAGTCCATGGCTGCAGGTAAATGAAAATGCACAAGGACAGCATGCTGAATTGGTTCTGACAAAAGAAGAAGAAGAAGAAAAAAAAACATTTGTTGGCAACATGGCTGATTTTTCTGTCTCCCCACAATGTGGATATACATTTTTTTTCAAATTGAGAGAGGTGGGATAATATCAGACATATCCCATTTCAGGAACATATTGTGCTCTAAGAAAACTGTAAGGTTAGTAGAGGAAACAAATTGCAGGCTTGTGCCGGAGCTCCACAGTCACATGGTTAATGGAGCTCCATTGAAAGCCGGAGATGAGGGGTGATAGCCCTCCCTGATCATATTAGTCACATATCGATCCTGCCCCTTCTGTCTGGCTGGTAAAGGTAAACACGCAAGCCCTAATCCTGTTAGCCACGTTTTCTTTCTACAACTTGCCCAGATGGAGAGGCGTCCATGATAAGGGTCCGTATCAGCTTGCAGCTCACGTTTCATTGCAAGTTCTGTTTGCAAGCTGCTTTTGTTCATCTCATATTCCGCATTTAAATTCACTGTAACCATTTTGTCTGAGATTTTATCCATTTTGGATGTTATATATCTTATCTTGCACACCCTTTCCTGTGCTCACGTGTCTACACATTGGCATTCAGCGCACGGGATCAGCGCAAACGCATTTATTAATATACATAAAGACACCGCTCCTGACAGCGGTGTGTGATTATTAGAACAGATAAAGAAATAAAATGGATTCATCAAAAAGGAATAAACTTCAACTCTGTGGCCAACAATGCATAATTCATTTCTTAGCAAATTTGACAAGTTCTTGTCTTTCCACTTAGAGTTTTGTTGTGGAACAATGCTGCTTCTCTTAAGGCTATTGTCTCTGGATGCTGATGAAAGTGCAAGGAGGCTAATTTCCATTTTTGCAGACGGGACACATTAACATACACTTCTCTGTGGTAATGTTGGTGGAGGAAGAGAAGGAGGAGGATGGTAAGGGCAACCAGGGTCCTAATCAGCTAGGATTAAAGAGGGAAGTTTACTGAAGCTGAACAGATTTAGAGAAGGATGGGAGATGCACAGTAGATGAAAGAAAGGAGCATAAGGACAACTGGTTAGGCAAAGAAAGGTTGAGTGTTTTAATGAGTACATGGTTTCCCTGCAGAGTACCTAAACCACCTACATGACTGTAGGTGAAGCGCTTAAAGTGATAGTTCACAATGTGGGGTTTAATTAATGTCTTACCTGTTGTAGATGGCTCGCTGCTTTGCTTCAGTGTAGAGAAATAGTTTAACTCTGAGTTCAAAGTGCCATCTACAACAGGTAAGATAATAATTGTTCATAACCTTTCCACTGAACCCCATTTCAAATGGTTTGAACTATCCTGTTACACAAAACTGTTAAATTGTTTGTGAATATTTTTACCTTGTTGCAACACTCAAGTTTATACTTTCACACAGGGGTCTTTATGTCACACACCTCAGGACTGGAGGCTGAAACCATAAAGAAGCAGATTCTACACACGTAATTTAACTTCATATCTGCTCTTAGTACGTCATTTCACCCTTGTAAAGTACATTAGTGAAATTGATTATGTTTTTCTGCTGCAACTAAAAAAAAAAAAAGATCAGGTCATTTGAGCCAAACAAATTAAAATGAAAACACTTTGTGCGACACATATGCGTTGAACCGTTAAAGGTAATGTTCGGTAAAATGGCAAATAAATGAATTTTTGCATTCTGGGTGATGGACTTCGACATTTGCAAATGACATGGGCATGAACCTGAGACCTTAAGATGAATAGCTAACAAATTAAAAGATAATGCAGTATGCAGTTTGTTTTATTATTTCCTCTATTCGGCCAATAAACCATTAAAGCCAATCATGCCAGGTATTAAAAATTTACAACACTTGTCTGAACGTTACAAAGGAAGAGAGGAGCTGGAACAAACATTTAAAATTCCATTAAAACCACTGGTATATTTAGATCCTCCAGACCTGTTTTGATAATTTAATTCTGCTAAGTGTACACTTTTTACGCTAAATGTAAAACAGAGCTAACTAAAGGATTGTCCCTATAGACTTCTGAGGGATAAGTGTTGTATCTAATAAGAATGTGGGACAGTTTTTTTTGTATTTGAGATTTTTAAAAAACTGATCTAAAGCTTTTTCATGGTTTGAAGCATAGAACTCAGGAATGCAGACCAACTTAAGAATAAGAAAAAAAAAATATAAAACGCAGCTTTATTAGAATGAATGCTGACAAAAAAAGCTGACGCAGCAGCACAACTTTCAAAAAACACAAGGAGGATTAATGAGACAATGCAGAAACTACATATGGGAAAGCCAAACAATGCTCCACTGAGGAATGAATCTGTCAGAATCTGTGTGTTTTGTGCTGTTTCAGTCTTCTTGTGGCTCTTGTTTTTAATTTAATTTTTCTGTGAGTTAGTTTTATGTGTTTCAGCTTACCCCTTTTTCCCCCTCACTTTGTGTCTGCTCCTGCCACTTCCATTCTCACCTGTTCCTCATTATACCTCCCAAGGTGTTTTGTCATTTTCAGTTGTTGTCTCTTATAAGACTGTTGTTTTGTGTCCCTTGTCCATGGATTGTGCTTCCTACAGACATGCTCTGTTCCTCCATGTCTCCCCAAATTCTTTATTCCTGTAAGTTTTGCTGCCATGCCAGTCTTTGCTTTTGTTTGTTAATCTGTTTTCCTAATTTTACCACCGCCTTCCTCATGTATGTCTGCACCCTGGGTTCAACTTTCCTAACAGAACAATAACATGGACTGGGGGTAATGAGGGAAGTGGCTGCAGCTGTGGTTGGTGAGACAGACAGCAGGTGTAGATGGGTGAGACTGGCTGACTGAGGAACAGAAACTGATTGATGACACAGGGAAAACACAGGAACAGAACAAAGCATAACATAAGCAAACATATCAACCAAAAATTAAACCAACAATAAACACAAAAATGATTAAAAATAAACTAAAAACACAGAAACAGCTTTTGAACTTTGTGTTAGAAACAATCCACATATTGTATTTCACATTGTCTCCTAGATTTATCTCATTGCTTTTATTTATTCTTCAATATTAAACTGTGCTGCAAAACAACTTAATAATTAAACAGATAGTAAAGATGTTCAGTGATGCCTCTTAAGAATGTTGATTCGAATCTCACTACAAAAAGCACTACTGGTTGGAACAGACAGGACCAGAAAACTATGATGTTACATACTGTAGTGGTACTGTATATGGTTTGCTAATTTTCTGTGAAAACATTCATGATCATCATTTTCGTCAGTCCCTTAGACTACTGCTGCAGAGGTAGAACAAACGTTCTCCAGAAACCTCGTCATTGCAACATTTGAGCATAATGTTTTAAAAGTGCAAAAACACTTTGCTATAACAGTTCACATTACTTTTCATAATGGAGAATTTTCTGCTATGCCTCTACACATAAACTTCATTTATGTTGAGAACAATGTTTTTTCATTAAAGATTTAACATTTGTTGAACAAATGCATATCACCCATAACAGAATATTAGACTAAGATTGCACAGCAACTGTTTAGGTCCTATTTAACAGAGAGAAGCTTTTGTGTGCATGTTGGAGCTGTTGAGTTCTCTGTAGCGCCTATCATATGTGGGGTAGCTCAGGGCTCTATACTTGGTCCTCTTGTTTTTTTTCCCTTTATTTACTCCCTCTAACAGCTATTCTCAAGAAACATGGTGTCACTTTCCATTTTTATGCTGATGACAGCCAAATTTAGGTTTTATTAAAACAAGAAAAGCAGTGCTCCAGGAACCAACTCCTGAGGCTGGACAATTATTTTATACTCAATTCAGTTCAGCTTTTATCACTTGCAACAACTGTCCAAGATCAAACAATTTCTTTCACGTCATTTTGAGATTTTATTCCATGTTTTTATCACAACTCATTTAGACTACTGTAATGCACTTTAAGTCTGGCTTAGCTTGGTTCAGAAGTTGCTGCTCACCTTTTAACTGGTACCAGAAAACGAAGGCACATCACCCCTGTTCTAGAATCAATACATTGGCTCCTAGTCCATTTTCAAATTACTGTTAAGATTCTTTTATTTGTTTTTACATGTCTTCATGGTCTCGCTCCACAGCATCTGTCTGACCTGCCCCAGCTGCATGTTCCCTTGCGCTCTCTCAGGTCAGCAGATCAGTTGCTGTCGGTCATTCCAAAATCAACGAGGAGGCTGAGAGGTGACCGAGAGTTCTCAGTCACTGCCGCTAAACTGTGCAACGAGCTGCCTTTGCACGTCAGACAAGCTGACTATTTTTGTTTTAAAATCTTCTCTTAAAACATTTTTTTTTTCTCCTTGGCTTTAACTCAGCTTAAGATGTTGGCTTTTAATGTTTATTTATTATTTATTTTTGTTCTTTTGTTTGTGTTTATGATTTAAAGTTGTTTTTTTTACTGTTTTAATTTATTAATTTTTTTTTTAATGTTTGCTTTAATGTGTTATCAGTGCACAGCATGTTGGCCAATAGTGTTGTTTTTTTCAAGTGCTTTATTGATAAAGTTGTATTGTATTGAGCTTATCCTTATAATATAAGATATAATAATAGAAAATTCTAACATCCCAAATCTTTGCTCAGTATCTGCAAAACTGAATGTAGCAGACTGTTTTGTTCAAGTCCACTTTATCTTGGATGAAACCATTTTTACAAGATCTTCCATGTTTGGCTCATTTTATCCTTATCCTGTCACCATTAGCCTTTGAACTTGTGTTAAAATAATAAAAAAAGAAATATATATTTTTTCTATCTATCTACAGTGTATGTATATATATATATCCATATATATATACACATATATATATACCCTGCCAGGAGTCCAACAGATATATAT
>NC_056509.1:26901055-26912754 GCF_014905685.2 Nematolebias whitei
ATAATACACTTCTTAAAGCTGAAAGCCTCCTCTCTGAAAACTTATAGACTATCAAAAACACCTGAAAATAAGTTGCATTTTAATCATTATCGAAATAAATGCACTGCTGAATTACGTAAAGCTAAACAACAGTATTTTGAAAGGCAAATTATTTCAGCTGGAACAAACCCAAAAACATTGTGGCAAACAATTAAATCTATAACAGGAGAAAATAACAACAAAACTTTCAACAAAAATTTACAGATTTCAGTAGAAGGTGTGCTTATTTCTGATCACGAAAAAATTGCTAACCAATTTAATGAATACTTTGTTTCTTCTGTTCGGGATTTGTTATCTGGGCCTTCTAATAGGCCAAAGTCATCTAAATCATGTGACACCTCTGAGATGTTTTCCTTTTCAGAAATTTCACAGACTGATATATTGGATATATTACAGTCTTTAAAAAGCTCACATGCCTGTGATATATTCAAGTTAAATATGAACTTCCTGAAAACGCATCTCAGCACTTTTGTACCATTATTCCATCACCTGCTTAACTTATGCATTACACAGTCCATTTTTCCCGTTGCCTGGAAGTCTGCACAGATTACTCCTATTTTCAAATCTGGCGATCCAACTGATGTTTCAAATTATCGACCAATTTCAGTTCTTCCAACTTTTTCCAAGTTACTTGAAAAAACACTATTTAACCAATTACTTCACCATTTAGAGGTTAATAATATGTTAAGTGATAACCAACATGGTTTTCGTGCTTCTCGATCAACCATGTCAACATTAATATTATTTACTGAACAAATACGTGCTGCTCTGAATAAAGGTCAAATAACTGGTTCTGTATACATCGATTTCCGTAAAGCCTTCGATACAGTCGATCATTATACTCTCTTACAAAAATTGACTTCTTTTCAACTTTCTTCTTCTGCAATACAAATATTTTCTTCCTATTTAACTGACAGGTGTCAGGTAGTGAAACATGGAAGTTGTATATCCCGATCACTGCCATGCTCTGTGGGAGTCCCGCAGGGTAGTATACTGGGACCATTGCTTTTTTTACTTTACATAAATGACCTTCCAAAAGTACTTAATCACTCTAATATTTTAATGTACGCTGATGATACTGTTCTTTTCCTGTCTGGTTCAAATACTGATTCTATCAACAGTCAGTTACATGCAGATCTTCAGCAATTTCATTTCTGGCTACAAGAAAATCGCTTAACGATTAATGTAAAAAAAACCGTATGCATGTATTTTTCCTCACCTAGGAAACATTTTACTATATCAAATCCTCTTACTTTTTTAAACAAACCTCTTTCTATTGTCACTACTTATAAATATCTGGGAGTTATTTTGGATTCTCATTTAACTTATCATGATCATGTGCAATCCTTATGTACTAAGCTGAAACAAAAAATGTATGTTTACTCCAAAATTAGATCAAATCTGACATCTTCTGTTTCCAACACTTATCTTCATGCCATAATACTTTCAACTCTGTCGTACTGTTTACCTGTCTGGTCTCTCACTACTAATGAAATATTAAAACCCATCGCTAGGCTCTACAACAGGGCCTACAAAATCCACAACAAACTCCCTGGTTGGACTCATCACTGTACAGCTCTTTCTTCTTCAAATGCTTTAACTTTTCAAAATTATGTCCTACACAGCAGTATTAAGTTGTATTTCCAGGTTTTTTATGGTATTAATAATGTAGCTCTCTCTGCTTTGATCCCTAAATCCAAGTGTGGAAATGGTCGCTCAACTAGAGCTGCTACAAGCGGACAATTGCCACTACCAGCCTTTAAAAACTGTTATGGACAGAGATCGTTTTTCTATGTTTACACCAAAGCATGGAATGACACTCCACAACATGTGAAATCCATCTCAACATTGGCACTTTTTAAGAAGACTCATGTGCGTCATCTGTTAGACTCCTTCTTTTGCAATCACTGTTAGGTGTCTGCCGTGTAAATGCTGCTGTTCTTGTGTTTTGTAATGTGATGTGTCTGTATGTCTATTGATGAGGTGTGGTGCTGAATATCTGTGTGCTTAATTTATGTTCTGCAGAACAGGAACCTGCTGTAAAACAGCAATTATGCTGAGCCAGGCCCGATTTCTTTTAATCTTTTCCTGTTTAAAAATTAAATAAATAAATAAATAAATAAAATTCATTAACACACCCATCTCCAGTCTGCATGTCTGCAAAACTGTGTCCAAATTAGTCTCTTCCCTTTGGGTAAAGTAATTAATGTTTACCACTTAAACTTTTATAACTCAACTCAAACTCCCAAAATGAACTTGTTTAATTTGATTTATCACATTTTCCATGAGATAATCTTCAAAGACTTTCATTTATTTGTTTTTTGTAATGTATTTTATTTTTTTCTCACTCGCTCTTGTGCAAGACGGACGCCTTTCTTCCCTCTCCCGTCCTCCACCTGCTTTTTTGCTCTCTGTCTTGTGTATCGGAGCTCCTATTTACACATCTTCCGAAACGTAAACTACTGTTATGGATCTGGTCAGCTGGACTTTCATCGCAATCAATAAATTTTTTTCGACAACGTGACTGGGTCCTGGTGAACTCTCATGCCCTCGTGCCCCACTGAGATGCACACGACAGGATACGTTATGGATCTGATGTGCCTTTCTGTATTGTCTCAAGAGGACGCCAAAGATATTGGAATCGTGATTGCAGGGTTTCTGCTTTTTGGCACCGGCGGACACCTATGTTATAGGTTATTAAAGAAGACAGCAGCAGTAGTTTCAGCCATGACAAAGCTGCCGACCCTGTCTGAAGGTTTGGTTTGTGCTTCGAGCACTCAAAATCAGCTGTTTTATGAGTTAAACCGTAAGATGGAAGCTATTTGTGAGAATTGCAGTCCACTTCCGACTTCTGGAACTCATCAGCATGTTGGGGAAGACCTTGGAGGAGGCTGATAAGTACAGACCAGTGGAATGCCTATAGATCTGGACATTTTGGATTAAAAGTACTAGCAGAGCTCAAGGCTGACGAGAAATAACACTCTGCCTGAAAAAAATCTACAACTGTGGATTATCTGAATCTGACTCTCCTGTTTGGCCTCGAAGCAGGCTGACTTATCAAATTCCGCCTGGGATATGTGAAAACTAAGAAAAGCTCTGTCTGTAAAGAATAAGGGCCCATGCTCTTAGGAGCAGCAAAAACGTGCATTCCACCCATCTTTCAGATGACTGTACGAACATAATCTCACTGTACTTCTGTACAATAATAATAAAGCTTATTCTGATTCTGATTTAGTGTCAGTAGCTGAGACCCGACATTATCTACTGGCACTTAACCCTATGGAAACAAACACCCATGTAATTTATTGATAAATACAGAACAGTTTCAGTTTTTGTAAAGGAAACACATGAAAGATGTGAAGGATTGACTGAATATTCCCCTACTGGCAGTAACAAAAAACTAAGAGCCAATAAATCAGACTACCATAGAATACGTACCAAGACCCACTGACAAGTCTTGGGAAACTTAACACAGCTGACTTGAAAATGAACAACTTGATAAAGATGGATATCTTTGGCCTAGACTCTTTCCCAAAACTGCAATTCTTTTCTAAATGTCTACTGGGAGACCATAATGCAGCACTACAAACTACTAGGACTATTACACAAATCAATATCGCTGTATATACCACAACAACAGTGAACCTGCACATCCTGCTTTGCTATAATGTGAAGACCAGAGCCAATAGGAACCACTGTCCCCCATGGAGTGGTAGACCAGAAGCTAACATCAAGGCAGCACTGAGAATTCTGTCAGCTGTCAGAACAACAGAAAAATGCAATGGCAAAAATCTTTCAATAAAATACCACATGTAGAGTGTGTTATACCTGTGCTGCAGTTATACTCTGTATCATTTTTTAAAAATGTATCTGCAGGAAACACTATCACTAAAGTTTCAGTAATAATACAAAAACAGCTGATCTTTTATTTGTTCACTTTGCTATTTTCTCTTTAAATCTAAATTTATCATCTAAAAGACGTACATTATAGCACAAGATACGAAATGGTGTAGAAATCCATGCCTCCACCTGAAATTAAACCTGAAAAATAAGTTTGTTTTAATTTTAAAATGTGCATGAAGGTGATACGTAAAAAAACAAACAAAAAAAAAAACCTTCCCTTTCCTTTGGAACATTTGTGAACATTTTGTCCCTAAACATGCTAAATGAATTCTTAATGACTCATCACACATCTCTTCACCGAACTGGACTTTGCTTCAGGCAGTTTGATACAGAGCCTACAGGTATAAAACCAACCCTCTTAGGCTTTCATTTATCCTTATGTCAATCAATCTGGTCAAAATGAATCACTAATGCAGAGCTATTCAACTGGCGGCCCACAGGCAAATTCCAGCATGCAGGTGACTCAAGTCCGGCCCGCCAATGCCTAAATTCCCTCTAAAACAGAGGCCTCTAAAAATGTTGAAATGGCAAATATTTCAGTCAGAGGGGATATACTTTTAAGTGCCTACGTCTTTTTTTATTTATATTTCCACAAGTATAGAGATGTACATTCTATGAAAGCCCCTCCCCATCAAACACACTGGCTTACATAACACAGGGTCGTGCCAGGCTAGGCCAGACTTCATCCATCAGAGAGGATGCATTCTGCTTAGTGCTTGTCATTCTCCTATCTGTTACAGAAGCACAATCTGTAGTGTACTTCCGGGTCGCACGAATCGCCGTTGTTTATGAATAAAAACTGTCTTAATTTACTTAGAAAAGTACGTGCTCTATCTCCACCGACCTTCATGTAGCTAATTTACACCAAGCATATTCCAAATCATTGGTTAAGATGATATGCGACTCATTATTCCTGACCCCCAGCCTGGGCTGAATGAGAAAAAACCCTGCAAGATATAGAATTATTTCCATGGTGAAACAGCACCGCTCATTGGTGAAGCTGCATATCATTTTAACCATGACGTAAATATGTCAATGATTTTAACGGAAATACAAGTGGCGTAAATTAGCAACTTTAAAATCGGCAGAGATAGAACACATACTTTGCTAATTAAGACAGTTCTCATTCATAAACAAAATTATACCAGTACATTTTCCTTAATCTAGCATATTCAACAGCGATCCATGAAACCCGGAAGTATTCCTTTTAGCGCATGCGCAAATTAGCTACACTATGGATCGGGTTCCGTAACAGATTGGGGACTGACAGTGCTTTCCCACGTATACATGCCAGGAATAACCTCTGACTCATGCCGTCAGTTTACAACATAAATGCCCAAACAAACCTGAACAGGACAATAACTAGAACTATTTCCACCTTCAGAAACATCCTAAACATTACATAATTACCACAAGTTACCCAGCATGCTTTGCAGCTCACACAGTCTCTCTGGGACTCCCTCACAGAAAGAACTTTGTGAGTTTTGGGGAACATAAAACAAAGATAAACAGAGACACACATCTTTGCTTGAATCTGGGGCCTACAAGTGTCTCTGTTTTGGTGTTAATAAAGTTTAATTATAAAAAATAAATTAGCAGAAACACCAATTGAAAGGCTGCATGCTCTCGCAGGCTCTTTCTCTCTCTCCTGCTGATAAACTGATCATATCAGGGTGTGATCACCCGCGAGCTGGATTAAACAACAACAAACAGATTTATCATTAAGGGAACATTGATAATGACACACAGCAGCTTTGCAGTTAGTTTAAAAATAGTTAACCGTAAATAGGATTGATTAAATGTGTTAATTCATTATAGTAAATGACATGAAGGAGACACTTTCATCCCAGTTGAGATCTGTTCAGCCTCTTTTGGTTCCGATCAAAGCTCACACCTGAGCGGTACGTGGACGCTTCACCTGTGATTTATGAACCATTTGAGGAAGAACTGGTCTGCCCAGTCCTTTCACTGTAAATGAGAACCAGTTCTTAATGGACCTACCAGGAACAGCAACATGTTGGTCCTTCAGGATACAAAGTTTTGGCAAGTCAGAGATGGCAGAATAATATTTGTGTTAAATAAGAGGCATAAGTCATTTTTGTTTTTAATATCGTTTCCCATTAGAATATCACAACTTCTACTGCACGAAAATAAAACGAAATGTAATTTCTTTGAATTACACTTTTGGGTTCTGTTTATTGCATTTATGATTCAATGCATCAAAATAAACACATTTAAAAGGTAACAAATCATTATAATACTTGGTTTATTATTATAATGACTTTCATCGCTGGATGTCCGGCCCCTGAGGTGTTGGCTTTCAGTAACTGTGCCCCCCCCCCCCCCCCGAGCAGTTTAGTTGAACAGGCTTTCTCTAAAGTTAGGTAACCCAGTTTGACTCTTCTATTTTTGACCAACGTTAGTCTTTTTTCTGTTTGTTTTTTTTGCTATTTTTCTAATATTTTAGAGTTTAATCTTGAATGCTTTTATTGTTTCATGATGTATTTTACTTTCCTTCCTTTTCAGGGGTACTTCAGTTCAAATATGCTAAAGACCCCTATCACTATTTTTTTCACAATTTGTGTCTGTTTCCAAATCCCACAGTTTATCACACACTTTAAGTCTAAGCTGTCAAAACTTCCGTTATTTAGTTTATTTTTGTTGTACTCTAACAAATTTTAAGTACACTATAAATTATACAGGCATACTTGAGTTTCCATAGAATTTTGCTACATTTAAGCAAAGGTGAAACTAAGTTTTTAATTTTAAACTTTTAATATCTCCTTCATAAAACATTGTTTCAAAAAACATCAGCCCTCTACCTTTCATTGTTCAAGCATTTATTTAGAAATTACCTATAGTCTTTACACAGCAACTGTTTGAGACTTAAATATTAGTCTGTGTCTCTGTCTGTCACTCAAAAGAGCTATCAGGAAGTCAAAAAGACAGGTGTACAGTTACCATGGTGACCATATAGAGCCAAAGGCAGCATACATATTTAATATTGTTGATAATATTTTGGTACTCCTTACACTTACTATGCAGTTTAGGAATTTTTTCTTAACTTTTAATACTCAAAAGTTTATTATGACAAAACTGATGTTGGAATTTGGGGCAATAGCCACATTGGTATGCTTGAAAATTTATTCAGTTTATGCATTTTTTTTTACTTTTGAGAACAATTTTAAAGCTATTATGTTAAAACCATCAGAATGACATATTTAATATCCCTACAGATACTGTGGGTGAAGTTGACAGGCATGCTTCTTTTCTGCAGCTGACAATATGGAAGCCAGATTTATTGAAGCTAATGCATGCACAGTGGCACCTGCCTGCCACAGAACAAAGATGTCTGGTTTTTTCCCTGTGAGCTTATCAAACCAGGCCTCCAGAACTACTCTGCTGAACTGTGAAAGAAAAATCAACATACTGCACATTTTACTTTACAAAAACAGAATAATTTGATGGTTTGAGAGGAATCCCTCCTCCAACACTTGTGGAATCATAGTTCAGTAGACATAACCAGACCTAGCAGGTCTATCAAAAGTTCCCAGTAAACCAGACTGGACAAGCAAGTGCTGTAGTTGCTGCAACTGCAACTTCTGAAAGTTTCATCTGAATGTTATTCAGGTGAGCTTTTCTGTTCTGATTATTTGTTCAGAGCCCAGACCAGCAGCAATCCTCCACTCTGCTTAACGTTTGGGATAAGGTGTTTTCTTCATGTCTCTTGTGTTTTATATTTTTCTCTCCTTATTTGATGTTGTGCATTAGAGTTAAACATCTTTTTGGTCATGTCTAACCAGAGAACAGTGTTTCTGAAGTTTTTTTTTCAGTTCATGAGGACATTACTATGCAAACCTAATATTTATATATATTTATACATAGTTGCAGACTCGTGAACTTTTACAATCAAAACACTAAAATGAGTTCTAAAGTTTTTCTGAGCAATGGATAGTCTGGCCTCAATGTGAACTTGCATCTGCCTCTAGGAAGATTGTCAACTCTTTGAACTGTTTTCCATCTGTAAAAGTGAAAGAAAATCTTTATGATAGGTTGATGAACTTCAAATTGTTTAGGTGTGACCTTATAACCCTTCAAAGATTGAATGCAGCGAAGATTGTTTATCTGAGACCTTTTTTTTTTTTTATTATTTCCCTGCTACTGCGTCCGACCTGAATGCTCCAGACCAACAAAATAAAATTCATAGATGCTCCGAGCTCCCGATGATGAGTTAGTCAGCTCAGAGTTTCAGTTTAAAAAAAAAACTGCTGCTGATGTTTTGCTTCGACTGAATAAATACAAAAATTTAACTAATTTATGATTTCTTGTAAAATATGTGCAGGACATCACCATCAAGGACCTTTTATAGGTCCCATCATCTAATTAAATACAATGGTCAATAACAAGTCTCTCGTCAAAACATGTCATGAATTAGGTCAACGCCGCTTCAAAATAATTATTTTAATTTAAAAATGTCCAGAATTATACCCCCTGGCAAATTCTGGTTTTTAGATATTGTGCAAAAGCCTCCATACTTCAGGTCAGGATGCCCTAAGGCTTTATTTTTGCATCACCAAAGTAAAACTGAATAAATAACATGCCCTGGAGCAGAATACATTCAGTTTTAAAACAAATATTGTTAACAGTGATGCTTTGACTTCTTTACTGATCAAATCCGAAAATTAGATTTGAATGGTGTTAATAAAGCAGTACTGAACCTCTGTTGAGCACTACAACTTTATCAAACTATAACCACTTTATTAAAGATGAATCGTTATTGAGTAATCAGTTTAAGTTGAAAATAATAAAATATTCAACTTATATAGCAATCTTTCAAAGAAATGTCATGAAGGTTAATTTTCATCTTGAATGGGGTTGACTCCAAAAGTAAATCAGTTGTCGATGTTGATCGAGTGATTGCTTTCCACAAGTTTTATAAAACATTACAAGTAACATAGGTACATTTTATGTTACCTTAAAATTCTGCAGTAGTGGTAGCAGTGGGGCTGCTGGTTCGAGCACAGGTTGCATCAGGACTGGCATCTGGCGTAAAGTAATTGCCAAATCTTTCATGTCAGTTCACCCGCTGTGGCGACCCGTGCAGAAGGGAGTAGCCAAAAGAAACACACTTGCCTACAGTATAGGTGAAGTGAAACGTGCTCTGAAATTGTGAAGAAAACACTCACTTCATGCTAATAACTATCACAGTTTTGGTGCTCAGGAAATGAATCAGAGATGCAGGTCTGACTCAAAAGGGACAACAATAAGGAATGTATTACCAAATGATTGCAGGACTTACAAGAACAAAAACACTGGCCTGTAAATAAACACACCAAAATAACTTAAACATAATTTTGAGCAGATGGGAATTGAAACCTAGACATCAACAATACAGCTAAAACGCAAGAAGAGACCAGAACACAAATATACACCACAAGACCAATCAGGAGGACTGGGAACACCAGCAGAGGAACAACAGGACCAGGTCCAGAGCTGCAGTACACAAAGGAGAGGAACACAGACTGGGGAAATAATCAGAACAAAAGAAAACCTAAAGGTAAGTGATAAATGTAAATCAGATAAATGTGATCAATGTGAAGAAGACAAATTTGATGATCATGGACTTCAGAAGGACCCCCCCCCCCCCCCCCCCGACTATAGGAGGATCTGCAGTGGAAGTGGTCTCCAGCTACAAGTACTTTGGTGTGCACCTGAATGACAACCTCAGCTGGAGCAACAACACCACCAGCCTGATCAAGAAAGCTCATCAGAGACTCTACTTCCTCAGGCGGTTGAGACGAGCTGGTCTGGGAAGCTCAGTCCTCACCTCCTTCTACAGGTGTGCAGTGGAGAGCATCCTGTGCTCCAGCATCAAGGTGTGGCATGGAGGCTGCACAGCTGCAGAAAGAAAAGCTTTGCAGAGAGTGGTGAAGGCTGCACAGAAGTCTATCGGAGTCAGCCTCCCCACCATCACACATACCATACCATTTTATTTATAGAGCACTTAAAACAGCGACAAGGCCGACCAAAGTGCTGTACAGACAGAACAACAGGTAACACACAAAGCAATATACAAAATGAAGTAAATCAGATATATAGACATAAAAACGATGCAGATAATGACGACAAACCAATGTGGAGCGTACAAGTTCAAAACACAGATCCTCTGGTGTTGAATGCTACTGAATAGTAGTGAGTTTTTAAACGGGACTTGAAAACCGAGAGGGAGGGTTTCCATCACAGACATCTACACCTCCAGATGCAGGAAGAGGGCCACCTGCATCATGAAGGACCACACTCATCCAGCACACACACTTTTTGCCCCGCTCCCCTCAGGAAGGAGGTCAAGGAGCATTAAGTGTAGAACCACTAGACTGAGGAACAGCTTCTTCCTTGAGGCTGTTAGACTCATGAATCTCTAACCAGAATAATCACTGTGAAAAATAACATCATGTTGCTGCTGATCTGTTTCATGCTGCTGCTGATCTGCTTCATGTTGCTGTGTTCATACTTGCTCATCTGCTCACACAGACTCATGTTCGTGCTGCTGTTCGGCGTATTGTTTTTATGCTATTAGTGCTTAGTGTATATTTAGTTGATGTTTTTCTTAGTTCATATCTTAGATGTTATTACTGTTTTTCTTTTTACATTTTATTGTTGGATGTAACTGGGACTCAGTGTACACAATTTTGTTTCACCACATATACCACATGTGGTGCGAATGACAAATAAAGAAACTGACTCTGACTCTAGATGAACACAGATAAAACCACAATGTGACAAACAACTTGAAGATCCAAAAGGTTTTTCATGATAATTTTGTTTCTGGTCAACATTGAGAGAAGCTGAGTGTAAGTAAGTCAATGGATAGTTTGCATAAACTATTTCCTTGGGTTGTATCATTTTTCTGGGCCTAATTTTAGCCTGGAGCCTGGAAATCCTGCAGTAAAATTTACATAGAAATAATTCTAGCAGGAAACAAATAAAGCCAGACAAAGTATTAGGTTTTGGTGTTGAATTTTCTTCAGCTTCCTTAGTTATGCTGAATCAGTCCTTTCCCACATTGTTGATTTGTCAGTATGATTTTCTGACAGAGATTGTGTTTTGTGTCGTTTTGTTGTTGTTTTATCTGCCATCTTGAGGTACGAGGACACCAAGCTGATTTGTATCGAGTGTCACAAGGTCAGCGAGTGACAGCACCATCATGCTTCAATGGCTTTATCAATTTCACTGTCATTCACACTAACTGATACCACACCCACTGACTCGGATTCGTTTTTTACCCACAGAGTATATCCATCTGGTGATATTACACTCAAACAAGCACATATTTTACATCCACTGCACCCGTTTAAATCAACTACTCTTCCTTCTGCTTGGTGAGGATGGAAAACAATCTTGTCAACACTCTGCAAATCAGTTGTAGATTTTCAGGTAGAGTTTCGTCATTCATGCTAGTAGCAGTAGTATGATTTGCCTAAGCATATAACTTATCATGCTCGTTTTTGGATCAACTGTAATAAAGAAAAAAAACAGTGACAACATAATAGCATCATGTGTGGTGCCTTTAAAGAGCACATGTCTGCTCTGGTCACCATTCTCTCCCTAGGAAAATCAGATCGTGTTGCTTCTGATCTGTTTCATGCTGCTGTGTTCATTCGTACTCATCTGCTCACACAGACTCATGTTCGTGCTGCTGTTCGGTGTATTCAACAATTTTCAGTCAGGTCATCTGGACAGTTTCTTTTTTTCATGAA
>NC_056509.1:26912764-26921109 GCF_014905685.2 Nematolebias whitei
CAACAATTTTCAGTCAGGTCATCTGGACAGTTTCTTTTTTTCATGAAACGTTTCACGTTCCATCCGGAAGCCTTCATCAGTCAACGGTTTGTTCAGAGCCCAGACCAACAGTGGTTTGTTCCACTTTGGAGTAAGCTGTTTGGGGAAAGAATCAGTTTTGTTGTGCGTTTCCTTGACTGATGAAGCCTTCTGGATGGAAGGTGAAATGTTTCAGCAAAAAAAGAAAATGTCCAGATGACCTGACTGAAAGTTGTTGGATTGTATACCTGGATTATTGAGCATGGACTATTTTGGTTTTTGTTCAATGTAATGTTTTTGTACTACTAGTGCATAGTGTAATTTTAGTTAACACTTTTCTTAGTTCATATCTTAGATCTTATTACTGTTTTTCTTTCACATTTTATACTTTTGTTGGATGTAACTGGGACCCTATGTACACAATTTTGTTCATCTATATGTACCACATGTGGTGGAATGACAAATAAAGAAACTCTGACTCAATGCGGGTCTACTTCAGAACTATAGGAAAAGAAATCCCCCTCTAAGAAGAAGGTATTGTTTTTCAAACAAGATTCATGTGATTTCATGAAAATTCTACTTTTCTTAAGGTTGTTTATAAAAGACATTAGGCCCATGTTCAGTCATTTTGAAAATGGGCATTGATGGTTTTCTTAAAGACTGTATTTTTTCTTTGTTTATGCCAGAAATAAATTTCAACTGTACATATGATGGGGCCAAGATGATGTAGGTACATCGATAACAACACATAGCACTTTAATTTAATTTATTTTTGATAAGTGATAATGTTTTGGTACAAACAAGCCTACTTATCTGCTTATTATTAAAGCAAGAATGTATTTGGCTGTGCATAGGTATCATGTCCTAGTTTTAGCATGCACATGACAAACCCTGCTTGCATAATATGCTACATATGTGTGTTTCTGTAGAAGAGAGATTTAATCGAAATGGAGTTTAAAGGTGTGTGTTGGTATTATTTTCAGCTTGCTTGTTTTCAGCTTTTTTCGATGTGCATGTGTGTATGGACATGCTGCAAAAAGCAGAGCAGGGTTGCTAGGTTGTAGCTGTGCTGCTACAGTAGTAATGAGCTGCTCGGTGCCTCGGCGTTTCTGATGAAGTCTTCCCTGTGATCAATCCTCTATTTAATCCCTGTTGGCCAGGCTCATAGCAGCCGTTCTCCCATTAGTACCAACTCGATCTAATGTGAGCCGAGGAACTTTCACATTAACTCTCTCTTGACTGGATTAATAAAAGCTCATGTCCCACAGTGGGGCTTTGAATGCATTTACATGCTAACAACCCTCTTGTAAAACATGATGCACGCTTCAAACAGCATAATAAGGTTGAGATCCAGCACAGTGTAGAAAAAGAGCTAGAAGTCATGGTCCAGCCATAGAGCAGCTTCTTCTGGCATTGATTTTATGGATGTGTAAGGTCAGATCTTAAGACAGTTTGAATTAACTTGTGTTCTTTCCTGCTGCGTTATGCCTTTCAGGGCCAATGGCCCATCCATACCCTCTGATTCTGCAGAACCTTGTGTTCTTCTTGCTAGATGATTTATCCAAATACCAAGGCCACTATTCATATTTGTGGGGAAAGCAGTTTCCTGAACTTTGAGGCTTCAGTAACACGTACAGTATTGTATTTTCTGCTGTACACGTCACACTGCCCTGTAAGTTGCTTCAGTCCATATTTGTCTAGTAAAGTGGAAAAATCCATAAATACATCACTTCGCCGTATACGTCGCATCTTTTATGCGTCACCGCTGACAACCCGGAAATGTGGACATGTGTGCTAAAAATCAATAGGCTGTCAAATTGCGGCCGCAGGAGTGTGCATGGGAGGATTTTAACAAGAAATTAACAAGATTACCACTTAAAAACAATTATTTGTTTGCTCGACTTTATAGTAAAGTTGTGTCTCAGTCTAACTTTTGCTTAATAAATGCACTTTGGCGGTCAAATCAGCTGCATTTCAAAACCCAATTCACGGAAGCGTGCACACGCAGAGGGACAAGATACTGTTCATTTCTTTGAAATGTAACAAGATAAACACCTAAAAAAAACAATTATTTGTTTGCTCGACTTTATAGCAAAGGTGTGTCTCAGTCTAACCTTTGCTTAATAAAAGGACTTTAACGGTCATATCAGCTGTATTTCAAAAGTATTCGCTGCCTCGGTGCTCCCCGGAGCGCTCAGACAGGGAGGAAAAAAGGAGGAACTCTGTGCGTTTTTTTTTAATTTAACAAGAAAATCACCTAAAACAATTATTTGTTTGCTCAAAATTATAACAAAGATGTGTCTCAGTTGAACTTTTACTTAATAAATGCAATTTAATGGTCAAATTAGCTGCATTTCGCCGAGGTGGTGCAGCGAAATGAAGCTGGTTTGAAGGTTTCTCCTAGCAGTGAGCTGAACGAAGTTGGAAGACTGTGGCATGTCAATTGTGTCATTAATAGCTGGTGAAGATTCTCAGTCATCCAGGACATGGTCAATTAAAAACGTTCAAGATAAAAATAATAAAGTATAAAGTAAAGCATAATAAATAAACTTCAGTTGTTTTTGTATTGAACTTGTTTGAATTTGTCATTATAGCCACTTTTACCTATTACATGATACAACAGCATGCCTACTACACTCTGCTTCCATCTATTAGCTGCATGTGGTACTGTTCAATTTTTTTCAATCAGAGTGAATGAAAATGGTCATGTCAGCCAAAAATGGGTTTATAAATATGGGGGAAAATCCATAAATACGTCGCTTTGGCTTATAAGTCACAGGGCATGCAAATTATGAAAAAAAAAAAAAAAAATACAACGTATACAGTGAAAAATTCTGTAATATGGACTAAAGTTAATTTTCCCCTTAAAAGTTCTTGTTCTAGTTTTCAATTCATTCCTCTACGTTTTTTCCATCAGTCATTTTTTTCTTTCCCTCTCAGTCTTACTGGGGATTCTATACACTGTATTATGTGGTAGACAAATGAAAATTTAATTTGTTTTTGCATTAACTGTAATAGGACTAGCAATAGCTACTTGTCAGTTTGTCAGTTTTTATTGTCTTTCTCATTTGTAGTCAACCACCATGAGATGATGTCAACATTTTCTTTACTATGGATGCAGACATGTTTTTCAAGACATGGGAATTCATTGGTTCTGCCTCTGATTGATTGTGAGGCTTGTGTGATAGAAATTTAATTTTGACTTTCAGTTCGCAAACATTTTCAGAATCCATCTGCTGCCAAACATATTCAGTCTCAAACCATGTAACTACACAAACTGAGCGGCGACTAAAAACAAGAAAATACAACAGGTTGTCAGAAAACATACCATCAAAGTAAAATTAACATTCATCAAACCTAAGAGATCAAAACTTTTAAATAAGTAATGCAATTCTGTTTGACTGTGTCTTCTTGTTATAAATTTGTCTAATCTTACTACTTGCTGTGGCAACTTGTCCCTCTGGTAATCCAGAGACACACAACCCCCCCCCCAAAAAAAACAAACAAACAAACAAACAAACAAACAACAACAACAACAACAACAACATATTTTAATATGTCATGGATCTGAAATACATACAGTACATAATTAAATTCATAAATATACCATAATTCATAAATATACTCTTAAGCCTCCCTGGGAAGGTCTATTCGGGGGTTCTGGAGAGGAGGGTCCATCGGATAGTTGAACCGCAGATTCAGGAGGAACAGTGCGGTTTTCATCCTGGTCGTGGAACACTGGACCAGCTCTACACTCTCAGCAGGGTCCTGGAGGGTGCGTGGGAGTTTGGCCAACCGGTCTACATGTGCTTTGTGGACTTGGAGAAGGCTTTAGACCACATCCCTCGGGGAAGCCTGTGTGCTCTGGGAGTATGGGGTACCGGGCCCTTTGATATGGGCTGTTAGGTCCCTGTATGACCGGTGTCAGAGCCTGGTCCGCATTGCTGGCAGTAGATCGGGCTCATTCCCGGTGAGAGTTGGACTCCGCCAAGGTTGCCCTTTGTCACCGATTCTGTTCATAACTTTTATGGACAGAATTTCTAGGCGCAGTCAAGGTGTTAAGGGGATTCGTTTTGGTGGCCTTAGTATAGTGTCTCTGCTTTTTGCAGATGATGTGGTCCTGTTGGCTTCATCAGATCGTGATCTACAGCTTTCGCTGGAGCAGTTCGCAGCCGAGTGCGAAACAGCCGGGATGAGGATCAGTTCCTCCAAATCCGAGGCCATGGTCTTGAGCTGGAAAAGGGTAGAGTGCCCTCTCCGGGTCGGGGAGGAGGTCCTGCCCTCATCTATGGCCATGAGCTTTGGGTTGTGACTGAAAGAACAACATCTAGGATACAAGCGGCTGAAATGAGTTTTCTCCACAAGGTGTCTGGGCTCTCCCTTGAAGATAGGGTGAGAAGCTCGATCATCCAGGAGGGACTCGGGGTAGAGCCGCTGCTTCTCCATGTCAAGAGGAGCCAGTTGAGGTGGCTCGGGCATCTGGTTAGGATGCCTCCTGGACGCCTCCCTGATGAGGTGTTCTGGACACGTCTCACCGGGAGGAGACCCAGAGGAAGACCCAGGACACACTGGAGGGACTATGTTTCCCGGCTGGCCTGGGAACGCCTCGGGATTCCCCCGGAGGAGCTGGCCCAAGTGGCTGGGGAGCCTCCCTACTTAATACCCCCATGACCAAACCCCAGATAAGTGGAAAAAATGGATGGATAAATGGATGGATAAATATACCAGCATTTATGACTGTTCTTTCTTTATTTTTTTAATGTTTGCTATATGCGTTATTTTTGGTTAAAAATGCATGTCCTGAATCAGAATCAGAATCAGTTTATTAGAATCAGTTTATTATCGCCATGTCAATGAACGAGGTTCACAAACTAGGAATTTGCTTCGACATAAGGTGCGAATAGTAGTAAAGTAAAATAAAGTAAAAATAAAGTAAAAATTAAGTAAAAATGAGAACATTACATAAGACATAAGCCTGTGTACACCCACAAATAAAGTAAAATTAAAACCATAACATAACCATATGTACACCCATACAATAGAAAACAATAAAAAAGCTTTGAAAACAGTACAGATGGAGTATTCAGTTATAATACAGATGTAATGTGACCAAAGCAGAAATTATGAGGTAGCATTATGAGTGTTCAGGAGTCCAACAGCAGAGGGGAAGAAACTGTTCTTATGGCGAGAGGTTCTGGTCCGAATGGACCGAAGCCTCCTGCCTGAGGGGAGTGGTTCAAACAGTCCGTGTGCAGGGTGAGCAGGGTCAGCTGTGATCCGACCTGCTCGCCTCACAGTCCTGGAGACGTACAGGTCGTGGAGGGATGGAAGGCTGCAGCCGATCACCTTCTCAGCTGAGCGCACAACGCGCTGCAGTCTGAGTCTGTCCCTGGCAGTGGCCCCGGCGTACCACACCGTGATGGAGGAGCTGAGGATGGACTTGATGATGGCCGTGTAGAACTGCACCATCAGCTTGGCCGGCAGCTTGGCCTTCTTCAGCTATCGCAGGAAGTACAGTCTCTGCTGGGCCTTCTTTATGAGGGAGCTGATGGTTGGCTCCCACTTGAGGTCCTGGGTGATGGTGGTGCCGGGGAACCAATAAGAATTTGCAGTGGTGATGGGGGTATCATTACAGGTGAGGGGGGGCAGAGGGGCTGTGGCTTTCCTGAAATCCACAATCATCTCCACTGTCTTCTGGGCATTGAGTTCCAGGTTGTTGCTGCTGCACCAGGTCACCAGCCGGTCCACCTCCCTCCTGTATGCAGACTCATCACCGTCCGAGATGAGCCCGATGAGGGTGGTGTCATCTGCGAACTTAATAAGTTTCACAGAGTCATGGCTGGAGGTGCAGCAGTTGGTGTACAGGGAGAAAAGCAGGGGGGAAAGCACACAGCACACAAAATCAATGAAAAACTTTAATTACTATATATAAATATATATCATTATGTATATCTATCTATCTATCTATCTCTATCTATCTATATATCTATATATATATATATATATATATATATATATATATATATATATATATTGCCTTTTTTGTGAATAAAATCTTACGTTTTCACTGTTTGTGTCTTAGTTCTGATCTCTGGGTATTTAGATATAAAAACAAATGTGATAAGGTCACAGTTACGTTGAAATGACCAAATATGGAAACTAGTTAATGATGTAATCTAGTGACGTCTAATGACTTTTAGAACCACTACTAGCTCCTTTCCTTACTGGGTTGGCAACCGTGTACATATAACAACTTTAGCAGCAAAAGTGAATCAATAAACTCATCATTATGAATACTTATTTATCGCAAGACTTGTCAAAGTTCAATGTCTTATTGGACATAAACAATGTGAATTAATTGTAGCAGCATGATAAACAGTGCCCCACTTTTAGCTGATTGACACAGACACACTTGTCATTATTCTCAGGGAACACAAAGCAATAGTTGCCATGGCGTCCGCCCGCTGTCTTTCTGTCAGTTTCACAGCGCCGCTCCTTTGCCACCGATTCAGGCCATTAACTTATCCAAAATGAAATTCCAACAGCTGTCATTTTCTGTTCTCAACTTTATGTAAGAGGAGCCACACATCACCTGCACTGACCCCAGCCAACTCTCTGAACATAAGGAGAAGAATATTTGGGAATACATAAAGAAACTGACAGCAAATACATGAAAAATTCACTGAAGCTTACAGGATATTAAAAACAATGGCACAGCTATGAAATGAATAGATTCATGATTAAAAAAAATACAAATGGGCATTTTATGTTCTGATTTTATTAGGACAATAAAACTATTGAAAAGGGCTATTCATGGATAAAACATCTTATGCGTTGCAACAGCGATGTTTTCATTTTATTGATTGCACCTTTGGCTTTTATGTGCTCGTCACAACTCCGCTTTAACGCGGCTGTGTCATACCATCCAAATTCTGTAAATTAGCTCTGTGTGCACAAGTCACAGAAATGTCTTCACTCCATTTCCCCAAACTGTCACACACAGAGAGAGGGGGGCCCTTCAGAAATAATTAGTTTGTTACATGCTGTCAGGAGCAAAAATGCAAATCAAGGTTCGACATCTTGTTATGGGATAATTTTATCGATTCAGTCAGAGAAGATAACATCCTGTTTACTAATAAAGACTGACTGAACAGGACACCTCAGAAGAGTGAAGACACACTAAAGCCATAGAAGCAAAGGAATGTGGATGCACTCTTTCCCCAGAGGCTTAGTAAGAATATCATGGTCTTCTCAGTCTTGTTTAAATATTATATATTATCGCTTTTGGGGTCAGAAATCAAAGTGACAGACACTCCTATTGTTCTGCATCAATGCTACAAATGTGGTGATTTGAATAACGCATTTCTAATTGTAGAAACACAACTTTAATCTTCAACTCAAACATGTCAAGAAAGCAGGACACGTCTGCCTTACAGACTGATGGTAGACGAGTATTTGTTAAGGTGTGTCTTAAAAAGCGTCTTATTGCTTTAGACACCAGCTGACGTCTATGTTTGTGTATTTTTCCTCCTGAAGACTTTAATGAGAAAATAATTCAATACAAAAAATACTGTGTTGTGTTTGTTCTGCCTCTAGCTAAGTTATTTTTAAAAAGAAGGTCAACTCGGGGTAGAAAACGGACTCACCAATTTAGAATAATGAAGCTTCTTTGGTGAGAGATGATGGTTTTGAGTCAGTTTATGTTTTCTATGATGACATCAGTTTAATAATCAGCTGTGTCACCCAGCAATCGGCACAGCAGCTGACATCTCAGTGCAGGTGTTAATGGGAGAAAGGTCTTTTCATATGTTTGCATCAGAATTACATCTGAATGAATGAGGTGCAGGAGACAGGATATATGAGGACCATGTCAACTGTCTGTAACGTGAGAGGTACGCAATATTGGTAGTTTTTATTGTTTTAGCATCAATACATTTTAGGATAAGTCTGTTAGCTGTAAATGTGGTTGTACAGTAGTCCCTCGCTACTTCGTGGTTTGACATTTGCAAACTCGCTCTTTCACGAATTGGATGATTCATTGATGAGACGCACAATCGGCATGGATTTTTAAATTTAAATTTAATTATTTAAAATTAATTAGCACCTGCTACACCAGTATGCAGCCCACAGGTGCAGGGAGAAGCTACCTCCTGCAGCGTGTCATGAACTCCGCTCTGCAGTGGAGATGTGGGCGTGGCCAACAGCACTGGCAGGTGGAAGAGAGCAGCCAGTGGCAGAGAGAGCAGAGATCATGACATGCTGTGAACTTTTAGAGCATTTAGAGTTTAGAAACATTATTTAGAATAATGCAAGTGTGGGACAGGTTT
>NC_056509.1:26926109-26948133 GCF_014905685.2 Nematolebias whitei
AAGGGGACTGGCAAAGGGGAGTGGTTACCTGGCAGTTCACCAGAACAGTGTGTATGTACAGTATGTAAACCCACAAATGAGGGACTACTGTACTTCATTTATTAGGGAAGGATTCAACGATTTTCAAGGATATTTTTTTGGCATACCAGCTCACATTTTCATGTTTATGGTACAAAATTAGGAATCAGGATCCAGATCAAGAAGCCTAACAATTATCAAATAAATATCTACAAAAGAGTATAAATATATACATAATAAATAAAGTTTTTAAAAAAGTAAGGTGAAGCTGAAATAATTGCAGCTCAAGTTCAGCAGGCTTACTGTTGCAGAGAAGAAACTGTTTCTGAGCCTGGTGGTCTTGCTCTGAATGCTCCTCAACCGCCTGCTTGAGGGCAGAGGCTGGAACAGACTGTGTGCAGGATGAGTGGAGTCCTTCATGATGCGGAGCACCCTCCTCCTACAGCGTGAAGTGTAGATGTCCAAGGTGGTGGAAGGGTGCTCTCCACAGTCTTTTGTGCAGCCTTAACCACCCTCTGCAGAAGTGCAGCTGCCATGCCACGTGGTGATGCAGGTGCCGAGAACGCTCTCCAACAAACAACAAACAAGAACACCTGAAAGGGTCTTTAAAAAAACAGTTCTTATTGTGTTTGGATTTTCTCTGATTCTTATTGTGTTTTTTTATTTATTCATCTAAGGATAACTCTTTTCGGGCAGCACGGTGGCACAACTGGTAGAGCTGCTGCCTCTCAGCGAGCAGGTCCTTGGTTCAAACCCCGGTCCAGGGGCCTTTCTGGGTGGAGTTTGCATGTTCTCTCCGTGCATGCGTGGGTTTTCTCCGGGTACTCCGGTTTCCTCCCACAGACCAAAAATGTGCATGTTAGGCTGATTGGTAACTCTAAATTGTCCTTAGGTGTGAGTGAGAGAGTGAATGGTTGTTTGTCTCGTTTGTCTCTATGTGGCCCTGTGATGGACCTGCGACCCATCCAGGGTGTACCCCGCCCCTCGCACAGTGATTGCTGGACATGGGCACCAGCGACCCCCGTGACCCAAAATGGAATAAACGGGTAAAGATAATGGATGGATGGATGGATAACTCTTTTCTTGCCAAGCGAAACTACATATATATATTGAAAACAAAATGCACACCTTGTGAACATCTCCTATGTAAGCATTAAACTGAATGTTTTACTACTATTTAACAAAAAAAAATTATTTTGAAGAAGGTAAATGTGGACTTTTAGGTTTGAGGCTTTTGAAACGTGATTATATTTTAAACTCTGTTTTAAAAAGTAAACTTTAAAAGCACAAAGACTAACACAGAAAAGGCTAGAGCTGCAGCTATTTTATAAAACTTTAATCTCCTTAAATGAAGGATTTTTTTTTTTCTAAAAAAAAAATAAATGGCTGAAATTTCAAGCAAATGTAGTTAAATTGAAATGAGATTGCCACGTGACAAATCTTGACTTAAATAGATGTAGTGATGTGCCAAACAGCATCGAGTGGAACCACTTGGACAAAATGCCCTTGAATAGTGGTTAAAGACGGCGCTTAAGTAAATTCAACTCAAACCGTTTTTTCTTTTCTTTCAACATTCACCACAAAGAAACTAATTCACTACAACATTGGTATTCTGTTTAAATGTCTGGTACAATTATATGTCTAACTGTTACCTTTCTACTAGTTGTGAACGTGCATGTGGTTAAAGCAATTTGTGTTGCCACCATTACCTCCCTACTAAAGGCTAATATATATTTTAAATAAATACATTATAATCAGTGGGTGGCACAGTGGATCAGTTACCATCACGGTGCACTAATAGTCATCACTGACTGTAAGTACCCTACCCATCACTGCACCCTGCGACTCATTGGTCAGTTGGCCATCATTAATCTCATGCAGGCTCTCACACTGGTTCATCTTGATCTATAAATCACACCTTGGTCTGCTGCCTTCATATATCTCGTCCCACATGTCACATCATCAGTGCAGTTACAACGTGCGCCTCAGGCCATCATTACCTGCAGCGTTCCCTCAGTGCAGACTGAACTTGGCCAAAAAGTCTTTTCTTACTCTGCTCCTTTAACCTGTCCACCTTGATTCCTTTAAGGGATTTTGAACATTTGATAAGGTCAATAGAAACATCAAAACAATTATGTTCTTGATTTTATTTCACCTTGTTTCATAAGGCACCTTGATTTTATTGTTTTATAACACAAATTTTATTTTAATTGCAGTTTATTGTTTATGTACTCCATATGTCATCTGTTTTAAACAGGTCACTCTTGTAAATGAGTCCTCGTGACTCAGTGAGACTTCTTCTTCTTCTTTTGGCTCTTCCCTTCGTCAGGGGGTCACCACAGCGAACTAAGCTGCACAAAGACTTGGCAAATATTTTAACGCCGGATGTTCTTCCTGACACAACCACTGACCACTGAGCTACCACAGCCCTCTGTGTGGAGCAGAGAGCTGCCGTCTAGAGTGCATGGGGGTGAAGAAAGTGGGGTTAAGGGCCTTGCTCAAGGGCCCAGAGTGGGGCAAATGAAGGTGGAAACAGGTGTGGGGGCTTCACCAATCCCACCCACATTTTGATGTTGTCGGTACTGGGAATTGAACCAGCAATCTTCCGATCACAGGCCCACCTTCTCTAACTTCTACGCCACCACTCCCGGCACCTAATGAGACTAACCTGTATAAATAAAAGTTGAATGAATGAATGAAAAGTTGGTAGAGCTGTTGCCTCTCAGCAAGAAGGTCGCTAGATCAAATCCTGGCCGGGGACCTTTCTGGGTGGAATTTGCATGTTCCCTCCGCGCGTTTTTTTTCCAGGTACTCCAGTTTCCTCCCACAGACCAAAAAAACATGTATGTTAGACTGACTAGTACTTTGTAATTGTCCCTAGGTGTTAGTGAGAGAGTGAATGGTTGTTTGTCTTGTTTGGCTCTAATGTGTCCCTGTGATGGACTAGAGACCTGTACAGGGTGTCCCCCACCTCTTGCACAGTGATAGCTGGCTATGGGCACCAGTGACTCCAACAACCCAGAAAGGAAGAAATGGATAAAGCTAATGGATGGATGGATGGATGGATGGATGGATGGATGGATGGATGGATGGATGGATGGTCTAAAATGATCCAAAATACAGACACAGTGCTCCTTGTAAAAATAACAAGAGCATCAGCTCTAAATGCACTGGTTTACTTAGCACCTTTATGAAAATTGCTTTTTATTTTAGGAAATGTTCTGCTTAGAAACATTTTGACATGTTTAAAATCCCAAAGAAAGAAGACGTCAGCTGTGATTTGAGAGATGCCATTGTTGCTTTTCATCAATCTGTAAAAACTTTATCGTTTGACAGTGAAACAACTCTTCACAAATAAAAACTATTTTGGACAGCTGTCTATTTTCCAAGATGAAGATGCGTTGGAAAGTTCACCTCAAGGTCAGACGATGAATTCACAGAGAAATTTAACAATACTTCAAAAGCCACATCTCAAACGCTAAAGGGATCAGATATGATGCTAAATGTTAAAGTTCATAGTATAATTGAAAAGAGGTTTTAAAAATATGACTTTTTAAGTGTTAGAAAAACAACTCTTCTATATTTTTGTTTTGTTTAAAAAAATGGCATTATCACTTGGACAAAGTTGCATTTCAACGCTGTAGGGCAAAAACCTTGTTTCTTTCTTTCCACCTGTTTATATTCTGCTATTAAGTTTTTGCATAAATCTACTCTATTGGTCTCCTTTCACTTTGTAGTTTTATAGAAGGATAACAAACACAAAATGTAAAAAAAATAAAAAAATAAAACAGCTTGAGAACACAGTTTATCTATTTTAGAAGTAGACTTTGTTAAACTTTCTAGAATTGTGTGTGGAGAATCAGTGTTTTTGCTGCTAACCCTGATCCTTGCATCTCCAGAGTGGCAGGGCAGAGCCAAACCATCTCACCTGTTCCTGATCCGGTGCTGACCAAGTCTCCTGATCTTCAGCTCCTGTGGCCCAGCAGTTTGACGCTGAGACATTGAAACCTTTTCCACTTAGTAATGGTACGTTAAATTGGTCATTTTTTTCAGAACCCTTGTCTCTGGGGTACCAGCCGGGCCGAGCAGGTAGCAAAATGTGATGTCAGAACACTGTTCGTCACTGATTGGTCAGGGGGAGGAGTCACTGGCTGTTTGAGAAATTTCACAACTTTCGATCTGCCATTTGCAGTTGCCGATGTTTGAACTCAAGCAGCAGCTGGATCTATTTTAAAGATTTTAAAAACAATAATGACAACACCGTGGTCTAATGGTGAAGTGCAGGCGGTTTTTTGTGCTTGGTGGCCAACAACAAAATTCATAGTGAGCTAGATGGAGCTCCACCTGTCCCCCCCGGTCCATCTTCTCCCTAGCTCTGAGCTCTGACGTCACCGTAGAAGATCCTTGACTCGGGGCTCTGGCTCTGGGCCGGCCTTGTGTGCTCTGAGGGCTCCGAGCCCAGCTGGTCACCACGGAGGACTATACGAGCTGCTGATTTGCAGAAGGCCGTTGCACGGACCCGGGCCTTGCGTAATCATGAAGGCCAAACCCTGATCCCAGCAGATGAGTGGACCGGGACGGGTCTGGTACGCAGGGTGGAAACGATTTTTTTTTTTTAAGTTTTATGTATTTTAAAAAAATGCTTTTCTTTTCAGTGAAGATTTTAATTAAAAAAAAACTGGTTCCTTGAGTCTGTTCTGTGTCGCCTCTGTGAAACCCCAGCCTGGGACCATCTGCCTCTGTGTTAAACTACAAACAGCACTGGGTCTGTCTAACAAGGTTGTCCTTCCACTCTGCAACTAGACTTCTCCATCGCTACTAGAAATCTCCACCCTCCTCGTCATGCTTATAGCGGCTCCTGAGACTGTAAGGAAACAATATTAGATTCCTTCATTTACATCAGATCTTAATAAGATAAGAACTTTATTGAAATTGTTGTGCCAGGGTTTCAATACAAAGAAACATGCACAAGGAATCACACATGATATACAATAATATAGAATGTAAAAATAATGAGGTATAAAAATACCAAGAATTAAGGTTGAAACAGATCTGCAGGATATTTACCCTCATGCACCTTCACTCCCCCCACAGATTCATCCCGAGTTACGATCTGTGAGGATTCTAGTTTCTGATTCTCCCCTGCTTGTCAGTCAGAAGCACAGCAGGTGTCTTGAGCTGTGAAAACCATTTTGATGAGCAGAGACAGCATAAAAGATGAAGCCAAACAACTGACTGACACTCGAGTGTGGTTCACTGATGGTGAGGCCAGCTTTTCTTTAGCTTGAGATAAAGTCTTACGTGAACATTCATTGTTTTTTTCAGCATTTCTTCATGCACATGTACAACTGGAGGGTGTCCCTCTTAATGGTTTTAAAAACACCACTTGTTAGGCTGCAGTTCAAACTGTTGACCCCTGAATCGAACACTGCAGCTTACCTAAATGTGTCTACCACTGGGAATTTCCCAATACACACATCCTCGGATTTAGAGTAATTTTAAGTTGGCTTCACTACAACGAAGTACAACTCAGGAGTCTTCAAAACACTCCAGGAAGTGACTGTTTACTGCTGTGTCAATGGTTTATTTTAAAGGAAATGGGTTTGAGTGACTTCTCAGCAGAGTTTTATCACAATTTTCTTTATCCATTTGATGTTAGCGTGAAATGTCCCATCAGTGGAAAACAAGTCTCTTTCACTCAATATTTCCTCAAAGTGTTTTTCATCCTCTGCTTACAGGTTGACGATCAGCTCTGTCTGTCTGTCTGTTGGTGCCAACATTTAAAAGGGAGTTTAATTTTGCAGTTGGTTTTGATTCAAATAAATTCACTTAATTTAACTTTTATTGCCAAGTCATAACAAATATTATCTCAGGACGCCCTACAAAAACATTCACATACTGTACATTATAGAATGCCAATAGGTAAAATATATATCTAAAAATAGCAGATAGTGTGCAAGAAAGATGGTTTATAAAGCTCATAAACAATTAGGCTGCACACACTCATCCAAAGAAGAACCTATAGAATCTAACAATTCAGTTAAAGATGACAAATTTTATGACACAAAGCTCACAATGATTCAAATAAACGATCAAGTGAAAGGGTGAATTCTGAAAATCACAATCTGAATAATGAAGCCCTGTTGAAGCTTCTCTAAATAAAGTTTAGTTGGCTTCTGGGTGGCACAATGGCACATATACTGGAGCTGTTGCCTTTCAGTGAGAAGGTTACTGGACTGAATCCTGGCCAGGGATCTTTCTGGTTGGAGTTGACATGTTCTCTCCATGCATGTTTGCCGGATACTTCCATTTCCTCCCACAGACCACAAAACATGCATGTTAGGCTGATTGGCAACTTTAAATTGTCCCTAGGTGTGAGTGAGAGAGGGAATGGTTGTTTGTCTCGGTTGATTTGTTATTTTTGGTCAGGATATGTCTTTTAACCCCCACATAAAAAATGTTACCAGAACCGTGTTCCTCCACCTGCGTAATATCACTAACATTAAAAACATCCTGTCCAAATATGATGCAAAAAACTTGGTGCTGGTCCATGCATTAATCACACCTAGGTTGGACTATTGTCAGTGTTTACTGTCTGGGTGTCCAAATACTACTTTCAAAAGTTTTCAGCTGATCAAAATTTCTGCTGCCAGAGTTTAATAAAAGTTGATAGGAAAGATCATATCTCTTCAGTTTTAGCTCCTCTCGATTGGCTCTGTCAAATCAAGAACATAATTCAAAATCTTATTTCTAACCTACAAAGCCCTCAACATCCTAGCTCCATCTTATATTAAAGACCTTATTGTTCCATATTTTCTTAACAGAGCACTTTGCTCTCCAACTGCAGGTTTACTTGTGTTTCCTAGAGTTTCCAAAAGCACCATGGAAGGAAGATCTTTCAGTTATCATACTCCTCTCTTGTATAACCAACTTCCAGTTTCTATCCATGAGGCTGACACTGTCCAGTTTTAAAACTAGGCTTAAGACTTTCCTTTTTGATAAATCCTATAGTTAGGGTTGACTTGGGTTTTCTGAGCTGCCCCTTAGTTATGCTGCTATAGGCTTAGACTGCTGGAGGACAAACTGACATTTCTTCACTCTGCTACTGTCTTTACTTACTCTGCTCAACCTGTTTTGTATTTGTATTTATTTTATATCCTTGACATGTGTTTTTTGTATTTCTTCCAATAGGTGGTACACCTGCACCTACATCTGGACATGCTATTTGTATTTGTTTTTCCTTTCTGTCCTCTCAACCCAGCCGGTCAAAGCAGATGGCCGCTTGTCCTGAGCCTGGTTCTGCTGGAGGTTTCTTCCTGTTAAAAGGGAGTTTTTCCTTTCCACTATTGCCACTGTGCTTGCTCAGGATGAGAGACTGCAACGAAGTGAAGATTCAACGAGTCTGCTGGCTGCCTTTAATAGATAACTTTCTAATTGTATTTTATATGCACATGTGAATGTTTTTGTACAGTGCCCTGAGACAACTGATGTTGTGACTTGGAACTATATAAATAAACTGAATTGAATTGACTCTGTCCCTGTAAAGAACTTGCCACCTGTCCAGGGTGTACCCTGACTCTCGCACAGTGAAAGCTGGACATGGAAAACTATAAATGAGTAAAGATGGATGGACAGTTGGCTTCAACTCAAGTACTTATGATGCTCATCAGCGACATCATGCAATATTGTCCATGCACTGTCATTCCCATACCAAGGAGATCCAATTTATTCTCATAAGCTCAGGAGACCCAGAGAGTGCGAGAGCCGAGACGACACAAGACTCCAAGAGGTAAGTTTAACAGTGTTTATTATTTACAGGGAAATACAAAACAATAACTTGTTTCTCCACAGGAACCCTGGAAGGCAAGGGTACATGTCACGTAGGTGTTCACGGCAATGGAAGATTTTGATTCTGATTTTAGTTTGTTTTCATTCTTACAGGTTTTGGTTGGAGAAGATGGTTTCCTGGTCCAGTGGTCAACGACGAGGAACAAAGGCAAGTGGTTGGAGGTTGAGGAGACTCAGGAGACAATGAAGGTTCAAGATACCGGACATGGAGGAGCACAAGGAGATCAAGTACTGTAGTACACAAAAACAGAGCAGGAGTTAGACAAGGTTTACTCATCTTAACCAGGCCAGAAGCATAGTACCATGAGGAAGGCGATATGCTCCAGCGGAGAGTAGAGCTCGACTGCAGCCTATGTAGTGCTGGATCCTTGATGGCGAGACGACCTGCAGGTGTTGATCATTAGCGGCCATCCAGGAGCTGCAGAAAGCCATACTCTCACATGAATCACCCAAAAACTGAAGCTGCTAAGATCCTCAGTAAATATTTTCAGTGGTAAAACTCGAGGGACATCTTTATCCATATTCTTTATTTTGTTACAGCTAGAACTTTTAGGTAGGTTTGCAAAGGCATTGTTACTCTTTCCTGACATCTGACCTTCTTTACAACAGAAATCCCAAAGCAGTTTAATACCTTAGGGAGCCCACTGAGATAAAATGGCCACAACTCAAAGTTAGAATTCAAACTAGAGGAAAACTGTCAGAAGTCTTCTCGGAGCGTACTGTGTGCCAGGTTCAAGAGGCTTGCTGATCATTGACAGATAAAATGTGATTTTTCTGCTCTGGCTACCTTGGAAAATCGAAAATTCTGGCTCGGTCTCTAATGTTTAAACTCAGCTCACGCAAGTTAGACGTTTTCATAAAGTCATAAAGCAGTGTAAATACATAAAAAATGCTCATGCAAAACGACTCATCTTTTAAAGTCATATTGTGAATGCATGAGGGACAAAACTAAAAGAAGTTATTTGCATTTTATTAGTCATGAATACACATGAGCCACAAAAGAACAAAGAACCTCTAACTGAAATTCATTCCCCAAAGGTCTGGTGCCGCTGTTAAAATGTAAAAAAAAATGTGCTTGCATAATATCACACAGATGAATATAACCTTTCACCTCAAAATGATCCGATTTTGGGAAGAGTTAAAGCTTTTCTGCATTTGGCTGGGAATTAACACATATGCTCACATAGGATTGTATTGTATTTTATAAGAAACATTACTAGTTTGTGAAGCCAAGCCATGTTTTGTTGTTAATATTCCATGTCTGAATACTTCAGCACGTAAGCAGCATGTAAACTTTAGCAGTGCAGAGGGAGCTGATTGAATATGCACTGTCAGCACAGGTAGGATTTCTTGGACAGGCTGCCTCCCTGATTGACTGTCACTCAGTGTCAGTCACAGCCTGCCTGTCAGTCATGCAGAATGCACACATACAAAGAAATGCAACCAAACTGTTTGCCAGTAAAATTGCTAAATTTGTTTGGAGGGAATAGCCCCCAAGGATGGATTTGAAACAGCTGCCTGAGCTTGCAATGGTTCTGCAGCAGTAGGTAACTTGTTGAAATGTGAGAGGTTCATTAGGCCAAGGGTTTCCTGATGAGACACTTTAATTACACGCCACTGGGACTTGTGCAAGTGCTGGAGTCGCCTGTACAACTTTCCATTCCACGGAAAATGTATTCAATTTATTGTCGTTGCTTTCACAGCGTAGTGGGGTTAAATGCGAAACAAATGTGTTACTTTTGTATTTAAAAGTGTGTGTTTGTAAAACAAACTCAACAGTCTCCGTTCAGAAAGTGGTGGATAATAAACCTCTTGTGGACGGACTTTCTGATGGTCACTCCGCACTGTGTGCACAAATGGTCTCCTCGAAAAGTCAAGGACAGCAGATGAAAACATGACAAGTGTTTGGAAGCTGATCTCGGTCACAGCGGGCTCTAATAGGGAACAGCTCCCGCTCAGAGTGCTTTGTTGCCTTTCCATTTGTAACAGATTTACCGCTTACCTTGCCCTCTTATGTCCTTTGGCTTTGCACTTGTTTGTTTGAACCCTGAGCTTTATGTCGAAGCTGAGAGTCCTGCTGTTGCGCCCTATAGATCAATTCCTAGAAATGAGAATACCCCATTTCCTACTTGTGCAGAGCGTTTTGTTTCCCCGTGGTCTAGTGGTCTCTTTAGCATGCAGATGTGATTAGCCAATGTCACCACACAGCAGGGCTGATTCAGAGCGTTCCTCTCTGCTGGAGTTGCTTAGACACTGCAATCTGGGGGAAAATCAAATTATAGAGCCATTAATTTGTCTAGGTAATCCTGCCTGTCAGCTGCTCTTGAGAAGTTGTCTCCTAGGACTGCGGTCGTCAAGTGTGTGATGCCAGCAGAAGTGAAGCATTATCTTATTAACAAAGGAGGACAGAGCTGCTCGAAGTTACAGCAAACCTGAATCACTTACCTTAAAAATAACTAAAGCTGTTTCAATGCACGCCTTCCTATGGATAAGGGTGTCCCAGTCCTTTTCATGCTCAAGGGAATGGGAGAATGGGTCTATCTATCTGGTCCTACAAACAAATTTGACAGAATTATAAGTTGCATCAACAAACAGCTCACAAATATGTTTTGTTTTTAGGTAAAGCAGTTCAGTGATTCTGAAATGATGAGTTGCCAATTAACTTTCAGTGACTCAAATCCTTTGCTTGAACAAATAACATTTGATTTAAAAAGATCATCATTTCGACTGTTTTGTCTAGTTTTTATGAATAATTTAAAAACATTGTTATATGATGAGCTAGAATTTTATTTTAGACTACTTATTGGTACACTAGTTGAATATTTTTCATGTTTGTGGGTGAAAGCAAGTTTGTTAAAACAGACTAAAGGTCCTGAAGTGATTTTATTTTAATTTTATTTTTTTAATAAAATGCAGCTAATTGAGCATAAAAGGGAATCCTTCTCCTTCCAGCATTGCCAGTTCACGGTTGTTCGGGTGATTCAATTAACTTGTTTTGTGTGAAGCTATATTGGGATTTTTATTTTTTCTCTCAGGTTCAGACAGACAGATCCCTTTTCATAAAATTTAAAAATGGTCCTTAATTTCAGTTGCAACTTTTTAAGGGATGATGGTGAGTCCTGGGGTTAGACCAGTAGAGGCTCAATGGTTTGTTTTGATGTATTCTAAGGTCATAAACAATTGTCAATACTGTGACATTTTAAATAAACAATTCATGCTGCATGGATTTTTTTTTTTTTTTCTAATGTTACAGTATTTAAATTGGGAGATTGGGAGTAACAGGTGAGTGTGATTACAGACTGGCACATGTCATGACAAAGTTAACTGAACTTTAACTGAACTTGAACTTGGACTACAGTATCCCTACTTCGCGGTTTTTTATTTATCATGATCAGGATGGGCGTGGTCCAAAACACCCGCGATAAACGAGGGTCCAATATATATCCAATATGATTTAACGGTATATATATATATATAGAGAGAGAGAGACTGAGCTGAATACAGCACCTCAGACTGAGGAAGTCTCTCGGATGAGAGACAAAACGTTTCTACATTTTTTTGTTGATTTGCTTTGTTTTGTTTTTTTTGAATGTCCAGAGGACCAGATTTAACTTTTTTAGATATATATACCGTTTATTAGTGCTGGACAGTGAACTTAAATCACAATTAATCTAACATATCTTTGTGATAGATTGCGATTAATCTCATCACTATGTGCAAAATTAAATTATGAGCAAAATTGAATTATGACTCATAGATGTTTAGAACATTTTTAAGGTACTGTTTTATACAAAAAAAATGTAAATACATCAAAAAAGGCACTTATTAACAGCAGTGTTCCCCTAGCAAATAAAATATTTCAAGTAACATAAACATGAATAACATCATATCAAATATCAAACCAAAGGTATTTGCCAGGGCAATCATGTTTTTAATTTATTTTAGAGAAGACAAATCTTTTTTAGGCAGGATCATCATCAGAGCTGTCCATGACCCGAGAGAGATGTCAAAAAGCAGGCAGGACAGCAGAGCATGAAACATCCTTTTCTTTTGTCCTCCCAGAATTTCACTCACATCCCTGCAACAACAAAAAATCAAACTGTATTACATTCACATACTTATATTAACAAAAACTGTCCTTCATATATTTATGGTACATTCACACACATGCATTATCCCTTACAACCAAGATAATGGAAAATATATGAAGTAAAATATACCTGCAGGTCTTCAGGAGCGATTCAATTTTCTGTAGTTTGTCCATTTCAGCTGTAGTTGGGACGGCTGTCTTGATCTTGTGTGTGACAAGGACGTGTCTCAGCGGCTCTCCATTTCTGCAGATACTTTTGACGTTGTAACACTGTCACTTTTTGGCTCTTTTATGTTCATACAACTCGTGAATTCTTCTTGTGATGGTGTGCTGTGAGAGCGGCTCATACTGTCATTTGTTGCAAAAAAATTACGTTAACTTATTTACCCACTAAAAAGTTTAAACTGGGGTGACACACAGTATTCAGTTTTAATTCACTGGTCTGTTCTATGATGGCAGGCAGATAAATAAATTATGCAGACTTATGTACACTCAGTGAATGTTACACAATATAATGACTGAAGAATTGTATCACTGTTCTCAGGGTTTAAACATGTCACCTGCTCACTTGTTGGGACCTTCCCATGTAATTACATAGCTGTCACAGTGTAATCACACCAATCTCTGGTGAATCATAAGAAAATGGCATGTGCCAGTTGCTCATTAGGAACCTTTCCTTCTTCTGCTCTGTGCCTGTTTTACAAAATTGAAAAAAAAAAAAAAATCTCCATATTTGTGATTTTGAAAAATCACGACCGGCATTCCTGAAATTATTTAAAGCAAATAAATTTATTTTATAGTAAATGTTTATTTAATTTATTATTCAAGAGAAAGAAAAAAAAAACTAAATTTCTAATGAACACATCAGTCTTGGCCTTTGTAAGAGTGTGCAATTAATTGTCTCAATTAGACCATTTCATTGGAACTCTGCAGATGTGGCCATACATCCCAGTTACTAGAGTAAAACACTCATTTGTGCTTTTTAGAAACAACAGTCTACACATTATGACAATTTTCAGCCAAAAGATACCATCACTTCTCATCTTATCACAATTGATGCTCTGAGAGGTACTTGTTATTTTATTTTATATTTTTTTTGTTTGTTTTCCCAGAACCAGTCATTATGGTATTTGATGGGCCCAGTTAGGTAATGAGCTATTTTTTGAAAGCAGCACTTTGTATACTAGTACGAAACCAACTGTGTAAAACAACAACTGTCCAGTAAAGCCAGTGTCTGTGCTGGAGATTCATTCCTTGTTATTCTTCACTGAATGTTTCAAACTCTCACCTGTTTGAGGTGTATAAGTATGATAAATGTATTTTTTAAATATAATCATAAAATGACTGAAAATGTTTTGGATGACAAATAATTTTAATTTTGATTGGATCAATTCTTGAGGTCTCCAGGTTAATTTGGGACCAACTTTAGCCAAATTACAGAATATTACAATATCAAAGCATTCTGCTCTTCTCTGTCCTTACACCTTTTTCTTCTATGCAGCCTGTTATTAGGGCAAGAAGGTCTCTTTTGTAAGATTTGTATGATTGCATGGAAAAGAGAAGATAGATGTAGAGTTCATTTTAAAATGTTTTAATATACAAAGTATATGTATTAGTCCAAAGGGGGTTCTTATGTGATTTCTCTTTGTTCCAGGTCTTAAGGAGGAGGTGTGAGGTAGTGACATGTTTGAAGATGAGTAGTCAAAGATGGCAGTGGTGGAGAGTGGGAAAGCAGGTGAGTCACCTGGTAATTTTCTGAGTGCACCAAGATGAATCATCCACATAGAGATAAAGTGGCGTTTGCACAGAGGGGTTATTCACAGGGATGACTATAAGAGTTTGCTTAGAAGATCCAACATCATTGAGGTGAACTATGGGGAGAAGCACAGTTAAATTAATCTCAGGTAAGTACTTGAGGGTAACCATGCAACAGAAAATAATACACCAGGGTGTGCGGCCAATGGCTTTGGGTACTAGACCAAGCTCATCTTAAGTAGCAGATGTTGATGAGGATGTGCCATAGGTGAGTCAGCTGAGGATAATAGATGAAAATATCATTGAATGGCAGAAGAACTGCAAGCCTGCCCACAACTCTGCCTGAGAAAAAGTCATCTGCTTTGTTTCAGATCTCAAAACCGTTAATTTGTATTTTCAGTAGTCAAATATTGAAAATCATTTTATCTTAATTATAAAAACTTGCATGGATATAATGTTTCTAAAAACACAAAAATAATATTTGTATAAGAGATATTTTTTATCATATATCTCATGGCAAGGATGATATTTTATCTTTAAGCAGAATAGTTAATCTTATTAACGTGTTTACACCTACCTCAATTAAAAGCCAATGAGCCACAGGAGTTAAATACAAAGATGTCAACATTATTATCATCTTTTGTAAAGAAGTGATAAGTAAAATATGAGTAATTTGTGGAATGTGGATAAATGCAGCATGGTTTTATTGTCTTAATTGCTGCAGTGTGCTGCAGAGTTTAAGACAAAGCCCCTAACAAAAACAGAATACAGCATGCTGTATATCATAAGCTGATTTCACTCAGCATTTAGACAAATATTTAATTTCTTTTAGTTTTTATATTTCTTAATTAGTAGAAGAAAATAGATATGGATAAAAATGTGTGAGTTATGTGGGACAATACTGGCAGAATAGGCAATAATATCTGGGCTGCTGATCATTGTTTGGATGTTTCTTTTAGTTAACACAAAATAAATGTTGGTGTAACCCAGACAAATATTTTAGTGCATTGATTAAATTCATAAAATATGTGACAGTTTAAAGAATATTTATAAGAAATATTATAAAATGATACAATGCCAGTTTGATTAATTATCTGTTGTAGAGAATGTGTTTCAATAGTCTCTGCAGATAGAACAAATATAAGATATACAACCACCTTCTTTTGCTCACAGCTGCTGCTCCTTGGTGTGCCCGAATCTGCTGGTTTAAATACCTACTCCTGCCTTCAGAGCCCCTGAAGACAGCTGATGTGTGAGGAACTCATTTGACAGTGACTAACAGCTTCACCTCAGGAAAATTATGAGAGCCGCTAAAGCTGAGCTACCTGGAAAACAAATATGTGAGGATGACTTCAGCTAACACATGCAATGTCTTTTCTTTCATCGATTGCTTCCAACGAAAACTTGGTTGAGGGTAAAATACAAAAATAAATAATCAGCCTAATACTGTTCACTATGCATTGAATTTGCGGATGGTCTCTGCGCCGGTGGCAATGCAGAGAATGAAGATATTTTAAAAATCAATCAATCAATCTTTATTTGGACAGGTAAATCCCATTGAGCCTCAAGGACTCATTTACAAGAGAGACCTGATTTCAACAAAGAAAGATGACAACAATGGACAACAGCAACAACAATAAACAATTATAAAAAGTCATACTGCAGGTATTTTTTTTTTTTAACAAATAGGATGGCTAAAAGGAAAAGGTAACAAAAAAATAAATAAAATAAATAAACAGCTAGATTACAAGACAAATGTAGAAAACTAAAAACAGGAACATGTCAGCATTGGACCCTGCCAGGAGTCCAACAGATTCTTAAAGACACTTAGAGAGGTCAAGGTCGAGAGCTTCAAATCTTTTTGTAAGATATTCCAGGAAACAGGAGTGGAATAGGAGAAGGCCCTTTTGCCTAGTTCAGTCCTCACTGATGGAACACTGCAGGTAATAATGTCCTGAGAGCGCACTCCGTAGCTGCACTCACGCAGAGACATGTAGGAGGAGATGTATGAAGGTAACAGACCAAGAAGTGATTTAAAGATGAAAATATACCAGTGAGAGAGTCTGCGTGAAGTTAATGATGTCCAGTTAACTAGTGAATACAGGATGCAGTGGTGGGTACGATAATCACAGCCAGTTATGAATCTTAGTGCACCATGATAGACAGCATCCAACATCTGCAGGGTTCTTGTAGGAGCGTTCATGTAAATAATGTCACCATAATCAATTGAGGGAAGGAAAGTCACAGATACAAGGCGTTTTCTAGCATTCAGGGTTAGACAGGATCTGTTTCTGAAAAAGAAACCCAGTTTAACTTTCAGTTTCTTTACCAAGTTTTCCACATGGAGCTTTAAAGAGATGCGAGTCGACCAAGATACCCAAATATTTATAGGAATCAACAAACTCAATGGGGACACCATTTGAGGATAAAATCGGAGGAAGAACTGCTGGGACCAACTTCATATTTGAAAAAAGCATCCCTTTGGTTTTGTCGGCATTTAGGACAAGTTTGAGGCGAAACAAATCAGTCTGGATGATGTTGAATGCAGATTTCAAAAGCTGGAAAGCCTTAGCAACAGTTTTAGCTCGACAATAAACAACTGTGTCATCAGCATAGAAATGTATGGATGCATTAGGGATGTTTTTACCTACATTATGAATGTAGATTGTAAAGAGGGTGGGTCCTAAGACTGAGCCTTGTGGTACACCATTGTTGACTGTTAAATAACTGGAGGAAGTACCATTATGTTGAACACATTGCCTCCGGTCTGAAAGATAGTTAGAGAACCAACCAATGGTGTGATCTGAGAAACCGATTTCTGAGAGTTTATGACACAAGATGTTATGATCCACAGTGTCAGAAGCTTTGGACAGGTCTAAGAAAAGTGCAGCACAATAATCCTTAGCATCCAGTGCTTCAACAACATCATTAAGAACCTTCAGTGAAGCAGTGGTTGTGCTGTGTTGTTTCCTGAAACCAGATGGATGTGGAGGTAAGATGTTAAATGAGTCCAGGTAATTTTTGATTTGAGAGTTTATCAGTTTTTCTAGAACCTTGGCTAAAATGCAGAGTTTAGAGATTGGTCGATAGTTGTTCAGTGAGGTGGGGTCTCCTCCCTTCAGCAAAGGAAGAACAAAGGCTGTTTTCCAAGTGTCTGGGATGGAGTTTTGTCTTATGGAGAGATTGAAGATGTGGGTCACAGGGACTGTGATGATATGAGCAGCCAGCCTTAAGAAATAAAGTGGGAATTCATCTGGACCTGCAGATTTTTTAGGGTCAAGATCTTTTAACAGTTTGTTGACCTCACTGACTGAGAATGGAGAAAAAGAGAAGCTGTGATTAACAGGATTGACTTGTAGAAGGGATTTGATTTGTAGAAGTTTGGTTATTAGGGGAAGTGGCTGATTTTCCATTAGTAACTGTATCAAATAAAGAACCAGAAGCAACAAAATGTTTGTTGAAACAGTTCAGGATCTCGTGCTTATTTGACACAGGAACGGAGTTAACGAGAAGTTGTGATGGGAGGTCAGATGATTGGGGGGTGCCTGAGAGAGATTTGATGGTTTTCCAGAATCTGTTAGGGTCATTTAGATTTTTGGAGGTCTGAGATAAGAAATAGTTGCGTTTTGCTGCTTTGACAGCAGTTGTGCATTTATTCCTCATCTGTCGAAAACTCAACCAATCAGTGTCTGAGTCAGATTTTCTCGCTTCAGCCCAAAGATGATCTCTCCTGTGTAGGAGGTCAGCTAGCTCTGGAGTAAACCAGGGGCTGTCTCGTCCCTTTATTCTGAACTGACGAAAAGGAGCATGTATGTTCAGAAAATAAATGAAACTATTATGAAAATAGTTCCAAGCGGAGTTCACGTCATCAGTTAACAGAATACGATGCCAGTCAAAGTGAGACAGATCCCAGAGGAATGACTGTTCACAAAAACGTTTCAAATCCCTTTTTTGAATTAATCTGGGCTTAGAAGGTGGAAGTTTAATATCTCTCAAAGCAGCTGTCACACAGTGATCACTCAAAAGATCAGCGAATACACCTGTACCAGGGAATTTGTGAGGCATATTAGTTAGAAATAGGTCTAAGATGGAGGATTTTTCAGGACGGTTTTTATTTAATCTAGTGGGAGAGTTGATCAGTTGGGTAAGATTAAGAGACAAGCATCATTCCTTGAATTTATCACAGAGGGGGGTTGACTTACACCAATCAATGTTGAGATCTCCAGCCAAAAAGACCTCATTGAATTTTAAATTACCAAGAAATTCCATCATGGAAATTTATCCTTTACCGTTGTGATCGTCAAAAAAGGGGGGGGGGCGGTAGCAGCAGACTACAGTTAAAATCTGGCCTCCATTCAAGGTGATGTTTACAGATAAGGCTTCAAACTGGTTTGGAATTGTTTAAGAAGACACAAGACTAGAAACCAGAGAATCTCTAATGTAAATAATGACTCCACCCCCCCCCTTTTTTGACGATCACAACGGTAGATGTTAAATCCATTGATTGCCACGTCATTATTGAGAACAGATTTGTTGAGCCAGGATTCAGAAATAAAGATAACATCTGCCCCAGAAGAACTGACCAGAATTTTCAAAGCATCAAGTTTTTTTCAGAAGGCTTCGAGCGTTTAAATGCAGAAAATGAAGCCCAGACACGTTCTTATAGTCATTTGGTGTGCTGTAATTAGTGGGGGGTCCAGGGTTGGGCTGAATCCCTGAGAGCAGTAACAACATTATTATCAGACATTTTCTTGAGTTTTTTTTGTGACTGATGTGTAATTACAGGAGTTAACAGTGTGACAATTAGCCCCCATAATCGAACCATGAGAAACGTTAATGAAGACGCGATCATTCAGAACCCAAAAACAGTGAAAGTTGCAGTGATGGACAGATTCAGGTGTATTAACAAGATTCAGTGACTCCAGATAATCTGAGAACTGAAAATAGTGACAATAATATGAATGATGCAGAAAAGTTTCAGACCATAAAACGTCACAGTTCAAATGGGCTAACAAACCCGACGAGTTGGCCCAACTACAGTTTGAGTTGGGCTGAAGGGGGCTCCGGCCCCCCAGTGAAGATGGATGGATGCTCCCATGGGAAACAGAAGCTGGGTCCAGAATCAACAGGCCGAAACAGAAACAGATAATTTGCAGCAAATAGCAGAGCGTGCTGCCAGAAAATCCCCCTGAAGTGAAAGGCATGGTCCAAGCTCGTTTCAGGTCAACAGGGGCCAACAGCATGATCCGGAATAAAATTAATTATTATCCAGGTGAGTTTGGATGGAGGCCTGCAGCAATTCCGATACAAACTCCGAACTTCTCTCGAGCACCACACAGCCCTGCTCCTTCATGCTGCTCCTCCGCTTCTCAGCACGTCACCTCCACACCCAACAGCACGGGGCACCCCCAGTGAAAAGCGAGACTGACCGGAGAGGCTGAGGCTGAAGTCGACACTGGTCCGGTCCGATTCTGCTCCAGTTCGGCTCCGGCGCTCCAAGCACGAGAGACGAAGAGGCTGAAGATATCCCTGGCCCGGTTCTGCTCTGGTCCGGCGGCCCAGTCCGGCGGTGCTTCAAAGCACTGGAGCGTCTCCTCCAGGTGAACACAATGACTCCACGGAGGTGGACAGTCCTTCGGTGAAAGTAACGGGCTGCTCACTGAAGCTGAGATAGGCTCTGTTGAAGACGAAATCCCCACAGCCACCTCGGTTCGGTTCTGGTCCAATTTGAGGGACACATGTACACTTCCCCCACACCTATGAAGACACCACGAGGGCCAGTCCAGTAGAAAACCAGCGAAATACCACCCGGCGATATTTGTCGGAACCAGGTAGAACCACAAAGGTCCAGATAAGAGTTTGTTGAGGTCCAGAGAGAGAGAGAAAAAAAACACAGGACCTACGTGCGTCGACTCCCCAGCTCGAGGGGTCACCTGGCCGGCAGGCAAAAATATTTTGCTCTGAGATTTTTATGTGGAAGTAAGGATTATATGATGGTGCGGTTTTAAGGCCACATACCTTCAGGGTCACTACAAAGTTAATCAAATGTGGGGAGTTTATTTATATGCACTGGTGTGGTGTATGTATTTGGAATGGCAATGGTGTCGCTTTAAACAACCCATGGCTGTCTGTATGAGCCCAACTTACTTCTTACAGCCAGTATTCCCCATAAATTTGTATAATTTCCTTTCCTTACCACAAAAAAGAAGCACATTTTTCAAAGGAGGCAGTATAACTTGATTGGGTAAGAGTTATTTCTACTCCCTCACCACAGCAATGTGAACACTAGTGCAATGCATCAGAAATAGACTTTCTTTTCAGAATTATGAAGGGAGGAGGAGGGTGGGGGGTTATAGAAGAGCAGAAAAAATATTGTATGTATTCAAACAGAAGGCCTCAGTGATTTGATGGGCACATGCCGTGGAGCTTTTCTGCAGGGAAATCATTTGCATAATAGGAAAGTGGTTGGAGTTGGAGCTGAGAGCTCTCTTCTTGTGGGGACAGTCGGTGAAGTGGAAGGAGCGAGTTCCTATCAGATACAAGGCCAATCTGGTGCTGCTCGGAGAGGTAGATGTATGCTGGCGATAACATCCTTTTGCTTCCAGCCATCTTAATATGCAAAACAATTTACCAACTGTCCCTTAGATAGCTGCAGCCAAAATGAAATCCTCACTTTGTCATTAGAAAGAGTGCAGTGGAACTACATTTCCTCAATACATCTTACACAATGCCATAGTTTCCAGCCAACTTGCTTGGATAAAAAGAAGACTGATTAAGAAATCTACCCGTATAGAATTTTGAACACTGTATTTGTGAAACTAAAGGAAAAATAAAGGTTCAGTCAACTTGACTTACTCCAATTATGTCATAAAACTCTGCTCACGCTTCAGACCCACTCAACCGTAAAACTGATCGCTCATTTATTCATTCATTTTCCATTCTCACTTCATCCTGTCATGGAGGGTTAGGCTTGTCCTATAGCTGTCATCAGATGAGAGGTGCATACAACTTGGATAAGCTGTCAGCTCATCACAAAGACATCCAGTAGCCACGCACACTCACTTCTAAGCTTCAGTTGGAATTGTAAGTTACCCAACATGCATGGTTTTAGACAGTTGGTAGAACTGGAAGCATAGAAGAAAAACGTCTATGCATACAAAGGGTTATGGCTACGATTCAAACTGGAAATTCTCCTAACAAGAGGCCACAGGCATTACATCCACATTCACTGTCAACAAAATTTAGATATTCCAGTTTAAAAAATACACAAACATTCATACCAGAAAGCTGAAATTTGTTGAAAGTTGTGCTCATGAAAAATTGCTTGAGAGATACGATGGAATTTGGGGACAAAAGCATGTTGACTGCAGCACAGAGAAAGCATCTCATTGCATGATTTATAGGTCTTTGGAAGTCGTCTGATGTATGTGCACACTTACCAAAAAGGAGGGGTGTAATATGGGCTGGGAATTGCGGATCAATGTGAATGGTGTTTCAGGCATACATTTTTCAAATGTTTTGGAGGTGCCTTGCTGTTGTCTGGAAAAAATACCAACAGAAGCTTTGTAGACGCCTCCAGGAATGTGGCAGAGAAGTAGCTGAGATAAATTGGAGGTAAGGCATCAGGCATTTGAGATGTGTGTGTAACATTTTCATGCCTCAAGCTGTCACTTTGATGACAAGCATTATTTTATTCCAAATTCACAATGCTGTTCTAATTTTGCAGCTGTTGTCTTTTTTCTTCATTTTAAAAGAGGAGTTCTTGTGATTTGAGGACTCCAGTTCAATTTCTGCTGCATGTTTTAAATCTTTAATTATTGCCCATTGCCATGAAAGGCAGGAAATAAATGCAATTGCATTTGTGTGTCTGTGTCACGCTGTGTGTGTGTCTGTCTGTTAGCAAAATATATTGTAAACAACTTCAGATTTTAAAGAAACTCAAAAAGTTGTTAATTGAAATACAGCAAAAATTAATGAACTTTTAGTGTCAACCCAAATTAAAAGACACCACAGATGATTGAATTTAGCCAAAAATAAATAAAAAAACAGCTTTGATGTAGCTGGTATAAAGATTTTGAGCTTAAATTTAGTTTGCGAGTAGCTGGGACTGATTTTGAACATACACATTGCGTTTACAGGTCACACAAGATCGTTGTTCAAAACGAAACTGTGTGTCAACCCTACGATTGTTGTTCAAAATGTTTGCACACAAGGCAACAGGTGGCATTCATTTTATCTGTAATGTAAATTTTGATATATAGATATATAAATATATATATATATAGAAATATAGATATACAGATATTTATATAT
>NC_056509.1:26948533-27007339 GCF_014905685.2 Nematolebias whitei
GTATGCATACATATATATATACAGCAGTTGCACGTTTATCGCAGCGGATCTGTACCCTGAAGCCCCGCGATAAGTGAAAAATCGGGAAGTAGGAATAGTAGTACAAATAGTAAGTAGTAGTTTATTTCTATTATATATATATACATTTTAAACTCTTTCCACATTCACGTTTCTAAATTCTAAATGCTCTAAAAGAGCACAGAATATCATGATTTCAGCTCCCTGTCTCCTCTGCTCTTTGCCACCTGCAAACGTTTTTCCACCCGCTTCGGATGTTGTCAGCCAATAAATGGCCGTTATCAGTTGTTATCATCTCCATATGTAGCGGTCAGACTGCCCCTCCTGTACCTCCCAGTGGGTTTAAAGGTACGTTGTTAGCATTGTTAGCGTTGTTAGTGATGATAATAGGCTCTATTTTTAGCTTTGTTAGCGCTCATAATAGCTTCACATGGTGAGGTTTAGAGTAAAGGGTCTGGCGGTTAGGTTTACAGTCTTGGTTAGGTTTAGGCACAAGGGTAAGCGGGTTAAGTTTAGGGTTGGTCTTTAGTGTCAGGTGTAAGCTTACGTTTAGGAGAAGTGTTACATAAGCTGAAAACAACTAAAAAGACACTTCCTGGTTTACCTCCATGTGACGCTGCCTTTTACCAGCGATAATAACGATAATAACGTACCTTTAAACCTTTTAGGAGGTAGGTGGGACAGTTTGACCGCTACATATAGGGATGATAACAACTAATAACGGCCACTTAATGGACTGATAACATCCTAAGCCACTCCGTTTTTGGCCACGCCCACTTCTCCTCACTGCCCGCAGAACAGCTACAGCAGGAAGTTTGTCCTGCAGTAAGGGATGCTCAAAAGTGCAGGAGCAGCTTTCCCTGCAGCTCTGGGCTGCACATAATGTGCAGCATATGCTAAATATTTTAAAATAATTTATTTTAAATAAAAATTCCATGCCTATGAGCTGATTGATGGCTCATCCATCAATCAGCCAATTTGTTCATCATGTCCATCTTATTTTGAAAAATTGCAATAGAGCGGGTCAGCTCTATCGTGAATTCGATAGAGCAATAGATAAACAAACCACCAAGTAGCGAGGGACTACTGTGATGTGTGATATATGAATACGTGATGTGTATTAGATATACACTACAATCAAACAATTTACAACACAGCTAGCTTCAAACTAGTTTGGCTCCACTGGTCTTCGTGTCTGCAAGGATTTGCTCTACATTCTGATTCAGAACACATGTTACAACTACAGATCAGAATCTGATACGCTGACACATTTCATTTCCACACAATTTACTGAGCACATTTAACCCTGGCCTTAGAGCGGACATGCATACATATTTTTTTGGCAAGAAATTCTAATACTATAGATTCCAGTGTCGAGCAGAGAAAAAAAATCTATCAGCTTAAAGGCAACTTATATGTATAAATACTTAGTTTGATAGGCACCAGTTACCCAAAGATCTTTCATCCCCCAGACTTCTTCAGCACTTTACAAAACAATTTGCACCCATGCTCAAATCAAGCTTTTACAGTGAAGTGGACACAAAGATTGAGTCAATTTCTTAAATTAAAAAAAGGGAAATAAATGAAAGCTGCTGGGATTTTGACAAAACAGTTTGAGCATTACCAATGTTCAAACTATCAGAAACAAAGTTCTTCAGTCTGATGAAATGGTGGTTAAACTACTTGTCCATAATTATTAGGCATGTTTGTAAACTAAGCATTAATTTAATTTTAATCATCAAATCATTCACAGTGATGGTAGTGGTATTAGTAGAAATGATTTACCATGACAGACATTTGGAGACTTGACGACAGATGCAACATATTACAATCCATTTCTGACTGATGCTTTATTTTATATTATTTTTTATGACTGCTCAGGATCTTAGGCTATGCCAAAGGTTTACAGAATGGACTAGAGAAAATCACCACCTACACATTATTCACAAAGCCAAAAGAACATCTATGGAGAAACTTCACTGACCTAAAGAGCACTGACTATCTTCATCCACTTTAATGAAACTTATTCAATTTAAAAAAAAAAATGTCAGAAAGACCCAAAGTAAGTGTGCCAAGTTTTTAGAATAACTCTTGTAAAACACTACCAGCATTAACTGTCAGCAGAGATTTCACTTACTGCTGCAGTGAAGCATTCGCATAATCATTTGAATGTCATTTTTTACTTCATTGTCCACAAACTAAAAAGCCTGTTTTGAGAAAAACTGGAAGGAAAAACTGGATCAAATTCAAAATAAAATAAAAAAAAAAAGCAAGAATATGGACCAAATAAAAAAAAGTAATTTAAAATAAATATAAAATTATAAAAATGTATGTCATATATTTGTGTATTGATGAATTTTGTGACCACGCAATGATTTGTGATGCATTCACTTGCAATATGTAAATTAGAGATTCCACACAGAAATTATGGTTTCTCTAAAAAAATGAAAAAGATCACATTTAGGTCTACATTGGTAAGTTTCAATAATAAAGTTGTGTTGGTTTCATTTGTCATTGCACAATGCAAATTTACAGAAACATTAAATTATGTGGATTTCTTTTAAATGTCAGTGTATATTAACAACAAAGTCCATGCTCAATAATCCAGGTATACAATCCAACATTTTTCAGTCAGGTCAGTCAGTGTATATTATTGAAATTAAACGTTGCACATTAACATAAGAGACTGAATGAGCCGCAGGGTCTTCTGGATAATCATCAAACAGAAATTAATGGACTTTAACAACAACAACAATAAAAACAATAATCCATCCATTATCTTTACCTGCTTCTTCCTTTTCAGGTCGCGGGGGTCACTGGGGCCCATGTCCAGCTATCACTGTATGAGAGGAGGGGGACACCCTGGACAGGTCTCCAGTCCATCACAGGGACGCATAGAGACAAACGAGACAAACAACCATTCACTCTCTCACTCACACCTAGGGACAATTTAGAGTTACCAATCAGTCTAACATGCATGTTTTTGGTTTGTGGGAGGAAACTGGAGTATCCAGAGAAAACCCATGCATGCACCGCGAGAACATGCAAACTCCACCCAGAAAGGCCCCCGGTCGAGAGTTGTACCGGGGCAACCTGCTCACTGAGAGATACACAATAGGTTGAGAATCACATGTTAAGATAGAAATAATAATATCAAATGAAAACTATTCAATGGCAACAATTCATTTTAAGAAATTTGGTCAGTTTGTTCTCTAGTAGTCTAAGCCTATAGCATCACAACAAGCCAACAATTATAGGATTTATCAAAAGCCCAGTCTTAAAACTGGACAATGTGTCAGCCTCACGGACAGAAACTGGAAGTTGGTTCCACAAAAGAGGAGCCTGATAACTGAAAGATCTTCCTCCCATTCTGCTGTTGGAAACTCTAGGAACCACAAGTAAGCCTGCAGTCTGAGAGTGGAATGCTCTGTCAGGAAAATATGGAACAAAAAGATCTGTAATATAAGATGGAGCTAGGTTGTTGAGAGCTTTGTAGGTTAGACGTAAGATTTTGAATTCTATTCTCGATTTGACAGGGAGCCAATGGAGAGAAGCTAAAACTGGAGAGATATGATCTCTCCCACTAACTCCAGTTAAGACTCTGGCAGCAGCATTTTGGATCAATTGAAGACATTTTAAAGAATTTTTTTGGACACCCAGATAATAAACCATTACAATAGTCCAGTCTAGACGTGACAAATGCATGAACCAGTTGTTCTGCATCATTTTTTGATAAGATGTTTCTAATTTTAGTGATATTACGCAAGTGGAAGAAGGTAATTCTGGAAACGTTTTTGGGTTAAAAGCCACAAATTGCAATCAAGCTCAAGGAACAAAAACAAACCTTAAAACTGAAGGAATATGGGGGTGTAATATGAAGTGATTTCAGCATAGCTGGGCTTATTTTCATAATCTGGCTAAACAACATCTAAGTAACAGGAACATCCTATGTTTAACCTAAGAAAAAGAACATTCTATTGTTGCAAGTTTAAGATTCTGTTGTGTTCACTCCTATGCTTCAGCAGAAAAAAAAAATCTAAATTCTGCACAAAAAATTTACAATTCTACATCTAAAATCATCAGTTATTGATTTTTTTTAAGGAATTTAGGTATTATCTGTGTGCAGACTTTTGAGATTATGAAACATTATTTTTTGACATATGTTTGGTGTCTTACCAAATCCAAGGACCAAAGTGCCTTTCATTTAAAATGGAGCTTTGCTTACTCCATATAAAAGTAAAAATTTATTGTTTTTAGTTTAGATATGCTTGTTTGACATGCAAAAGTCAATCAACTAAAACACGTTATTCTGCACATTTTTTTATATTGCAAAAATATAACAACACTGGTTAAGGGTTATATCTATTAGCTATTAATTCTGTCTTTTCTCCCACAGACTGTGCAAAAGTTTGGCCACTGTGATATTTTCCACAGCTTCATAGATTATACATAAAATGTTTATGTTTTTGCAATCTAAAAAGCTGGAAAAAACATCATGCTCTTTTGACCATTATTGTTTAGCAAACTAACCACTAAATTGTTTGTCAACTGTTTATTACAACCATCATGATAAGCAAGGGCCTATAGTATCTACAAGAAGCTGCTGTGCTAGTTTAAAATAAAAAAAAAGATAAAAATGAGGACCTGTTGCAGAGGGTGAAGCACAAGCAAGTACTGCTAAAGTTCATCAGCTAGCAGCAACTCATATTAAAAGGCTGGCAAGTGGCAACAAGGAGGTCAGAGATTACCAGATTTAATCGGAGCAGCATCTCCCTTCGTGTCTGAGGGAGGAAAATGGCAACATGTGCTGAGACATTTGCTAAAAAACAAACATGAGGAATGAACATTTTGATGTTACGCTACAATGAAAAAAGATACATTAAATCATCAAAATAATTGTCACATTATATCAAAGTGTGTTAGATGGTCAAAGCTGTGAAATTCTCTACTTTGAAATGGTGCATAAAAACATGCTGATAGTTTTTTTATTCCTCTGTCAGTCAAACTGACAGACAGGGGGAAGGTGTTGCATCCTCTGATCCAAACACTTTCATCGCGAAGTAGCACTTCTATTTGTCGCATCAACATGAGAAGTCTCCCTGTAGACACTAGTTATAGTTCTACATGTTACTCAGAACCGAATGAGACGTACATTTAAAACTTATTTTCAGGATTTCAGTTAAATTCAAAATACTTTATTAATCTCAAAGGGAAATTAAATGTTGTTGTAGCTCATCATCTTGGTTCCATTGAGTTGTTATAGAAGCTGATGCCTGTGGGCAGGAAGGATCCACAGCGGATCTGAAGAAACTGGCTGCAGATGCTGATCCCTCCATCCATATCCAGCAGGCCTCTCTCCTGGGAAGCAGGATCACCTGAATGTTGGGCAAAACTCCTCCCTGAGCGATGGCCACTACTCTCTGCAGCTTGTTCAGCACCTTATCGTTGCTGACAGCCAGCTGCCGGGGTTGGGGGATGATCCTGGTCTTGTTGTTGTTGTTGTGAGCTGCGTTTCCTGCCAGGTCCAGGATCTCGGCAGTCAGTCACTTGAGAACCTCCTCCAGGTAGATGGAGATGCATCCATGGTGCCTCCTTTACAACTCATTTGGGTCTGTAGTTGAGGTAACATTTGAGCTTTGAAATGTTAATCAGCTGCTCTCGGTTGTGGAAAAAAATCACGTTGTCATGGTTACGCTTCATAACAAATGTCCAAAAATAACAAGGTTTTCATTAAAAATCCTTCCAGCTGCACAACATCCAATACCAGAGGAAGTAATCATCTGAAAAAAAGCCATTTACATCCAGAAAAAAGATGAAATAATGAAGTCCATGCTCAATAATCCAGGTATACCATTTTTCAGTCAGGTCATCTGGACAGTTTATTTTATTTTATTTTTTTGCTGAAACGTTTCGCCTTCGATCCGGAAGGCTTCATCAGTCAAGGAAACACACAACACAAAACTGATTCTTCCCCCAACAGCTTACTCCAAAGTGGAACAAACCAGTTTTGTTGGTGCTAAGATGGTTGTTTTTGGTACGCTCCCTCCTCCATTGCCGGACCTCTTCCTTGTTGACAGTCATGTCAAACTGGTTGAAAACAACAAAGTCTATGCTCAGTAATCCAGGTATACAATCCAAAGAGCCTACTGTTTACAGAAAACAGGACTTTAGTCATGACAAGTGGGTGGAACTATAGATAAGTTTGGTTCTTCTGACAAAGCTTGATGTTTCCGAACAACAGAAACTGCTGAACATATACACTTGGCTAGGCACTGGAAAATCCAACTCTCCACTCTCTTATCTGTCTAATTAATTATACCTAATATGCCTTAATAATAACTATGTTTCTGCAGCCAGGGATATCCCAAAATCATATCAAGTGGGTGGAGGGAAAAGAAAAACTCCCTGTTCAAGATGATTGCCAGTGATAACGTGACTATTTTCCATTTTATGGATGATTGTGAAGATGGACTGTCCTGTGAGAGTGGACGACAGGTGATGCTGGAGGGGAATAGTAGAGATATGCAGTTGTTCGAACTGTTCTTGACTGATTAAATTCTGTTCACCACCTGAGTCAATTAAAGCTTGAATAGGAAGGTTGAGATTATAACAACAAAAAATATTGTGTACCAAGTAAAGGGTCCAGGAGAGCTAGAAATATTACCTACCAGTACCCCCCATTTTACTGGTGAGCTCTGGCTTTTAGCATTGTAGGTCACGAAGCAATAAAATGTCCAGGCTTCACAGTAAATGCACTCCTTGGCTTGAATATGCTGTTGTCTTTCCTCCGGAGTCAATCTGGTTTGGCCAATCTGCATAGGGTCATGCTGGTCAATAAACAGTTTTTTCACATGTGAACATCAGCTGATGTTTTGTGGACGCCTGAGCTGTGGTGAAAACTAGTCCTGTAGGAAATTTTATTGTGATTTAATTGCAATGTAGTCCTGTTTTACATTTCTCAAGAAAGTTTGTAAAGATTAAAACTGTTCACCAGGTATTACACATTGGTTTACATTTTATAATTAGTTTTATTTTCAGTACTTAGTTCATGTTTACTCCGCTAATAATTTACAATTAAAATGTCATTCCTTCTTCACCTCCTTATATATTTTAACTGTAAGCCCAGTTGTTTGTTCTGTTAGTTTATAGTCTAATGCACAAATGTCAAATTCAAGGCCTGCAGGCCAAATCTGGACCTTGTAAACAGATTTATTGTCCAGCAGATATTGCCTGATATTCTGTTTCAAATTCAAGTTATTATTGTTAAAGCTGTTTTACTTGGACAACCTCGTTTCTAAAAATTAGAGATAATATCAAAGACAAAACTATTTCAATTTGTATGTATGTATTTATGTAAATAAAAATGCAAATAAAACAGAAAATAGATGGGAAATCTGTGTACTATTATAAACTGATACAGTAATCATGTATGTACCTATGTATGTATGTACCATATGTATGTATGCATACAGGGATGGATTGGCACAAACTGGCAGTGAGCTTCAGAAAATTGTGCAGGGGCGCCACATAAAAACTTGCCTAGGGTGTCAAATTAGTTCAGGCCGACCCTGGAGTGAGATATTTTGCTGACAGACAGACAACCAAAAGCATGCACACACAGACAATTATATGATCCTTGATGGCCATGGCCAATAATGAATATTTAAACTTACAACAGCAGTGATATAAAACAACATTAACTGACAGAATGGTGGGGCTAAAACTTACACTGGGTCCAGTAAGGGGGCACCTGTTTTGTTCCCTGCATGTTTCAAACAAACATGTTTTTCTAGAGTCTGCATACATGTTCATTTCATAGATTCTATAAATGTTTTTTTTATGTGCACGTGTTTTAAGCCTTTGTTTGATTGAGCTGCAGAGATGGACACAAAATCAAAAAAATTGTTCTAGTTTTATAAACAATTTAGCTTCGCATGAAATACAACCAACAATCTCTGAAGCATAAAAACAATCACCTGCATCTAGTGTGTTTTTTTTAACACGATAAAGTAATTTTACATTCATATCACTTCTTATATTCTTGCAGCAGAGTCTGAATCAAAATGTGACACAGGCAAAGCCTCCCTTCGCTCCCTCCTTCAACATTTCAGCGCTCTAGTATTAATTTAATGCCTCACCTATCTAATATTGTAATCTCATAAATTTTCTGCTTTTGTAATTTTGCCCCTCACCAACTCCGAGTTATGAAGCGCAAACCCATGAGTCTATATCCCACAGACTCAAACTTCATCTGACTTCACTTTCTCGTTTTCATTTATACAACTGCAAACTGTGTGTGTGGAAAAGAGAAAGTGTGTGCATGCGTCTGTGGGGGGAGGGGTGCAAGCGCAGTAAGAATATTCAGGTTCAGCGTGCTGTGAATGATGTCTGAGACTCTCCCAGGAGATGCAGGAGGTGCAGTCGGAGGTGCTCATCTGCACTGATACAAACTGCACAAAGAAACATACAAAACTTCGACAGACGGCGCCTCCAGACCCGTGGGAAATGTTTGTGTTATTGTTTGTGTGTGGTAAGTTAAAGCTCAACAGCAACATGGATATATTCACGAGAAACCAGAGTAAAACCTACTTTTTTTTTTTACTTATGATGAAGCGGTAGCTGAATGGATCACATCCATGGTTTTACAGCCTAACAATTTAAGTGGAATCTGTCTGTTATGTGGAAAATAGGCTTCAAATTACCACCTGAGATGAGCTTTGAGCCTGGATACAGCCTCCCAACTTTTAATATGCATTAGATAAGCTGAAATTGACATTTTATTAATAGGGGAGCTGTCAGCATGGGGATACAGGATTTTTATTTAATCATTGTTACATTACTATGGAGATCATGTATCAAATGGAGGGAAAAATTACTCAATAATCAAATTTTATGACATTGGTGTATTAATATGTCAGAGAGAAAGATGGAATAATGGTTGCCTGTGTATATTGAATCATGCAGATGTGCTGTTTAATAGGGATTACCACACAACAACTCAACGTTTGCTCCGTTTAAGAACATTTATTCTGATTTGCTTTATTTTATCAATGAAAGTGAGTTGGTTAATGTATTCTCCCTTAAAACAATTGTAAATGCTTGTGTAGCTTTGTCATATTTTGGGTGAATTAAATGGGGAAACACTTTCTAACCAACTTTTCTCAGAGTAAAAACTCCACACACATGCTTACCTGTTGGACCAGTTTTACCCTGACCTTTGGAAAACCAGACAACTCAAAACAAATTAATTTTATGTCAACCTACAAGTAAACTCAGCAAGTTTCATCACTGAGAGAAAGAGAGCTCCGTTTTGCATTTTTGGTTCAATTGCTTAACGTTTTAAATGTTAGCAAAATGCCCAAGAAAACAAGAAACACTGTTGGAACGTGAATGTGCCGTCCTGTCAGGACTTTTTTTTCCCCCACCGCTGAATGGCAAAATATGCTAAATGAAAAGGATCTTTGTTTAAAACTTTTTCTTTACCTATTAAATTCAAGTCTGTCTGTTAGTTAGAAACTATTTTGTGAACCTTTAGATTAACTTTGATTAACTTTAATTATGGTAATAATTGCATGAACCACTGATTAACAATCATAATCAACCCATTTCCAGGTGCTTGTGCCCAAGCTTCCATGGGGCCCTAAGAGAAATTTGGTTTGGGGCCCTCTGTTTCTGCTAATAATGTAGATTATGAAAATCAACAGTCAGATCAGATCATTCACCCACCTAACATAAACTCATTGCAACTCTACAAAAAAACAAACAAAAAAAAAACACCAGTATACAATGTATTTTACAGCAAAAATGCCATCTGGATTATTATCTTTGATTCCAAAAAACTGCAACAGTAATGTTCAAAAAACATTGTAATGCAAGATCAACAACAAACAGATAAAATAACTTATGGATAAAAATTAATTAAATTGTGAAAAAACAGACAAAATTTAAAAAAAAAAAATTCAAGGAAATACTTAAATAATGTAAATGAGCAATTACTTGAAACATGTAAAATGGTTTAAAAATCCAATTCTAAAGTTGAATAATTTGTTGCAAAAATTTGCAATAGCTGAACTTAAAATATTAAACGGAATCATAAAGAAATCATTACAAAAAAATAATAATTCCACTTATGGGGCCCTCTAGCGGCCCCGGGGTCCTAAGCAGCCGCTTAGTTTGCTTATGCCTTGGGCTTGTCACAAGCAACAGAACAGAAATAGATATAAATCAGACATCTTTAGAGAGATTGAGCTAAATTTTGATTTTATCATACATTAACATAGATGCTTAAAACTTTGATGTAGCATGAAGATGCACTCCCACCCTTGGGTTCTCTACCAGACTCATCATAAACTGTGTTCTTTAAACCCAACAATTTTCAGTCAGATCATCTGGACAGTTTCTTTTTTTTTGCTGAAACGTTTCACCTTCCATCCAGAAGGCTTCATCAGTCAAGGAAACACACAACACAAAACTGATTCTTCTCCCAAACAAAGTGGAACAAACCAGTTATGTTGGTGCTAAAGTGGTGTCTTTGGTACACCCCCTCCTCTCTTGCCGGCCCTCTTCTTCCTCGACAGTCATGTCCAACTGGTTCAAAACCAAAAAAGTCCATGCTCAATAATCGAGGATAATAATCCAACAATTTTCAGTCAGGTCATCTGGACAATTTCTTTTGTTTTTTGACCTGACTGAAAATTGTTGGATTGTATACCTGGATTATTGAACATGGACTTTTTTGTGTTCTTTAAAGTGCTCTAAACTTGAATAATGTCTGTTTTTCACACATTCACTGTCCTTGGACACAGCGTCATCTACAGTCTGGCTAATGTTTAACTTATTTTTCCTATGCTTTTATGAAAGAAAAACAAATCATTAATGAGGTTTGTTTCATTTGACTAACAAGCGGGAACATGAATAATTTTGATTGTTGTTTTCAATCATTATAATTCATTCATGTGAAATATTATAATGTGTTTAAAATATTTATTTGTTCTGTTTTTTTAGAAGATGACTTTTCTTTGAAGAGACAATTGTTGAACGTGTTCTTTGAGCTGGAGCTTAGCTTCAGAGGGGAAGTCATAATGTTCCAAGATTTAGTCAAACATCTTCTGAGAGCTGTTGTTTTACACAAAGTTCTTTTTGTGTGACAAACAGAACGTTTTGGGCTCCCCATCCTGATGTAACCCGAGGTCCACTCCTCGTCATTCCTGAGCAGATAAACATGTTGCTCAATTACAATTTGTTGGAAGAAAGTGAAGTTTAAGTACCAAGATAAAGGTTTTTCTCACTGTAAGATACGTTTTGGCTTGAAGTCCAAGCCGGCTGAAGGTGCCGATGGACGGCACCTTCACCGACCCCTGAAGTTGTCACAGTGGCTTTTCACCTTGGGTAGTTTCTGGCAAGTCCTCCTCATGGTGCCCCTGGTTTGATCCACCAGCAGATCCCCAGAAAGATGAGTGACCTGGTGCCCTCAACACTGACCAGTTAAGGAGCAGAAACTGGTGACATGATGTCTTGATAAATCATTTCCTGGCTTGCAGTGATAATAAAGGATTTTATTTGATCACATTAAATAAATTATTTTAACCAAAATCCAAAGTAACTATTAAAATAGTCAAACTTTGTCAAAATGTGTGCGTGTATAAAAACCAAAATATTTCCTGCTCAAAGAGTTACTTTTGCCTTAGATAAAAGAGAGAAAATTAAGCTTTAAATTTTAAAATTAAGCCTTGATTGATTAAATATTGTTTGTTTATTATTGTTGTCCATTCTTAGTTTGATTGATTAATTTGTAATAAAATTTCAAAGACAACTTTGGTCTCTTCATCCGGATGAATATTTATTTGTTATGATATAGAACTCCTGTAATTAACAGATTCTACTTCAGTGACTGAGTTCTGATTATCAAAGGGTGAATATATTAATTATGCTTTTGCTGGTCAATAAAGGACCAGCTGGTGACCCGCTTTAACGAGTGCTAAATAAATAAACAAATCTAGTGGAGCGGAGGAGAAAGTGTCACCCTTCTTCCTCCTAAACTTGGTAAACACTACATTGAAATTAGCTTTTGGAGTCCACCCTGTTTGTCTGTTAGCAAAAGATCTCATAAACCACTAAATGGATTTTTATGAACCTTGAAAAATAGAATTGCTGGATGCACGTCAACAGCTAATTATATGTAACTCAGTCCACTCTTGTGTGTGTGTGTGGTGTGTGTGTGTGTGTGTGTGGTGTGTGTGTGTGTGTGTGTGGGCGGGGGGGGACATTTGTATGATTGCATGTATACATGTTTGTTTGATAGTAACCTATCAAAACAAATAATTATTTGCTTTTGAGGAAATTTTCTTTTTTGATTTGCATGTTGGTGGCCATCTTGACATTTCAAGCAGCCTACTTATATTTTTAAAAGAGTTATGTCTAAAGAAGGTCAGTGCAATATTTATATGCATCCAGACTTTAAAAAAAATGCTGAATTTGCTCACTTATCGCTCCACTAAAATGTTTCAGTTCAATTCTCTTCAACTTTTATTTAGACAGATAAATCACAATGAGCCTCGAAGACTCATTTACAAGTGAGATCTGTTTAGACAGACAAAAAAGTAGTAAAACTGGACACATGTAGGAATTAAAGGCAAAAAAATAAATCCTATCAAACTCTTTCTTCTTGGTTGAGAAGAAAGACACTGATAAAGAAAAAAACACCCCGTACATACAAGCAAATGGTTCCGTAGACAAGGGTGGTGAGGATGTCCAAGGATGCTCTCGGGGGCAATGTAGGAGTTCTGATATGGATGGAACAATCAGCAGTTCCTTCTGGCGAGATCCGTAAACATTCTCGAGAGATGTTGGGGAATGGCCAAGGACAACGCCAATGAGAATCCAAGCGTCCTGAAATGATGACACAATGTTCATTCAGCTGGTTCCCTCAAGTTGATCACTGGAATTATTCGATGGGGGGGCAGAGCATCAGATTACAGAGCATCCAGGCTAAATGAAATAAGGTGGCCTGCGAGGCCAGCTAAGGGAGCCAAATTCTGATCAACAACCCAACATTCATCTGGACTGTCCAGATGACCTGACTGAAAAATGTTGGATTGTATACCTGGATTATTGAGCATGGACTTTGTTGTTCTGATCAACAACGTTTGTGCTGAAGTCAGGCAAAACTTTAATTTTTATCTGCCTTGAGTTTTTGCTGGTTTCACATAGATTCCAAATGGTCCAAATTAAGTGGACACACCACTGATCCGTGCCTGAGATTTGATCCTTCCTGCCAGGGAGTCCTAGGGGCCGCATATGGCCTGTGATTCTCACAAATCGCATCCAATTTGTAATCCAGTCCACTAAGCAATACAAGTCTGGGTGCACAAGACCCAGAGCAAACCTCCACATAGGAGGCAGCCTGACCAGGCCAGATTAGCTTTGGCCGTCTTCTTTGTATGTTGATAAACCAGGAACCAGACAATTCCAAAAACAGGAACCCTGTTATCATAAATCCAATTATATGCAGTTTCTGCATCTTTGATCGACAGCAGAGATAGACACATCACATTCCACTTCCTCCTGACACATGTCCAATTGCATACTTGTCGTCCAGGCAGTTCAGTTCACCTGAAGCTTGTCTAAAAAATGTTGTCCATTACGTTGAGAGACCAACTGACCAGATCCACAAAATTACAGTTCGGAAGATGTGCAGAGAGAGGCTCAGAAGCAAAAATAGTTTAGCTATCGTACAATTGCTGTATTTTTGTTAAAGCACATCACAGACATTTGAGGATGAGCTCAGAAAATGGTCAATTTAAAGAATGTCATAAACAATTTTTCAGATAAAAGCCCTCAAGAATTAATGTTTTCATTTCATCTATGTCATTTGGGCCCATGTGGTATGCTTCTGTATTTTGCACATTAGGCAAAACACTCAAATCCTGTGGTGTCGTATTGTTAAATTTACAGGTAAGTGTTCCTGGACAATCATGCAAATTAAGGAAAATGATGTTGTGAATTGAGAATCACAGAGCCTCAGGTGACTAACTCCCTTTGAGTGTTCAGACACATGCTGATGTGACTGTCCTGCACACAGAGGTGCTCAGCTTTTCATTAAAAGATTGGTTTTACAGCAAACAGTCTAAAGTCATGGATTATTATGTAAAACCTAGAAGTTTTACCCTACAAATGTTTTTCCTTCACTTGTCCACATCTCCCAGAGAGGACGAGATAAGAGGCAGCATTGCAGAGTTGCTTTTGCTCCCTTTGCAGAAAAGTTCTCCTTTGAAGCTGCTGTGTCGCTGTTAAATATTCTGTGAAATGAGCTTACGTGGATTCGATTGCAACAGCAAACGTGATTAGGCGTCAGGTGTTTTGCTCTGCTCCTGGAATACTTGCATGCACACTCACATCGCAGAGACCTTGTGTTCTCCTTGTTTTCAGTTTAAATGGGAAACATATGGAGCCAGCGGAAGAGGATTCATTAATGCTTTGTGCTGATGAGATTCACTGATATCAGTAATCAATCATGGTACTCCATGGTACAAACTAGTGTGGGTACCAATCAATGGAATGATGAAGCAGCTTGTCCCCTGAGCACATCGCACTGCTTAGTCTGCTTTGAGAAGACCTTTCTCAACGGGACATAAATCCTACTGTGCCGGTCACTCTTCAGCGAGGTATTTTGTTTCCACCGCCTGTTGGCTGCGGCGTTCCTACAATGTCTGCATGACAAACAATACTCAGTTCAAAGGAAAAACACTGGGATTGAAGATGAATATGAAGGTGATATACAACATATTGTAGCGTTGTTCGTCTGCGGTTCACATCGAGTTCAGCTCAGGCTTCAGGCTGTCACAGCATTTTGCATGTTATTTTTTTCTTACTTCAAAGTCTTCTGAAGTGTTTATGTGTGTGCGGCTGGTTTATTTTTCTGTTTTTGCAGATATTAGAGAAGTAAGAAGAGATGTATTTATCCTGGAAATGTAGGCTCCTTTTGGAAGCAATAGTTTCATAAAATGAATAATAATACCAACGAAACTCTTGTTTACACCATATCTGACTGTTTAAGTAATCAATAAAGTTTTTTTTTTTTTAGTATGCTTCTATGGAATGGTTGTGAGCAATTAATATCTTACCTGTTGCAGATGGTTCTTTGAATGGTCTCAGTTTAGTGAAATAATAAAGATTTCTGACTGGTATAATGTGTTAACAACTTCTCTAAGCCCCAAATTAACTATTGCTGTTTTAAAATGAAAGTACTGACATTTATTTGAGGAAAGCACATCGCCCACTGCCTTTCATACAAGAGATTTAAATTTTTATCATCTTGTGCTGAGACTTGACAAAGTTATAGCCACGTTTTTACACAACTATGCACAGTTTCATTTGAGCTCTTGCGAGATGTGATAGCCATTAAAGAATGCATATTTATTGACTCTCAGCTACTACCACATCAAATTTTGCTTTATATCTGTAAAACTCAAGTTGTTGCCATTTTGGTGCTGGCTAAAGTCACTTATCTATGGTGGCCATTTTGAATTGGTTTGACCCACAAATGTTTGCTGTACAGCTAAATAATACTTTCTGAGAGATTTGATCAAATCTGTTCAATGGTTCATTAGACATTTTGCTAACAAACAAAGCTGACGGTAAACATTAACTTTTCAAACACAAAACAAACAAACAAAAAAACTTTTCACACAACGTAGAGCTCAGAGAACATGTTGTGAATGACTCTCAGCTAATACCACAGAGATTTATGAGAGTTTTTTCTCTAAAACGGACTGTGCAAGGACCATTTTTGTGTTTCCTAAAGCCAGTTGGCTGTGGCAGCCATCTTGACTTGGGTTGTTTTCAAAGGTTTTTTTGGATGTGAGTGTGCGTCCAATGGATACTTTCTGTGAGCTTTCTTAAAATCAGTTCAGTGGTTCTTGAGATATTTTACTAACAAACATTTAACTCTAAAAGGTAATGACAAAGTTAAAAAAAAAATCCCACAATTACTGCTCAGAGTATAAGTTAAGTGACTGTCATTTACCACAAAACCAATTTTTAACTCTACATGTGTAAAACAAACTGAAATATAATTAATTTTGTGTATGCAAAGGTTGCTTAACTATGGCAGCCATCTTGTATGTCATTGACTCCAAAGGTTTAGCTATCATAGATGGACATCCAGTGATTTCTATCTGTAAGTTTAAATAAAATATGTACAGTGGTTAATGACACAGAAAAACTAACAGAATATATATATATATATATATATATATACAGACATAAATAAAAACATCACCACCTTTAACCATTGGTATCAGGCAATAACAACTCCAGTTTCCAACATTACATAGCAGTTCATGCAAACCCTATTTCATTAAACTTTATATTACTCTCCGTATCACAAACTTGCAGTTTATTTACATAAAATTATGTGGCTGTTTGCAAGCGCAAACATCAGCAGCAGCAGCTAGCTGTAGCACTTTGGCACAACTGTCAGACTGATGTTTCACAATGTTTTTGGAAATGGAGTTGATTTTAGTCAGCAGCAAGACAAATCATCATTGCTCTTCTCAAACTAGCCATTACTTGTCAAATATTTCCAAAACAAACCCCATTTATTTCAACTGATGTGAGTTATATAGTGAACTAAAACAGGTAAGATACTAACTGTTCATAGTCTTTCCACAAACTCCACATCAAACCATCTGAACTATCTTTAAAAATTAGCATCTAGGGTAAAAATTACTTTATAGTTGAATGCTCTGATGTTTACTCATAGGTGGCTTTCTGAATAATGCAGTGAGTGTGTACTTAAATGGTTGAGCATACACTTGCATGTGACTGTAACAGGGGAGGGAGCAGGAAGGAAGTCACAGAAGGTCATACACTTCCCAGCAGTCCAGATGTGTGATCTGACTCAGGTACACACCAGTCTGCTTTGACCTTGATGTTTAGCAGGCGACAGACATCTGTGTGTGCTGGCATGACTTTGTGTGCATTTCCACAGGAAGCAGGAGAATACTCTGTACAGTGTGTGAAAATTAACCAACATAAAGAGCATATTTGCTTAGAGAACTGGACAGACTCAGATGCTGTATGACACACAGACTTGTCTTTCTTTCATGTATGATTTTTGATTCGGCTGTGTTCCTCCCTAAAGTCCAGGCACTCACCATTGCCGGTGCCGCCTGTCAGAGAGCTGAGCTGCACTGTTGCTATAGCAGCGACTCAGAGCTCTTCAGCTCTTCAGGGACAGAAGTGGCAAGCTAATGCAAATAGAAGCAAATGAAAGGCATCCGGCAATTTCTTTTATGTTTTGTTTATACTTTATGTTATTTTTTCATTTGTAATTCTAAAGCGTGTGACCTGACTTGTTTCTGACATCAGAGCTGCTCGCAGCTAAACTGAAAAACACTGATTGTCTTGTTAGAATGTAAGGCTGAGAGCTGTGAAAGCTTTGGTCAGCTGCTGCAGAGACGTGACTGACCTCAACATTTCAACTGCCTCTGTTCCTAATGCTGTCACAGCAACAATAATCATATTTGTGGTGAACATTTTCTCACCAAAAGCAACAGGATTTTTATATGAGGATTGTAGATTTTACTTATTTGTTTTATTTAATAACTGATGTGAAATACTAATAGTAGATTAATAAGCGTTAAGTAAGTGTATTAAGTGTATAACAGATTATAAAGGCAGGAGCGAAGAAGCCCTAGAGACCCATCTCTGCCTGATGCCCTCAACAAGTTCTACGCACGCTTTGAAGACCCGAACAGACCACCCAGCACCAGACTCACCTCACCACCAGATGAAGACCTTCTCAGCATCACCTCAGCAGAAGTAAGGAGTACTTTCAGGAAGATTAACCCTCATATAGCAACCCGTCCAGACAGCATTCCTGGGAAGGTGTCGAAAGACTGTGCCGATCAGCTCTGCGAGGTGCTGGCCGACATCATTAACTCCTAACTTACCCTGGAGACAGTTCCCACTTGCCTGAAGACTGCCACCATCATCCCTGTCCCAAAGAGCTCTACAGTGACTGGTCTGAATGACTACCGACCAGTGGCCCTCACCCAGATAGTCACTAAATGCTTCAAAAAAATGGTCATGACCCACATGAAAACAATCATCAACATCAAGGTGAGGATCGATCAACAGAGGATGCCATCTTCTCACCCACTTGGAGCAGAAGGACTCCTACGTCCATATGCTCTTTGTGAACTTCACATCTGCCTTCAATACCATGATCCCCCAAACCCTGATGGACAAACTACTCACACTAGGACTAAGCCCCTCCATTGGGGCTTCTAGACTCCAACTGGGTTCTAGACTTCTTGATAAACAGACCACAGTTAGTGAAGATCCACAACTTCTCTTCCTCCAGCCTCAGCACTGGCTCTCCTCAGGGATGTGTGCCGAGCCCTCTTTTGTTCACATATGATTGTGCACCCACTCATCCAGGCTGTCCCATTGTAAAGTTTGCAGATGATACAGCGGTGGTGGGATGCATCACAAACAACGATGAGTCCAGTTACAGGCAGGAGGTGGAACACCTGGAGAGCTGGTGCAAAGAGAATAACCTTCACATCAATGTGAAGAAGACAAAGGATATGGTTGTGGACTTCAGAAGGAACAAACACACCTACCCCCCTCACCCCACCCCCAACATAGGATCTGCAGTGGAAGTGGTCTCCAGCTACAAGTACTTTCTGGGTGTGCACCTGAATGACAACATCAGCTGGGGCAACAACACCACAAGCCTGATCAAGAAAGCTCATCAGAGACTCTACTTCCTCAGGCGGCTGAGACGAGCTGGTCTGGGAAGCTCAGTCCTCACCTCCTTTCTAAGGTGTGCAGTGGAGAGCATCCTGTACTCCAGCCTCAACGTGTGGCATGGAGGCTGCACAGCTGCAGAAAGAAAAGCTTTGCAGAGAGTGGTGAAGGCTGCACAGAAGTATGTTGGAATCAGCCTCCCCACCATCACAGACATCTACACCTCCAGATGCAGGAAGAGGGCCACCTGCATCATGAAGGACCCCACTCATACAGCACACTCACTTTTTTCCCTGCTCCCCACAGGAAAGAGGGTAAGGAGCATTAAGTGTAGAACCACTAGACTGAGGAACAGCTTCTACCCTGAGGCTGTTAGACTCATGAACCTCTAACCAGAATAATCACTGTGAAAAGTCACATGTTGCTGCTGATCTGTTTCAATGTTGTTGCTGATTTATTTCTTATGATGTTTTTCTTAGTTCATATCTTAGATCGTATTACTGTTTTTCTTTTACATTTTATTGTGGATTGTAACTGGGACTCTGTACATAATTTCGCTCCACCACATGTACCACATGTGGTACGAACGACAATGAAGAATCTTTGACTCTGACAATAAACTTTAAGCCCAACTCATCTTCTCTTCTTGTCTTTATGTGAAGTTGTTAAAATAGGAAAGATGCACATTTGATTGTTTCTGGTGAATTCACAAACATGATTTGAATAGCAACTTTGAGACAGCTAAGGTGTTGACCAGTGGTGTCTAATCCTAGTTTTTCAGGGCTATTAACACAAATAACATTGTTTTAGTTGTTTTAGTGTCTAAGAACACCTGATTCAATGGTTAAAATACATGTTCAGTAAACCCTTATTGTTTTCAGAAGCTTTTTAGTCAGTCTTTTGTTTAAATCAGGTGTATTAAAACACAAAAACATAAGGGGGACACAGTGATATGTTAGGTTTTATAAAAAAAAATACTAGAATATAAGAGGCCAGTATCACCAGAGACTTATCTGGCAACAAGAAGTGTTCCAACTGAACCATTTAAGTAGGTCCTAATGGGGTGGTAATGAGTTGCAGGTTTGACCATTTAAACCAGAGAGAGAAGTGACTGCAGCACCTGCTGGGTGAGCTCAGGAATGCAGTGCCAGTTTACAACTCCACCTGGGAAACACAAGAAAGTAGAAAAAGAGGGAATAGGGGGCAAGAGAGCAGAGGCAGATGTGGGTGTTTCATCTTTTCCACCCACATTTTGATGTGTATCTGGGAAGTTGAACCGGCGACCTTCACACGCAGGCTCAACTTCTCTAACCTTTGCGCCACCACTCCCCCTTTTTACACATTCACATATATTTTGTAAATTCTAATATATTTTCATATTCTAACAATTTTGTATTTTACTCCTACATTGTAGGGGTAGTAGTAGGCGGTACAAAGTCTTGCCCATGGACACTTATGCATGCTGCAGTCGCTGGGGATCAAACATCCAATCTATGGATTGGAACATTACCTCCCTTCATATGGGCTAAAGTCATCTCAACTAGGAAATAACCAAATTCACAAACTTGGCAGTGATTGAATGTCCTCTGGATGCAAGAGAACAAGTTTATTCTATTATTCTATTAGGTATGAAATGTGCAACGCCATAACCCACTGGATTGAAGTTAAACATCACAGAACACCCAGTTGGTATGAGGTGGTTTGAATGGATGAGAGGAACCTGTGTTTGTGGGATGCAACTAGCTTCACCATCTGCAGTTCCTCATGTGGCAGGCAGGCGCTTATGTACGGTGGCCCTGTTGTGATTTTGTTTTTTTTTGTTGTATTTTTTTAAATGTAATTCCATTTTTTCAAATGTTGTTCATTTACACCTTAAGGCTACCGTACTTATGAGCTACAGCTGAAACCAATGTGGATGATGAGCTCCATGACTACTTAAGACTGCTGCAGTATTCCTTCCGACACTGAACATTATGTATGTATATTAACCATCATGGTGTCAGCCCTTCCTGTGTTTCTAGAAATCAGAGTTGTACTTACCAGTTTTCGCCATCGTGTTCTTCCAGCACCTGCTTTTCTGTGAAATGAGTCCTGGACTTATCCGAGTACTTCCTGAGTCTCCAAGACAGACCAGACCTTTAAGGAAGCTGTTGCCACCTATATGTCGGTCTACTCACCTGGAATCCCCAACACTCCTCTCTGTGTGTTACTTACAAAAACTGTACATATATTTAATACATATATTTAAGTTGTTAGACCTGAACTATTGGCACCTACTTACCTGTGATCCCTCATTATCTGATCCTCCCAAGTCCCATATACATATTTCCCTGAATCACTTGTAAATAAACCTCACATGTTTGTATTCCGAGTTCAAGCCTGATTCTTCACAGATACTTGCTCTGGTAATATGAAGTACATATGATAGTCACATCGGGATGGTTGATTTAATTTTGTGGCTGAAAAGGAAATATAGAATTGAATGACATTGTGAAGATCGGGTAATTCTTGAATCAAAAATACTTTTATCTGTGAGTTTATTAAAACTTTTCAACTGCTTTTTAGTTTCCAGTTATATCTGAGTTATTGATTGTTCAAACTACTAGAGGTTTGTAAGCTTGAATGTGAGGGAACAAAGGTCACGAGTATATATCAGCAAATGTGTATACTGTATGTTGATCTAAAATGATCTAAAGCTGAAAAAGATGAAAAATGTTACCATGGCCACAGATTCACTATTTTTTCTGTGATTTTCTATTAAGAAATCCATACTTTCTATTTCAAAAGTAACACATGCATTTAAAGAAACAGAATGCCTATATTTTTTCAAAATATTTGTAAAAAAAAAAAGATTTAAGTTGAACAGTAATCTTAAAAACTACAGTGTTTCATGAGATCATCCAAAGTTCAGCCCAATGCTGGCAGAGCTGAAACCAAAAGGGAAACCTAAATCTCCCCAAGCAGCTTGTCGACATTTATTTTTAGAAGAAAAGCAGGAGCAGTGTTGAATCTGGTGTTTCTTTATGGGATGATTTTAACCTTAAGAACACTGAAAATCTGGACATTTGCATGCTCCAAAACATCAATTTAAAATCTGCATATTTTAATGTATTTACTAAATAATTACACCCATGCACAAATAAAGATAACATTATTTCAAAAATGAAAAGCATTTCTTAAATACACATCTCCCGTTGTCTTAAAAGCTAAAGTTTTTAACACAGGCTTGATCTGTTACCGCTTGGAATGTGCTATCGATGACCCTCGGCTACTATCACACAAAATTTTTAGCTCAACGTCTGTAAAACTAATTGAATTATAACAAAAAAAAAAAGTGTTTACTTGTGTTTACATGTGGGTGACACGGTGGCGCAGTTGGTAGAGCTGACATCTCTCAGCAAGAAGTGTTCCAAAAAAAAAAGGATAAAAGGAGAAAAAATAAAAGAATAAAAGGAAAAAAGAGGAAAAAAAGGGGAAAAATGGATAAGAGAAAAAGAAAAAGGAAAAAGAGAACGAAACAAAGAAAATAAAAAAGAGGAAAAAAGAAAGAAAGAAAAAATAAGTTGCTGTACTGAATCACATCCTGGGGGCCTTTCTGGGTGGAGTTTGCATGTTCTCTCCGTGCATGCGTGGGTTTTCTCCGGGTGCTCCGGTTTCCTCCCACAGACCAAAAACATGCATGTTAGGCTGATTGGTAACTCTAAATTGTCTCTAGGTGTGAGTGAGAGAGTGAAAGTTTGTTTGTCTCTATGTGTCCCTGTGATGGACTGGAGACCAGGGTGTCCCCCACCTCTCGTACAGTGACTGCTGGATATGGGCACCAGTGACCCCCGTGACCCGAAATGGAAGAAGCAGGTACAAGATGATGGATGGATGGATGGATGGATGGATGGATGGATGGATGGATGGATACCTGTTCCATCTCAAGTCAAGTTGACTCCAAAAGTTTAACAGGTCTAAATAACATCCTGAATATTCTTTCTTAGAATTTCATTCAAATTTATTCCGTGGTTTATTAGATATTTTGCTAAACAAACCACAAACACATTTTCATAGACACAGGCAATTACATGATTTCCATCCTTTCGAAAGATAATTAAAAAAATGTCCTTCATGTTTACAATGCTAAAGATGACCCAGGAGGTTCATGTTCATTCATTAACCCAATAGTTCCCACTTTTATCATTTCAGATTAAAATAAAAATCTTCTTGCAAAGCTTCCTGTCTGGTAACAGAAACCCTGTCCTTGTGATGCTCATGGCCTGACTTAACAGCTGACACATCATTCTGCACTGGCCTCTTACACATTAGCTTTAGCTCTTATCTTTTGTCTTATCTGCACAGTTCAGTTCCTTTAGCAGGAAATACAGGAAACACTATCAGTGTTGGTTTATCCTGAGAGCAGACACACAAAGCATAGGTAGTTCTGCTGGTAGTCATCTGTTTAAGTGCTAATCACCGATCTACAGTGCGGCTCCTCGCCTCTCAATCATGAGAACGTGACAGGATACAGTACAGCAGCTGTTGAGACAACCATCCATTCCCTCCATTAGTTCAACAAGAGCTATTCATTAATTTATTTATCTGGGCTCTCACAGGAGCGGAGCCGTGGAGATACGGCAGAGGGAGCTTTTTAATCAAAGCCCGGCTCCCAGCAGTCTGACTAATGTACAGTTTGTGTGTTTGTTTATCCGGGGCGCAGCTGCCAGAGGGCAAAGTGACAAGGGAATTTTTCCCTCTCGCCCTGTAACTCTCCCCCTAAACATTAAGAAACACTCAGTGACACAAAAAAAAGGCAAAGAGGAACTTGAACTTGTGTTTTTTTTTACCCCATATGAAGCACTGGGTGTAATTAGAGGCTGTCTGGAATGAGGACAATTAAGTGCAGTTTTAGTGTCTCCCAGGATCCTCTCAATGGGTTGAATTAGAAAATGGGTGCAAAAAGATTGATGAGTTCAATGTTTTCCAAATGAGCAGCCTTATACACATAATTACATCACGGAAATGAATGGATCATCATGATACAAACTCAGGCGAGGGTATGCTAATTGCTCATCAAATGGGAAGGCTGTGGTGTCAGCTTCACAACTGCAGCGCTCACTGTAAAAAATGTTTTTAAAAAGAGCGGGGGTGGGGGGGTACGGAAGAGGGAGAGGGGGTCTACTGTGCAGATTATTGTGATCCATCTTCCTTTTGTCCATGTGAATTATTCTGTTTTCACACTCTAACCTCAGTTATCTTGCCTTGCAGTATATGTGTGACTTGGTTGAGGATGTTTCATCACATCTGCCATTAAAAAGGAAGAAATAACAAATAAATGCATTATGTCTTCAGAAAGATGCTTCAAAGATGCTGTGAATTTAGTCAAAATGTGTACAACTCCCATTCTTTTTTTGCAGACATTATATTTGATCTTACATCGTCTGGTTTGCATTGACATTGAGAGGACACAACAGACAGTTTGGTGTCTGACTCGGTCTCAGTAAGTTAAATTTAGCACGTTGTGCATAATGACATGGCTAATTTGAATAAATTCCTCTCTCCGTGGTGATAATTAGAGGTGAAAAGATGTTAGAGAGAATTATTAGTGCACACGTTTTATAACTTTGAACCTGTGACTTATACCTATACTTTTTGTTGTATCTTCAAGAACCAAATATTTATTATGAAGATAAGTTCTGCAGGCTCTTTAAACTATCGAACAACTTTAAATTGGATAAAAGGAATGCAAAGTGACATTTTTAAAAAACTTTTTTTTTTTTTTATGGCTGGTTTATGAGAAGAGAAGCATGTAAAACGTTTTTTGTTGAATTTTACTGTAAGTTTCTTAAATCCATATGTCCCTACTCTTTTTTCCATCATGGCTCACAACCCATTTTGTGTGCAAAACCATTTTAAATACAATTACCTGGTTGCCAAATAAATTATAGGCATGAATGTTTTTAGCTGCGGTTTACTATGATCCTTTGTGAGATTGCGTTTGTGCTCATCAGTACTGCAATGATGATGTTTTTATGTACATTGTGCACATTTTTTTTCAAAATACCTGTATGTTCAATGCATTTCAGTTTATTTGTATAGGGTCAATTCACAACAAAGTCGTCTCAGGTCAATGAACAGAAACATTCATGTATATTGTCCTTTTCATTCAAGGACTTAGCCCAAGGGTGCCCAAACGAGGTGGGCCAGAACTGAATATATGAAAGGACTCGCAGGCCAGAAAAAGTTTTTTGGGGGGAGTCTATTTTTTTTTTCTTGTGCTTGGAAATTTTATTTTTGTTTGTTTTCAGAGACAATAGCCTGAAATGATTAATTGTTCTTTCAAAAAAGGGAGTGAAACATCAAACACGCGTTTGGACCATTGATGGCACCGAAAGGGATATTGAAGTTCTGAAAAAACGTCCATCTGGCAGTCGCTAAAACAGATTCATGGAAGGTTTGAAGGAACACTGATAAAGTTGATCAACTTGTATGTCGATGATACCACTTTATATTTTTAAACTGTCCAATTTCTCTCCATCAATTATTAAATCAACTGAAATTATTTTAATTGAAAAACACTTGTATTTAGCCAAGTTTTATGATTATTATCCAAAATTCTACTTTTGGTAGGTCAGTGAAGGTTTATTGTAGGATAAAGGGATTAATTATAGCTAAATATTTGTATTGTGACAAAAACCGGGTTTAGGGATTCGAACCAGATCAGACAACAGGAAGGTTTAAAGGTTTTATTAATAAACTGCTTCTGGTGGAGGTCAGAGTCCTTGGGCTGGCACAATCTGAAGAGACAGGAGAGTTAAGACTAAAAGTCTTGGTCTTGACTTGGTCTCATGTTAGGTAGTCTTGACTACAACACTATTGAGGCGTGTGTTGATGACGCATGTAGAGACATTCGAGGTCTCGCTAGAGGGCCGTACCATGTGACCGATTAAGGAACTGGCTCGTTCTTAGGCGCAAGAGACAAAAAAAATTTTCAGATTAAGAGCATTTGCAGATCAAATTTAGACTTTATTTGAGGTCCTCACAAGCATGATTTATGTATTTATTATTTTATTCAACTTCAAGCTTCACAAACCAGTTATGTTATAATAATCCACCTGTTTTATTTTGAGCTATTTGATGGAAAGTCTCAGTGCTTCATGAAGCTTCATCTCACCATCACTATCTGTGAGACAGGTGTGAGATCAAAACAAGAAAGGCAAACGAGAGTGTAGCAGGACCGCTGAACATTTACTCACTGTGGGGCTTTCTATAATCAGGCACTGGAGGACTGAGAACCTGAAGCTAAAGTACTGAAGAGAACAGGTGAACCGCATGAGGACTGATTGCAGTGGAGGTAACAAGGAGGCGTGGCATGGATAACAAGGAAACAGGCTTGAGCTGAAGATGGGTGACAGGCAACACTGAGCTTGGCGACATAAACAAAAGGCATGAAGGACAGAACTATGACAGATAGGAGCAGAAACGTGATATTATACCTAATATCGCTCATTTTAAGAAGATTATTTTAATCTGCTGTTTTGCTGTTAAACCTAATTTTTTTTAAAGTATCACTATTAAATGTAAAAAAAAGTCTACATCTGCATCAACCTCTTAAGCCTGTGTCAAAATTATACCATTCTTTAATTGCAGTCGTGGCCACACAAAATCACTCCAAGGGCCGCAAATGGCCGTCAGGCCACACTTTGGACACCCCTGACTTAACCTCTTCAGCTTCTTTCATTGGCAAGAAAAGTGTAAGATTTTCTGAGTATGATTTCACAAGCTTGGCAAAGAGACACAGCAGGTCCATCCAGACTGATTCCCTCTCAACCGATGCTCTATTTCAGGCTGTTTAAGATACTGTGTATCTTAACCCTTGATGACTTTTAATGTTTGAACAAAACATATATATATTTGTTCTGTGTCATCATAAAATGATCTTAGATTAACACTTGGTCATAAAAAGCAGCAGGTCATGTGCATTCTTTCAAGAAAAGATGTAGGTTATTGGTGTAACTAGCGATGTGGAATTAAAAAGTTTTCACTGAGAAGTGCTCGAAATATTTTGCATCCATCTTGATATCTTTCCTAAATGAGATCATTTCTGTTAAATTGAATTCCCCCACAATGATGTTTCCTTTGCTGTTCTCCGGGTACTCCAGTTTCCTCCCACAGACCAAAAACATGTATGTTCGACTGATTGGTGACTCTAAATTGTCCCTAGGTGAGAGAGAGAGAGTGAATGGTTGTCTCGTTTGTCTCTATGTGTCTCTGTGATGAACTGGAGACCTGTCCAGGGTGACCCCTGTCTCTCACACAGAGATTGCTGGGCATGGGCACCGGCGACCCCCGTGACCCAAAAAGGAAGAAGTGGGTCAAGATGGATGTTTCATTGATATAAATTGGCCCATGTTAAGTGCCTAAAGGGCAATCATGGCCCAATAGCTTAATCATTGTTTATCAGACCCAAAAGTATGGCTTCTTGTGATTAAGCATGTGGTCATGCTTGTGCATTCTGGGAAATTTCCACTGTGTTTGTAGGGGCTTTCCAGTAGGATATACCTTCTTTCTGGCATCCCTCTGACTGAACGCTCCTTTTATGGATGTCCCTCTGTTAGGTCCTTCCAAGTCCCACCACAAACTGACTCACTGCAAGTTCAGTCTTTAAACCATCAGTCCACACATTTTAACTACCACATTGACCCAACTGTGATTTTCTGTGCTTGGCGAATCTATAATAGCTTTACATTAAACCCATCATGTCAGTGTTGCATGGGGGCACCTCTGCTGCAGTCTGCTTATCAAATCCCCAGGAATGAGCAGCAAATCCCCTTTTCCCTGACCTTATCTAATATATCTCCTGCAAACCTTTCACCACACTGATCCTGTGTTGCATTGCATATAACCTTTGGCTTTACTGTGCTGCTATGTATCCTTCCCTCCACATCCCCACATGAATAAGAGAGCATCCAACAAGGATTGTCTTGATCTCTTTAGATTTCCTTTGGGACACCCAGTCTTGCCTTTTTTGGAACACAGTCCATTTGCAGAGGCTGATAAGGCAAGATTCAGCGAGATGTGTTCAAATTTCCGAGTTAACGTGGAGGAAAATTACTTTAAATGTTGTTAAAAATGTAGCATTGAGTGTGCTACTACTGAGAGGAGAAACTGCAGTGATTACTGCTGCTCAATGTGGCAATGATAAAAACAATGCAATATTAAGGAGGCTCAAAAATTCTCAAAGGAATATCTTGATACATTGCAGTTACAGCTAAATCTACAAAAAATGTGTTTTAAAGATGTTGCATGCATCAAAATGCAACCAGTCCTCAAACTTAAGATTGCAACTTAAATCCCTAGAGTATGGACTGCTGTATGACTGTTAAGAGATCATATTTCCAATGGGATCCACACTTCTTGAGTGTATTCAGTCCTGTTTTTACTGAACCGATAGAACACAGTGCTGCATATTGCCTAAAGGAATGAGGTACAACAAAAAGGAATAGAAATGCACTTTATCTAGTATATGACAAACTGTAAGGGTTTCAGGAATTATTTGTAAGGATAAATCATTTATTGCCTGAAAGACAAAAGCAGGCGATAAATGTTTTACATATGTTTGTATATGTGTTTTTTGTGTTGTCTGTTACCAAAATATGTCATGAAGCACTGGATGATTTTTAATAAAACTTGCAGAAATTAATGAGGGAGTCATTTTAATTCAATATGGCTGCCACAAACTCCTGACTTTGGCAAACACAAAAATGGACATAACCTAGTCAATTTGACATAATGAGCTAAAATTTAGTCAGCTAATATCAGAGAGTGGTTCACAACACAAACCCCAACTCTTATTCATAGCACAAGATCTTTGCTTAAAATTATATTTTTAAAAGTTGAATTTAGCCTTATGACGTTAGCAAAATGTATTAGAGTCAGAGTCAAATGTCTTTATTGTCGTTCCACCTCATGTGGTACATGTGGTGGAACGAGATTATGTACACAGGGTCCCAGTTACAGCCAACAATAAAAACGTAAAAGAAAAACAGTAATAAGATCTAAGATATGAACTAAGAAAAACATCAACTAAATATACATTAAGCACTAATAGCATAAAAACAATTCTCTGAACAGCAGCACGAACATGAGCATGAGTCTGTGTGAGTAGATGAGTATGAATGAACACAGCAACATGAAACAGATCAGCAAGCAACATGAAACAGATCAGCAGCAATATGAAACAGATCAGCAGCAACATGATGTGATATTTCACAGTGATTATTCTGGTTGGATATTCATGAGTCTAACGGCTTCAGGGTAGAAGCTGTTCCTCAGTCTAGTGGTTCTACACTTAATGCTCCTTAACCTCCTTCCTGAGGGGAGCTGGGAAAAAAGTGTGTGTGCTGGGTGAGTGGGGTCCTTCATGATGCAGGTGGCCTTCTTCCTGCATCTAGAGTTGTAAATGTCTGTGATGGTGGGAAATGTCTGTGATGGTGGGGAGACTGACTCCAACAGATTCTGTGCAGCATTCACCACTTTCTGCAAAGCTTTTCTTTCTGCAGCTGTGCAGCCTCCATGCCACACGTTGATGCTGGAGCACAGGATGCGCTCCACTGCACACCAGTAGAAGGAGGTGAGAACTGAGCTTCCCAGACCAGCTCGTCTCAGCCGCCTGAGGAAGTAGAGTCTCTGGTGAGCTTTGTTGATCAGTCTGGTGGTGTTATTATCCTGAACCACTGAAAAAATGTTGTTCAAACTCTTAGAAAGAAATGATCTACAACTAATACATTTTGTGGTGGTTTGGTGGCACAGTTGGTAGAGCCGTTGCCTCTCAGTGAGAAGCTCACCAGATCAAATCCTTTCTGGGTGGAGTTTGCATGTTCTCTCCTTGAATGCGTGGGTTTTCTCCAGGTACTCCAGTTTCCTCCCACAAACCAAAAACATGCATGTTAGGCTGATTGGTAACTCTAAATTGTCTCTAGGTGTGAGTGAGAGAGTGAATGGTTTTTTGTCTCGTTTGTATCTATGTGTCCCTGTGATGGACTGAAGACCTGTCCAGGGTGACCCCGCCTCTCACACAGTGACTGCTGGACATGGGCACCAGTGGGCCCCGCGACCCAAAAGGTCGAAGCAGGTAAAGTTAATGGATGGATGCATGAATGCATGGATGACTAATTTTGATTTGAGATGTACACCCAAGTTAATCAATATTATCCAACACATAAATGACTATAATTCTGTCCATTTTCTAAATATTGAGCTAAAATTTGGTATGGTGGTTGTTGAGAGTCATTCTTAACGTATACTCTGAGCGTGATGTTTTTTGATCCTACGTGCAATTGCACATAATCCTAATCTTTTCAAATTTAACCAACAATGATTCAACTCTATTCCTTCTCATCAAAAGATTAACTACCGGTAGTAGAATACTGTCAAAACTCTTCAAAGTACACTGTGTTTAATTATATGTTAAAGAAATGTTGAGGATTTTACTATAGAAAATCTATATTTGAGTAGCCACTATTTAGCACTTGAAGCAAAATGGATTTAAAATGAGTTTGCATTTATACAATCCTGTTAAAATTGACACCACCTAAACAAAAATCAAAATACAGTCGTTTTTTTAGTCATTTCCTTTTATCAGATCTGACATTTAAGTCAGACTGTCAGAATTTCTGTTTGAGTATGATGGTGCATTTCCTACACCAAGAAATAATGCATTCATTATGTAGAAACAGTGGAGGACCTTCAGCAGGAAAAATTATGTTGCTTCTAACAAGAAAAGATTTTTGTGTGCTGCAAATATTGAGAACTGTAAGATGTTATGTCACATGAATTATTTGTGTTCATTTTGCAGGTGGAGGATCTGACGTGAGGATCAAGGGTCAGTGCTTGTCATTTCATTTTTGGTGTTTGTATGTGTTTCATATGGAGAAGCGACATGAATTATAGAGGAAGATGCGTCCCATTGGAGGACAAGAGTGTAAGATGAGGTCAAAGGGCCAGAAAAATGCACCGCAAATCCCCCTCAGGTGAAACATGAACTCTTTGCCGCAGGGTTCCTCTGTGCTGGTCGCTCTGATTTTTATTTAGACATAACTAGAAATATGTTATTTAGTTGAAATTTGGTCAACATTAGTCTAATATTACTGTTTCTCAAACAAATGATGAAAAAATAAAGCAAGAAGGACACAAGCAGTGTAGCTAAGGAGAAAGAATACCAGAGCTAATTGGTTTAACAGAAATCGTTGACCACAGATAGTGTCACACATTTCTCCAAGGCTAAAATTTTAAAGGGAAGTTCAGGTTTTTTGTCCCATCACATAGCCTAGATGGGGAATTTGATTTACCCTCTGTCCATCCATGCATGTTGTGAGCATGATGACTTGAAAAATAAATGAAGTAGCGACTTCCATTTTGGTGTGTGGCTGCATCTAGGCCTAAGAAAGTTTCCTTTCCAACAACAGGTTGTCATAAAAGGTCCTTGTTAAAGCACTGGTCTGTCACATAGTTACCAATAATTAGTACCTTATAGTTAGCAAAACTTGAGCTGGGTTTTTTTTAAGGATTTTTGATGTTATAAAACAAAAACATACCAGTGTAAAAGAATACTTACCATTAACCTTGCCTGAACAAAGACATATGTCTTCTTCTTCATGTGTGCTCTATGACTGGTGTCATGACAGATGTAATAGCTACTAATAACTATTCGACTGAACATCCCTTCAAAAATCTCAAGACTATCCCTTTAAGTGGCTTTGTTCATTCAGTTAACCATTTGTTGTCAGTTTTTGATGTAAGCTATATAGCCCGCACGTCCAATAAATGTCACGTCACTCACTCAAGTCAAAATAGACAAGTTATTAGTGGATCAATGTGGCACTCTAATTCCCAATCATTACAACCAGTGCTGCTCATATGTTCCACAAGCCTACAAGTCAAAAGAGAAGCTGACAAAACTAAGTGAACAAGACCACAAACTTGAAGTTCCCACACCACTACACACACGAGAATGGGTCAGGCTTCCTGGACGTAAAGATTTGTGGCAATAAGCTACATCTGGTGTCACATGGGGGTGTGGCTAAAAAAGGACAAACAAAACAAAAATAAAGTAGTTAGTCCGCCCTTACAAGACACACTCCCAGATCATCTGGTCTACAGGCCATGCAAGGCCGGGAGGACCATCACAAACAATTCATTGAACTCAACTCAAAAAGGACAACAGGAAACAGTACATCTGAAACTATAAAGACATCAAAATCCAATTAATAACCCGACAGTTCCATATATAATTCATTTTAATAGTCAATAAATACAATACATAAAAAGCAATAAACTCTTTACCTGACATGTTGTCACACCCATGTGCAGCTGGATGATGTAGAAAACACTGGCCACACTGCAACATCCATACAAACAACACATTAGGAGAGATGCCTGCATTGAGTTTTAAAAACCACCAGAATATAATAAATATGTGATTTTTTTACCACACACCCCAATAGCAGAAGCACAATCATCAGGGCTCTGACAAACATCTTTGATCAGGCCACACCTACTCCTGTGGAGCACCAACAGGTGCCACTGGTTACAGTCAGTGGTTAATTTGAGCCGGATCCTGCCGGAACAAGATCCGGGAACTCTCTCATTTTGACCAGTTCTTTTTCCGGCAACTTTTTGTTGGGATCCACCAACTCCGCCCCTAAAAGTCCAAAGTCATCGCACATTTTTATTTTTATTATTTATTCAAAATACAACAAGAGGAGACGTTGCCCTTAGCCCGTTGGACCCAGATGTGGAGTGGATGTTCCAGCTGCAGCACGTGCAGCACACAGTTACACGCTCCTTCGAGGAGAGGAGTTAGGTGGGGGGGGGGGGGGGGAGGACAGAGGGACAGATGGTCTTACACATAGAGATTCTGTGCAGAGTCCTTCTCCTCCTCTCCAAATATTGTCCCTCCTCAGCAGGGCTGCAAAACACCCCCTGTCCTCCTCCTCTCAGACCCCCAAACAGAAACGATAATTTATTCAACAGAATAATTAAATGCCCTGTGGACAGTACACGTTACGCACAGAAACGTCTTCAGACAGCTCTAGCCCGCACATAACATCAGCAGGTGTCTGAACTCATAACTCCTGCTAAAAAAAGCTTACTGTAAAAAATAAATTAAAACTACAAAGAGAGAAATGTTTTGATGTGTTATTCACATTATACGTCACGTTTCAAAACAACGGCGCTAATTTGCCAAAATAACAACAAAATGTCAAAAAGACAGTCCAATTTACTTTAATAAAAATGGATGGATGGATGGATGTTGGATGGATGGATGGATGGATGGATAGATGGATGGATTGTCCTTAGTTGGACAACAAAGAATTGAAGCCATCAGGTGCTTCAAACGGTGCCACGAGACTGGAGCAGGAGCGGAGAAGAGTTCAGCTCAGAACCGTGAAGTGTGGGGGGGGGGGGGGGTAGGACACCTGACAGAATCGGAGCTGCTCATTCACATAACCTGCTGTTCTTCTCCAAAATAGTGATTTTATTGTGTCTACAAATGTAGGTAAACGTTGATGTATAATTAACACAAGGTCATCTGATCTGAATTAGTATTTCATTGTTTCTGTCTAAGTTTATGCTTTTTGTTATTATTTCCTTGACTTTTGACACAACGTGATCTGATTTAGTATTTCATTGTTTCTAAGTGTTTTTGGTTTTATATTTTTATTCCATGTGCTGTAAATATATCTTGCTACTTTTTATCTGATGATGTGATATTTTTGTTAAGCACTTTGGTAACAGTTTCTGTTATAAATGTGCTCTATAAATAAATCTGACTTGACTTGACTTGACTATAACAATCTGTTAAAATACACCAAAATGCAGGAAATGGCATCTCTGTTATTCAAAATTTTCTGTGGGAGGAACCACGGAACCCCACCCCCCCACCCCACCCCACCCCCCCCCACACACACACACCCAGACCTCACCCCCACCCCCCGGCAACCGGCTTGCCCGCTGTTTTGGCATCAGCCAGTTTACAAATTAAGCCCTGGTTACAGTTATATTTTGACCTTTTCTACAAGTACATGATTTTTTTGTTTTGTTTTGAACTTCATTGGGTACATTAGAGGCCATCAAAGAAAATAATCATTGGATGTACATTTGAAGTTATTTTAACATGTTTTATACCTTAATGTACAATCCCTTATATCCCCAATCAGACTTTGGGTTACTTCATCAATCTGGTTAGAACTAAAGTCATTTTGTCTTAACTGAGGTTGTAAAAAAAAAAAAACTATCTGCAACAGGTAAGATATTAACGTTTTAATGCTACCCTAAGAACCTCACTTCAAAAGATCTGAACTATCATTTTCCTTCAGCCTCTCCTGAAAGAAACTGCAGCTACTTTTATTGCACCCAAGTGTTGCAGAAGGTATTTGCCTGTGAATTATTACTTGTCAACATGGCTTTCTTGATACCTTCAGCAAAATGATGCCCAGTTCTGTTAAGTATTCCCACAAATCAGGTTGTGACTAATAGTCTGAACACGTGTTTTTCAGCCTGTGACAACCAAGCTCCAGTGTTAATAATGTCCAGGTTTAAGGATCAAATGAATGAGCCTGAGCTTTGTTTAATTATACCCTTTGGGAGAGAAAATTCCTCCAAATGTGAAGGCATGAGCCATAAAGAGAAGGATAATCTCCTGCACCTGCAGGATGGCAGGACTTTTGAACAAATGCGTTCAACATAAATCTTCTTAGCTCCCTTTAAATGTGCTGTCGTGCAATTTACTCAGGAGGTGAAACACATGAAGACAAATCTAAACATTTCAGACAGAAACAGAATTCACACCACGTCGTAAAACCTCTGGTTCTGGTAAGACTAACCTTGTGGTTGTCTCAGAGCAGCTCTTCCACTCTCTGCTCCAGTGCTGGTGTCTGCCTCAGAGCTTATCAGGCTCCCCCAGATGGCGATTTGAGCACACTGAGGGAACGAGAGGAAGCGGGAGGAACGGGGAGGTGGGTGAAGGAGGTGAGTTATACAAAGATGAAACAGACTCTACATTTGGGCATAAAAAAGGGACTTTTCTCATTTTTGTTTTAAAGGAACAAGAACGTTTTGTGCTGCAAAACTTTAGCTGACAAAAAGGAAAATGACAACATTTGAAGTACACCCATCAGTCGAAACTAGAAAATCATGCATCGCGCCAGGTGTTTGTAATGCTTTCGTTTGCATTTGATTATTTATTTTTATTTATTTATTTGCTTGTATCTGTGTTTGTCTGCCTGCAAAATACCATATGATTTACTGACTGAATTTTATTGAAATTCTCATGAAGTAATCATGAAATGCACATCTAAGATTGCCACCTCAGCCCAAAGACCTTAAAGAAACACCAAAAACGCTACAGCTCAGTTGGGGAGCTAACCTTTGGAGTGGTAGCAAGTGAGCATTATCCACAATGCAAACTTTGTGAAATATTTCTTGCTTATATTTGGACAATAAACTGGTTCATAAATCTCTCAGTAAGTAAAGTAGACAAAGAATTACAAGAGATTACTTTTTAGAATCTGTCCACTTTATGATGGCTGCCACGGCTGATCAACCTTAGTAAACAGAAACATGGTTACAACTTAGTCATTTACATAAGTATGGAGTTGAAGTTTAATGAGGTATTTACTGAGAGTCACCCCAAAGACACACCCTGAGAACTAAAAGGATCTCACAAAATTGCTTGAAATCTTGCACAAGGTTCTATCCATAATGGTTATATACAGTGCTTTGTTTGAGCCGGATCCAGCTGGAACAAGATCCGGGAACTCTCTCATTTTGACCGGGTGCGTTCCGGCAACTGTTTGCTCAGATTCGGCAACTCACATCTCCGCCCCTAAAAGTCCAAAGTCATTGGGCATTTTTAGTTTGATTACTTATTCAAGATACAACAAGAGGAGACGTTGCCCAGTCTGTGGAGTGGATATTACATCTGCAGCAGGTGCAACAGCTCGCTCACACACTCCTGCCCAGCAGAGACGCAGAGGGCATGTCCCCACTCCCACATGGATGACGTGTCTTCCCTATATGGCAAACCAAGTGGCCCATTAATAAACAGACATGTGGTAAATGTGGCTATTAATGGGCCACTTGGCTTGCCATACCTTATGCATAGCAGCGTCTCCAGACAGCTCCAAGCGTGCACAACTGCTGACGTGAACTCATGCATACGTTTCAGACATAATAAAAAGCTTAGCTACAGATAAAAAAAAAAAACCAAGACAAAAGTTTTATGTGTATTATTCACATTAATCAGGTATCAAAACAACGGTGCTAATTTGTCAAAACAACAGTGATCAATATGTTGAAAAGACAGTCCAATTTACTTTCATTAAATAAATAAATAGATGGATGGATGGTCCTTAGTTGGACAACCGAAAAGGCAGTCGTAATTGAGATTGGAGAGTAACAACTTCTGTCCGTGAGGCTGACACATTATCCAGTTTTAAAACTAGGCTTAAGACTTTCCTTTTTGATAAATCCTATAGTTAGGGTCGGCTTGGGTTTCCTGAGCTGTCCCTTAGTTATGTTGCTATAGGCTTAGACTGCTGAAGGACAAACTGACCACATTTTTCACTCTATTACTGTTTTTACTTACTCTGCGCAACCTGTTTTGTATTGGTAATTATTTTTTCTTTCCTTATCATGTGTTTTTGTCTTTCAGGTACACCTGGACTTATATCTGGACCTACCATTCTGTGTTCGTCTGTCTCTCCTTCCTGTCCTCTCAACCAGCCAGTCAAAGCAGATGGACGTTTGTCCTGAGCCTGGTTCTGCTGGAGGTTTCTTCCTTTTAAAAGGGAGTTTTTCCTTTCCACTGTTGCCACTGTGCTTGCTCAGGATGGGAGACTGCGACGAAGCCAAGATTCAACTTGTCTGCTGGATTCCTTAGATAGAGAACTTTACTAATTGGCTTTTATGTATGTGAATGTTTCTGTAAAGTGCCCTGAGACAACTTTGTTGTGATTTGGTGCTATAAACTGAATTGAATTTAATTGAATTGAACAACAAAACCAGGAATGAATTCAGTGGAGAACAGTTCGGCTCAGAAACGTGAAGTGTGTATGTGTGTATGGGGGGGGGGGGGGGGCACTTGACAGAATTGGAGCTGCTCTATTCACACACAACCTGTTGTTGCTCTCTAAAATAGTTATTGAATAAAATGTTTACAAATGTAGAAAACCGTAGATGTTTAACAACCTGTTAAAATAGGCTACACCAAAATGCAGGAAGTAGCATCTACTTTATTCAAAAAATTAAGGGGGAAGAGGACTTGCAAGCTCCCTCCACTTCCCCCCACCCCCACCATCTGCGTTCCGGCATCGATCAGTTTGCAAATTAAGCCCTGGTTATAAGTATGCCATTTCTCAAAATAAGGCGAGTTTAGTGAAAAAAAACTCTTAAAAGGTGGTGGGAGACACGCATTGCTTCTAGGACTGCCTTTATTAGAATCTGCTTTAGAATATTAAAATTGTTTGTTTACAGAATTGAAAACATGCTCAGATTTCTGGGAGGGAATAAAATCATCAGGATCTGCTGAGGCTAAAATGCTGTCTTTACACACACACACACACACACACACATGTATATAGCCACAGGAATCATCCACATGAGCTCACAAGTTAATTGGTTGTAATGTCATTTTATCTGCTTCAGCAGGTTATTGACATCAATATCTGAAAGGCCTGTTCATCCTTCTGTCAACTCGTCTGCATGGGAGGCACCATTATCGTCTCATTATAGCTTGCACATTCACATGATCCTGACTTTTTCTCGTTCTTTGAGCTTTGGAAGCTGCCACAGCGGGCTGTATCATATTTGCAATGTCTTGTGTGTGTGTGTGTTCGTGTCTGAGTGTGTGTGTTTGTGCATGGAGGGTGGGTGGCAGAGGATCCAAGTGAGAGGTAATAAACACGCTGTTAATTTCCTGGAGCCACTCAGACAGTCCTCATCCATCTGCTTCTCCTCTTTAACAGCCCCGTGGCCTTTAAATCTTGATGTTTTTGCATGTCAGCAAAAACACCCTGAATGCCTAAATACCACAGATCGTAGAATAGAAAGGTGGTGGGGAGCAGTCATGTCTGATACCTGGTGATAATTGAAATAACACTTGTGAAGCCAGTAAAGGCGAGATCACAGACGATTACTCAGCACTACTCAGCCCAGCATTACTTAAAGGGATGCATGTCGCCCTCCGACTAGAGTATCTTACTAAAATTGTTCTTGAGAAATTACAATTTTTGTCGAAACTTCAAAAAAAAAATCTATGCACAATCTCATACAACACTGTATTGTCATATCTTGTGTGATTTTGTTCATGCTTGGAGTACATGTTGTGAAGGACTTTCAGCTGTTGTGGCTATATTGAATCTGTTTGGTTCCCACAGTTAAGCAGCTGTGTGCAATCAATCATTACTTTTGGAGAGTCTCATTCAAAACTGTCCACAGGTTCATGAGATATTTTGCACAGTGCAGTCCAGAGATATTAACACATTCACACAAAGACATTATTGATGTTTCACCTTTGGCAGCAGGTGATGACACCTCCAGCCTGTAATGGAAAGATCAGACAGCAAACAGGAATGGGGGGGAAACGTTGGGGGAAGGTAAATGGAGTTTGTCCAGGATTAATTTAGTCTTCACTAACATGCCTGAAGGTAATCAAAAAACATACTTCTTACTAGGAGCAAAAAATGCAAGCACAATCGAACTGTTAGGTTTTGAAAGCTAAGAAAAATGTATTAATATATCTATCCACCCCGAGTTTGCAGTTTACCCGTGAGATCCAACAAACTCGTGCTCTTTTAAAGGTGTGCGGGGTGTTGCCATGACCTTCACTATGAACTGCTTCTTTTCACCATCCCTTTTCCCGCTGACCCCGCTGCTGTGCCCCTTATTAATCTTCCATGGACAAAAAAATACACTCAGTTTCAGCCGAGCTCCGGGTGCAGAGGGATATCAGAGCAATCAATAAAGAGGAGCTTCTGCAAAGGAAGCGGCAGCGAAGGCTGCGCTGATGTGGGTGAAGGTGAGAATCTCATTCTGATTCTTACAATTTATTCTGCACGTGCTCCAGAGAACACAGGATGGGTTGCGTTTTCCTCACAGAAATCATCAGATTCCAGACAGACTATGAAGTACTGTTTTATTTTTGCAGTTGTCCATTAGATGGTTCAGGTTCTGTCATATCAAATTGACATGGTTATATATGCAGATAGTTTAGAACGTGAGGGTTTTTTTTCTCTATTTGTTTTACGAGTTATAAAATCTATGCAGCTTTGAAAGAGATTTGTGTTTAGGAATGACTGTTGGACATTCAGTTCAAGGCAAACTTTATTTAAACAAGTCAGTCTCACTGAGTCACAAGGACTCATTTACAATAGACCTTTTTTAAACAAAAACCATAAATGAGGTACACACAATAAACATTCATATAAAAGCATGTAAAATGAAAAGTATATTAAAGAAATTATATTAAAAAAAAACATGCCCCATTATAAAAGATTGTAAAATGCTAAAAACATGAACATATCTGCATTGATCTTTGCGTTGAAAACAGTTGTTTAAAATCCCTCAGAGAGGTCAAGGTCGAGAGCTTCAGATCTTTTTGCAAGATATTCCAGGAAACAAGAGCAGAATAAGAGAAGGCCCTTTTGCCAAATTTGGTCTGCACTGAGGGTACACTGCAGGTAATGATTTCTTGGGAGTGCGTGCTATAGCTCAGGGGTGTCAAACTCACTTACAAAAGGGGGCCTAAATTAAAACCTTTTGCAAACTAAGGGCCAATTTCAAAAAACGCACTAACTCAAATCAGATACCCAACATGTTTTCTTGGTTACAGGTTCCTCAACACGAGTTTGGTTGGTCTCATTTGATGTTCTCTGTTGTGCTTTCAACATTATAATCAAAGATTACTGAAAAAAGTAAAGAGATAGAAGTATTTTACGTTCCACATATCATCTTGGGGGGCAGATAAGATATCAACGAGGGCCACATTCAGCCCCCGGGCCTTGAGTTTGATGCATATGCTGTAGCTGCATACACCCAGTGACATGTAGGAGATGTATGAAGGCAACAGATCAAGAAGTGATTTAAAAGTGAAAATGTACCAGTGGGAGGGTCTGAATGAAGTTAATGATGACCAGTTAACCAGTGAATACACGGTGCAGTGGTGGTTACAGTAGTTACAGACAGTTATGAATCTTAGTGCACCATGATAGACAGCATCCAACATCTGCAGGGTGCTTGTAGGAGCGTTCATGTAAATAATGTCACCATAGTCAATGGAGGGAAGGAAAATAGCAGTTACAATGTGTTTCCTAGCATTCAGAGTTAGACAGGATCTATTTCTAAATAATAATAATAATAATGTGTTATGTATTGGCATCATTGTATGGTCCCATACCATGGTGAAATTGGCTCTCTGCATTTAACCCAGGTGGTGTAGTGGGCAGCTATTGAAAGTGCCCGGGGAGTATTTGGGGATGAGGTGTGCTGCTCAGAAACACTACGAGATGTGCAATGACTGGGGATCAAGAAAGCCCATTTTACTTTCAATTTCTTTACTAAATTTTCGAAATGGGGCTTAAAAGAGATGCGAATCGACCAAGATTCCCAAGTACTTATAGGAATCAACAAACTCAATAGGAACACCATTCGTAGATAAGATGGAACGGCTGCCGGTACTGACTTCCTGTTTAAAACAACATCCTTTTGGTTTTATCAGCATTAAATAAAAATATAAAAGAATTTCCAATTTAAATCAAAAGCCTAACCCAAGCCAAAACTCTATGGCTGTTAAAAAATATATGACTAAATTGAAAATCAAGCATTTAATTTATGTCAGACTTTGAAACTGTGATCTTTTTATATGAGAAGGAATGGAGATGGAGCCATTTTGATCAAATCTTGTAAACATTACGATCAAGCTCATGAAATACTGTGAAATCCTACGAACGGTGTTAACGCTCAGAGTATGTGTTGTGGATGACTTTTACCTTCCACCACACCTAGGAGACAAACCTGTATAAATAAAGGTTGAATTTAAACAAACCCCTAATTTGAGCTCAATATCTTTAAAACGGACTGAGTTGTATCTGTTTATATGTTTCTAATGTTGACCATCTGTCGTGGCCAATTTCACTGGGTTGAATCCAAAAGGTATGAAGTTGTATAGATCCAACAATTGATTACTTTCTAATAGTTTAAACAAAATTTATTCAGGGGTTCATAAGATAGTTTGCAAGCACACAGCAGAGGGGCATATTCTCTCCAGCATGTCCTAGGTCTTCCCCCAGTTGGACCTGGGAAATCTCCCATAGGAGGAGTCCAGGTGGCAGCAGATGTCTGAACCATCTCAACTGGCTTGAGAGGAGCCAGTTGAGATGGTCATTTCATAAATCACAATATGTAAAATTATATCTTCTATGGCATAAATTATTATTAAAAGATTCACTGTGTTTGGTACAGTCTGTAGACTGTCCAAAAACTCATATGAAAGGCTGTGGTCTTGAAACTTTCAAGCAGTACTACTTAAAAACAGACATGCCAGTAAAATAACATAGTGTGGATTAATAACACTGTAAACCAGCATCAGTAAGCACAATATGTTCCTATATCAATACCTGCAAGTACGTATTTTACTATTCAAAAATATGTTGAAGAAAGATTTTTTTTTAAATCCAATAATTTGAAGCATCACAATTCAAAGTTTTGGGAATTATGAATGCTACAACCTCAACATTAAACATCAAACATGCCATAAGATAATGATAATAATAAACTTTATTTCTATAGCACCTTCCAACAACGCCTGGCACTGACCAAGGTGCTTCACAAAATAAAACAAACAAAAACAGGGCACGAAAAATCAGAGCAAATTAAAAACGCAGCCAGAATAAAAGAAGGTAAAAGAGATTTTTTTTTAAAATGCTAAATACTAAAATACTAAAAGTTAAACATTAAAAGCCCTTTTAAATATGTTTTCAGTTTGAACAGAACCAGATGGCACACAGCTCATTTTCCAGGCTGTTAGGCCTGCAACAAAAAAGGATCGGACCTTGAGCAAGGCATCTCCATCAGATGTTGACCAGCAGACCGTAAGGCTCTGCTGGGCTGGTGGACTTTCAAAAGTTCTGAAATACAGGGCGGTGCAAGGCCATTAAAAGCTTTAAAAACAAAAGGCAACAGCTTGAACTGTATCCTAAACTGAACCGGGAGACAATGCAAAGAAAGGACAGAAGTGATGTGTTCATATTTACGTGTGCTTGTCAGCAAGCGAGCAGCAGGGTTTTGTACAAGCTGTAAACGGGAGATAGAAAACTGATTAATACCCACATATAAGGCATTACAGTAATCACCCCTAGAGCTCACAAAGGCATGGATGGCCTTCTCCAGATCGCTACAGCTAAGGAGGTTGGACCATTAGAACTTTAGAACATAGGTTGTGTTGAAGCTGTTGATAGCTGGGAGCTGTTGCAGACATTAGATACCTTATAAAATAACAGGCGAGGCCCCAAACTGTTGGACACTTGGAGTTGGTTGCCAAGACAGAAGGAGAAAACACTTTGCTTTAACAGCTGGATAAAAAGTCTTCAAGTATCCAGCTAGAAGGAGGAAAGTTTAAAGATGGACGCAAACCATTTTGAAATGGGTTTAAAAACACTTTTATTTTTGGCAAGTCAAATAATCTCTGAATTGTTTTTATTAATTTTTCCTCTGTGCTTTCCAATTTACTAAACCTTAAACTCACCCAGCATTTGTCATATTATTCAATCCTAGGGGTTCAAACTTTTCCAGACATAATATGAGCTATAATGTTCGCATGCTATGAGCAATATCCCATGATAGTTTAATAACATACTGGAGGTATTCTAGTTTTAGTTTTATTGTTTCTGCAGAACTGTACCTTAGATCTTAGTTTGATGGTACCGTTGGTCACATAAACACAATAAATATTAAAAATGTTTAATTTTCTTGTGTATTAATGCATTGTTTATAACTAATATACAGTAAATAGATAATATAACTAATATTATAATAAATAATATACTAATATAATTACAAAACAGATATATAACTAATATAAATATAACACTAATATAAATAGGATATTAGTGGTAATACAATAGATTTATGTAACATCATATGGAAATAAATGGCATTCTTTAAAGGAATGTATATCACTCACTAAGTCCATGCCAAAGTTTGTCTAAATGGCTAATTTATTTGTGTTTAGAGTACATGCATGGTATGACTTTCAGCTACCACCACTAAGTTTTAGCTCAACGTGTGAAAAATTGTTTGGGTTATACTCATTTAGGTTTTTGATGAGGTTGATCAGCAGAGGCAGTTATCATGAATTGATTTGCATTGAAATGTTAATCATTTGTAAATGTGCATCCAATAATTGTTTTTTTGAGCATTTCAATAAAATTCATCTTGTGGTTCACAAGTTATTTCACAAACAGACAAACGGGGTTGACTCATACAAGTACGCCAAATTTCCTGAACAAATATCTTGTGTAATCGATTAGTGTACTGAGTATGTATTAGGAATACCTCTCAGCTACTACCACATCAAATGTTGCTTAATATCTGTAAAACTAACAGACTTGTAGCCATTTTTGTGAGAGCTATTTGTTGGAAAAATGATCTCGTTCACCAACATTTACTCAAAAGAACCGCGCTCACGGCAGGTGAAGATTTTTGGCCAGATTTTTACTTGAAAGGACAAGTCACATGCGTAAATACGTGAAAACAATGTCACAAAATCAGCCTGGAACAGTGTTATCTGCTGAATTTTATAACATTAGTGTTGGAGAAAAACATTCTCGCTTTATCTTACTTACTCAAAAGAAAACGCACTCGGCAGCAGGAGAAGATTATTAACTGGTATTTAATTGCAAGACCAGAGGGAGTGGTGGTGCAGAGGTTAGAGAAGGTGAGCCTGTGATTGGAAGATTGCCAGTTCAACTCCCAGTACCGACTACATCAAAATGTGGGTGGGATAGATGAAGCACTCATACCTGCCTCCACCCTCATTTGCCCCACTCTGGGCCCTTAACCCCCACCATCTGCTCCTCTGGGGGCACTAGATATCAGCTCTCTGCTCCACACAGAGGGCTGTGGTAGCTCGGTGGTCTGTGGTTACATCAGGAAGGGCATCCGACATAAAAATAATTCCCATGTCTTTGGCGAGTTCATTCCCTGCGGCAACCCCTGAAGAAGAGAGCAGCCGAAAGAAGAAAAACTAACATAAAATACTTGCAAGGTCAGATTTTCAGGACAGGTTACATAAATATACAGAAAGTACACAGATGAAGACCAGTCATGTGAATCTGTCCCGAGCCGTCTGTTAAACTTGTTTTTATACTTTTCTCAGTTCAGCCAAGCTCACACACTCAGAGGTGTCCTTGGAACGACAGCTGCACGTTGCAGCCTCACTTACAGTAGCTCTCTGATCCAGCTCTCTACTAACCCAAACATATGGTTCATGGGCAGAGTTAGCATTCTCAGCCATAGTAGTTAAAAACATTCATAACCTTTGACACAAATTCTCTAGCACTAAGTCTGGTTGGCTGTGGTGGCCATCTTGAATTGGACTGACTCCAAATGCTATTGGTTTACAGCCAGTGATTACTTTCTGAGACTTTCACTAAAAATTGAGTACTGGTTCATGAAATATTTTGTTAAAAGACGTGTGAAAATATACACAGACACAAGTAATGTCTGCTCTCCTTTCATGGTGATGGGAAATACATATGTGTATTTTTCTTTTACAAATGCTCATTTTTTTAATAAACTTAAATGAAAAATCTGTCATTTTGATTTATAGCGCAACAACACCCTTTTCGCACCCGTCTTCAGAGCTCTTTTCTTACAACTCATGTCAGGTTGTGTAGTGACACACATCTTTTCAATCTTCCCCTTTCTTTCTTTAAGATCCAACACATTCAAATCGAATTCAAAAATGCCTTGAAGCGCATCATTAATAAATGAGAGCTCATACAGCACAAAGTCCAACAGCACACACAGCACACTGAGCTCAGACTACTCTGTCTATATATATGAAAAATAGGTGACAATATTATTTTTAAAAATGTGAATATTTGACCTGGTCGACCTGTACTTCACTGAAAGTTTTAGTCAGAAAGTCTATTTCTTTGTTCCAATTCAAAACTCATGCAATCTCAAGTCACCATGCAAAAGAAAAATTAAGTTCAAATCATAAATCTAATTCAGATCCAGATTAAAATCCAAACCGTTCATTTAAATAAGATCATATAATAAAGTAAATGTACACTACTTTCAGTAGCATGTGGAAAAATATAAAATTCCAACTTCTGTTTGCAAAATGAATTAAAACAAACACCCCAAGAAAAATTCCTCGTTGACAGCAAATGTTGGACAGAATAAACAAGTGCGATTCAACTGGTGTCCCGCGGGCGACTTTTGGCCGCAGGTGACTTCAATCCGGCACACCAATGAGTTCATAATAAAATAGTCGGGGTGGGAGAGACGGATCTGGGTTTGCGTTTTGGTTTTGTTTATTGCATTTATGATATATTAAATAATGTGAGTTGCCGCTTCTGAGGGAGGTCCGAGCCGGGGGAACTGCGTGAGCTGGAGGCGGGTCCTGGGTCCGAGAGGAGGCCGAAGGCCCCGGCTAGCAACAGCTAGCTGCAGTGGCCCGTGACCCTCTTCAAGCTCCCGTTGTAACATAACAGATCATTGTAATACTTGGTTTATTTACATAATGACTTTAATAGCTGGATGTCCGGCCCCTGAGCTGCTGGCTTTCAGTAACTGTGGCCCCCTGAGTATGGAGGACGGAATGTGACAAAATGAAATAAATAAATACATAATAATGGAATTTATTTATTTTTGTCACATTTCGTCCTCCAAACTCTGGGGGAGCTTCTATATCCCTAGCTTGGCTTAAAATATCTAACCAGTTCACGAGAGAGCAAATGAAGGTCCTGCATGGAGGGAGCTGTCATGTTTGAACTGACTTCAGACCAAAGCAATGGATTTCACATGATCAGCGTTAGTCCCGCCCTCGTCCCGCCCACTGAGTTTGACGAGTGAGACTGACAGTTAACATAATTTCATGGTGACACTGAGGGTGGAATGTGACAAAATTAAATAAATCATGAAATAAATAATTGAATTGTGTATTTAATGATTTAATTGAATATTTGTGTATTTAATCATTTAATTGTGTATTAAATGATTTAATGATGTATTTAATATTTAAATGATACATTTCATTATTATGTATTTATTTCATTTTGTCACATTCTGTCCTCCAACGTATGGTGACAAAATTAAATAAATAAATAAATCATGAAATAAATAATTTAATTGTGCATTTAATAATTTATGTGTATATTTGTGTATTTAATAATTTAATTGCATATTTAATGATTTAATGATGTATTTAATATTTAAATGATCCATTTCCTTATTATGTATTTATTTATTGCATTTTGTCACATTTTGTCCTCCATACCTGAGCAGTTCAGTTGAACAGTCCTGGAATGGACCACTTCCTTCAGACCTCAAGTGAAATTTGACACAAAGGACTTTTGCAAAGCAGGTGCAGATCAGTCTTGACTTCCTGTTTCACATTTACAGTGATTGCAACATGATTTGAAGATGAGGAAATAAGGGAACTTGGATTTTTTTTTCAGCTTGGAGTATGATGAATCTTTTCCTTACATATCTAAACTGACCCGGCTCCAGAAGAATTTAGCTGGTGGGCTGAGGAATATTTTCTGGAGGCCCAGTAAATAGTAATTTTATTTTATATAAATACATAAATAAACGTTTATATAGCCTTTCAACTGAAATAACCATATGTTGTTTATTAATACAAAACAAATAACTTAAACAGTGACATCACCAGAAAATGCTGAGAAAATGTTTGCATAAACAATTTTTGCATAAATCTTAGAAACTAGCACTGCATTAATCATTGTGTTTGAAACACATCAACACTAGAAACTTGAAAGCAACATGAACTCCTGAAGAGAGGTGAAAATGTTGTAAAAAAAAAAAAAAAATACTGAACATTTTTAACATTTCCACTCTTTTGTTGAACAAACCTGACATGCAAATAAAATAAAAATAAAAACTCTATGGAAAATCCATCTTTAAAAAAATCATTGAACTCAATAATCAGATTTTCTGCCTCTCTGTAGTAAAAATGCATTGAACAGGTTCATCTTTTCAGACTCTTGAGTAAGGAATCCCTCTGCCTGTACGAACATATTTCGGTCTAATACAGCTGCAGTCTGCATTTCCCAGATGAAGCATCGTCCCTGCTTGTATTACCTTTGCTCATGTTTTTGTTAAGCCAAGTTCTGATGTCCATTGTGGCATATTACCTTATCAAAGTGTCTTCTTCGCCTTCTTCTTGCGATATTATTAGTGGTTAAAAAACTAGTTTGACTTCTTTACAGCCTCTAAAAGTCCAGTTTAATCGCCTACAGCACCCTATGCTGGTTGTCTTGAGTCAATACGTTGCATAGGTTCAACTTATTTACACCTTGTTGTAATCTGTTTTAGGGCGGGGGGATACCTGAATGGACGGGCCCGGACCAGCTGGCCCACCCTCTGGCGCCAGGTCCATCTAAACTGCTCACTAATTTTATTTTTTATTTTTTTGGTAAAAGCTCCTAATTAAATTTGACTATGGCATTTAAATGTACACTATTAAGGGTCCCAGTTAAGTAAATTACACTATTAAAATACACTATTAAGCACAGAAAACGTCAATTTCATGAGAATTTTAAAGCTGAAGAGGTAAACCTTAGCCTTGGTTCTCGAATTTGTGCTCAGATCAGCAAGAGTCTGTGCATGTCATATTTTTATGCAAATCTGCCCAGAAATCCTGCATTTCATGAAACTGTCAAAGAATCGAAGCATCTTGTCAGGATTTGTTTCATGACTCAGATGAGAACTTGCCATCCTCGCATGCATTTTTAAAAGGCTGACTCGAAAGCAAACAATTTCAGTATTAATATGTGCACACATGCAGAGCAGGAAGTAGATTCTTCCCATCAGTATTTCAGATCAGCAGCTCCAGGACTGAACTGCTAGATGCACTGATAGCGAGCAGAATACTGAGTTCGCAGGGCTGATATATTACTCTTCTGACAGTTACAAGAAGGAGGATTTGCTCTTCATTCATGCTTTGGGCTGCACTCCATTGATCTCTCAGGATAAAACTCTTAAGACTTCGCAGAGCAGAAACAAAAACCTTAGAAGGAATCTATAAGCAAGAGCTGGGATCATGCAGCACAAGTGTGGCCTTGGCTCGAGGAAACATGATATGAGTGCACAATCTAATGACAATCACAGATTGCAGCAACCACATATACACATCTTCATATTATAAGATTTAATTAAAAGTTTGTCATCAATACCCAGGGTACTTATAATAACAATTTAGAAATCTATCCATCCATCCATCCATTTTCTTTACCCGTTTGTTCCATTTTGGGTCACGGGGGTCGCTGGTGCCCATGTCCAGCAATCACTGTGCGAGGGGCGGGGTACACCCTGGATGGGTCGCAAGTCCATCACAGGGCCACATAGAGACAAACGAGACAAACAACCATTCACTCTCTCACTCACACCTAGGGACAATTTAGAGTTACCAATCAGCCTAACATGCATGTTTTTGGTCTGTGGGAGGAAACCGGAGCACCAGGAGAAAACCCACGCATGCACGGAGAGAACATGCAAACTCCACCCAGAAAGGCCCCTGGACCGGGGTTTGAACCAAGGACCTGCTCGCTGAGAGGCAGCAGCTCTACCAGTTGTGCCACCGTGCTGCCCTACAATTTAGAAATTTTAGACTCAAATTTTATATTTTTTTGTCAACATTTAGTAATTTTTAAGTCAAAACAAAGATAAATTCACAACAATCGTGCAGTTTAATCACCACTTGAGAGCCTATAATATTATTCGATGCAGGATTTTATTTTTTTTTTCTGTTAGCTTTACAATGAATCAATTATTTGTAGTACTTCAAGACATTTTTTTCCTGCTAATAAACAAAATATTAATCAGATTTTTTTCAGCATGCAAAATGCATATAGTTTTTAAGTATTTAAGTCTATGAATGGCTCTGAATATCCAAGTCAGCTAACTTGTTAAAGTCAATGTATTTTTCATTGAAGGCATAATAAATAGTACTGAGAATGTCCTTTACAGCAAAGAATAACCTCTGTTGTTTATTTTAGATTCTGGAAGTTGTGGCAGAAAAAAGGAAACGATGGACACATTTATTATTATAAATCTCATATATACAGTTTTTCCCTCTGATTGTGGCTTCTGGTGGTGTGGTTTTGAGTTTGATGGTTACATTAATGCTTACCTTGTTATTTAAGGTAGACAATGTCCAGTAAGATTTTTTTATACTTCTTCTTTTATGATGTTAATTTCTGAAAATAACTGAAAAAAGTGCCATGTAAATAAAATTATGGACACCGTGGTTTAATATGGTCACCCTGCAACTTTTAGCAATTTTTATAAACATCCATCCATCCATCCATTATCTTTACCCGCTTCTTCCTTTTTGGGTTGCGGGTGTCACTGGTGCCCATATCCAACAGTCACTGTGCGAGAGGCGGTGGACACCCTGGACAGATGGCAAGTCCATCACAGGGACACGTCGAGACAAACGAGACAAACAAACATTCACTCTTTCACTCACACCTAGGGACAATTTAGAGTTACCAATCAGTCTAACATAAATGTTTTTGGTCTGTGGGAAGAAACCGGAGTATCTGGGGAAAACCCATGCATGCATGGAGAGAACATGCAAACTCCACCCAGAAAGGCCCCTGAACCGGGATTTGAACAAGAGTCAGCAGCTCTGCCAACTGCACCACTGTGCTGGACTTTTATAAACAAAATTTAGAAAATAATATGTACTAGGCATGTACATTTTCTATACTGGTTTCTATTTTTTTTTACATACTTATCCAGACTGGTACAGGACTTGTATGAGGACAGCAGGACAGTGGTGAAATGTGCTGTAGGAGTGACAGATAGCTTCAAGGTGGAGGTGGGAGTGCATCATGGATGAGTTCTGAGCCCCTTCTTGTTTGCTCTGGTGATGGACCACTTAACAGATGAGTTTGGGCAGGAATTCCGATGGACTATGATGTTTGCAGATGACATTGTGATCTGTGGTGAGAACAAGGAACAGGTGGAAGAGAATTTGGAGAGGTGGAGGTATACACTTGAAAGAAGAGGAACGAAAGTCAGCTGTAGTAAGACAGAGTACATGTGTGTGAATGAGAGGGAGGCTGGTGGAACAGTGAGGCTACAAGGAGCAGAGGTCACAAAGGTGCAGGACTTCAAGTACTTGGGGTCCACTGTCCAGGAAAATGAGGAGTGTGGTAAAGAAGTGAAGAAGAGAGTCCAGGCAGGATGGAGTGGATGGATAAAAGTTTCAGGAGTGATTTGTGACAAAAGGATGTCAGCAAAGGTCAAAGGAAAAGTTTACAAGGCAGTGGTGAGACCAGCTATATTATATGGTCTGGAGACAGTGGCACTGACAAAAAGACAGGAGAAAAAACTGGAAGTGGCAGAAATGAAGATGCTGAGTTTCTCCTTAGGAGTGACAAGGAGGGATAAGATTAGGAATAATATCATCAGAGGTACAGCACAGGTTGAACAACTGGGAGATAAAGTTAGAGAGGCCAGACTGAGATGGTCTGGACATGTCAAGAGGAGGGACAGTGGGTATACTGGTAGAAGGATGTTAGAAATGCAGCTGCCAGGGAAAAGACAAAGAGGAGATATATGGATGCAGTTAGAGAGAACATGGAGGTAGATGGAGTGAGGACAGAGGATGCAGAGTGAGATGGAGGAGGATGACTCACTGTGGAGACCCCTGAAGAGGGAAAAGCTGAAAGAAGAAGAAAACTTATCCAGACCTGGAAAAGAATCAAATAAAACTTCAAACTTGTCTGAACTTTTCATGGTAGTTAAATATCACCCATCACTTATTATGCCAAAGTTTTGAACTAAAACGATCTCATGATGACAAATGTGATGAGGTTAGTTCAGTTAAAATTAAAAATCAGTTGTATGCTGAGTTATGCACAAAACTAGAATATCATACACAATCTGTTAGTGCACAAAATATGACTTGTGAATGACCTTTTGGCAACTACAATTTCTAATTTTAGTCCAATCTTTAGAAATTGACTGTTTTAGCCATTTTTGTGTTTGTTAAGGTCACTTGTCTGTGGGAACCATCTTAAGTTGGTTGACTCCAAATTTTAACCATGTGCATCAAAATTAATTACCTTCCAAAGGGTTTATTAAAATATGATCAGCGGATTTAGAAATATTTTGCTAACAGACAAACAGAGTTGACTCCAATATTTATAGGTTAACTTTTATAGATAGCTCTAGCAAAATCAGTTGGCACTCAGAGTATGTGTTAAGAATGACTCTCAGTTACTGCCACACCAAATATTAGTTTATTGCCTATAAAATGCCAGAATTATAGCTATAATTGGATTTGATAAGTTTGATTAGCTGTGGTGGTCATCTTAAATGACGTTGTCTCAAAAAAATAATTAATTGTAGATGCTCGTCTAAGGGATACTGTAGGAGTTCTATTAAAATCTGTTTATGAATCCATCTGTTTGTGATATTCTGCTAACACCAGACACATGAACACACAAAAACAGGCAAAAACATCATCGCCTGCCTTTTCCTTTTTGGAGGAGGGTGATAAATAATGTGTTTGCACACAGTTTATTTTTCCTTCTGCCACTTTTCAAACACACACACTTGTTTTCATTTGTTTCAACCCTGATACATCAGTGACAAATCCAAATTGAAAATAAAAATCAAAACCAACACAACTGCTTGTGCACCAAATGTGCGACAGCTTGCAGTAAACCCATCCAGCATAAATTGGACCAGTTATTCCCCTCCTGCCACGAACACTCTCAGAGTTGACTCAGAGCCGCTCCTGCCACGGCAGCCGCTGCTGCTTGTTTTCGTCTGCTGCTATTCAACTGTGTCACCACCAAGCTGGCTTCTGCAGATCTCCCCGACTGCCAGGAAAGCTCAGTTAGCCAGCTAAGTCCTACCAGGAATATCAAGTACATGTTCAGACATACTTGAGAAGATGTGGCGATCGACGCCTTGGTGTTCAGTCTTACAAAGACAAAGCCCCATCATCTGACTGTGCTGCTCATCAGAGGCCAAAGATGACTCCAATGATGGCTCCAAGCTTCTCACATACTGTATGCATTCAGGTTAACAGAGCCTGAGCAAACACAGAACGCCCTCACATACGAGAGCAAAGACACAGACTTCAATGCACGCTGATAGCACGCCATCAGAGACAGCAGAGAGGGCACTGTGCCCTGGCTGTTGAACACCATAGAACATGAACGATATGGCACTCTGCCTGCAGGTCCAGCGTGCCACTCGGCTAAATGGTTTCAATTCTCTTCCTCTGGGCTGACATGCACTCGTGCAACCTTTATTTATCACTCTGCCCCAGTCTGCATGTCAAAATGGACTAAAAGCTTCTCACTAATCATTGTGAAAGTCCAATTCAAAAACTAGAAAAATTGCATTTCCTGTGAAAATGCAGTGTGAATGCTTTTTGCATAAGAAATTGGTGAAAAACAGCTGAAATTAACTTAAAAAAATCTGAAATGTGGCTGAAAAAAAATACTAAATTAGCAGAAGAATGCAGAAAGAACACATATTTGCTGAATTAGGTTTAAATAAGCAGAAATGGGCACAGAAATTAGGAAATAAGCTAAAAACAAAACCTAAAAATAGCAAGCAAGGACCTGAAAAGTAGCTGAAACAGCAAAAAGAAGCTTAAGTTACCAGAAGGAAGTGGAGGGAGCACATTTTTGCTTAATTAAACTGAAAAAAGTTGAAATTATAACAAAAAATCTGGAAATAGCTGAAAAGGCTAAACTTAGCAGAATACAGCTAAATAGTAGCTGAAATAATTGAAAATAGTGGAAATAAACTGAAAGGAGCACAACAAGCTGAAATTAGCAGAAATCCTTTAATTAGGCTGAAAGTAGCAGAAATTAGCACAAATAACTTGAATTAATCTGAAAACAGCTGAAATTAGCTAAAAATGTTAAAAAAAAGTAGCTGAAATGGTAGAACAAGCTTAAATTAGCTGAAGAAAGCAGAAAGAACTTGTTTGCCCGATTTGGCTTAAAGAAGCAGAGATGAGCACAAAGAAGTAGATATCTGAAAAAAATAAAATTAAATTACCTAAAAAAACAGCTGAAAGGTAGCTAAAAATGAGAAAGAAGCTTAAAGTACTAGAAGTAAGTGGAGAGAATATGTTTTTGCTGAATTACAGTAGGTGGAAAAAGTAGAAATGAGTGCATAAAAGATGGAATTTGCCCCCCCAAAAAAGCTAAAATTAGCATAAAAATAGCTAAATAGTCACTGAAATAGCAGGGAAATGCTGTAACTAGCATAAACAAGCAGAAAGGAACAGAAAGAAGTTAGAAGAAGCACAAAAATATTGTAGTTAGCAGAAACAAGTTGAAAGGAGCACAAAACAGCTGAAAAAACAGCTGAAAGTAGCTGAACAATAGTTAAAAATTGCACAAGGAAGCTGAAAGAAGCTGAACCAGAACAAAATGTGAAAGGAGCAGGAAAAGGTTGTAAACAGGTGTAGAGATTTGAAGGATGTAAAATGAGCTCAATTCATTTTCTAAGAGTGAAAAAAGTGGCAGAAAGGGCTAAATATTTCAAAAAAAGCTAAAGTTGCACCAATACCAAAAGTCGTAGCAGGACTGTCCTGAAAAGGCTGAATGTTTTGATTTATGATTTGTTGAAATAGCACAAAAATTGTGGAAAGAGAAAGATGCTGAAAAATGTATGGAAGAAAAATGGATCACAATACTGTGAATGTTTCATTATCATTCACACAATAAAAAGATGGAGGGTATCTTCTGTTAGGCATTACATGAACAAACAACGGCCTAAATTGTAACCACAGCTGCTCAGTTTGAATGGTTCCATAGTTGTTTTAACCTAACAAGGCTATAATGTCATCAGTTTCTAATCCAAAGATCTGATAGTCTTTCTGGGCTCACTGCAGAACAACACCTTGCAGCCATTGAAACATGGTAACAGAAGAGTTCCCACACTTTCAACAAACTGCAGAAAATGTCTTAGAATTAGAGGCCAGAGGCATCATGTGAAATTCTCTTTTTTACATTTCCTAATGTTTGAACAAAACTCATTCATAAAAATCCAACAACTGTAAGTTTCCTCGCTGGTTCCTATGTGAACTGCTTTTAACGCTACAGCCTGCATGCCTCACAGAACTCTGTGTGCTGAATTTATGAGGACAAACTAAGAAAAAGTTGCAGCAACATATTGAGAAGAGGGGAGGACAAAATGTGGGAATTAAATTTGAGTCCCTGCTCGTTCAGTCCTGCACTCAGTTGCAGAGTGCACCTCTCAGGTCGCCATTTGCCCATTTCTAGCTCTAGAGAGAGGGAGGGATGTGAGGAGCTAAAAGACGTCCCCGCAGCAGATGGCAGGGCTGTGTTGAGCAGAGGTAAGAAATGAGCCATCAGCCTGAACTAAAATGACAGCCTGTTACCTCTTTAGCGCTTAGCTTTAAGTACACCTGACCAGATTGGGTCTGTATGATCATCGCTCTGTCATCATGCTGTCGTTCTGTTGACAGAAACAACCAAAGGCTGATCTGCTTTAGTGATTACTGTGGTGGTGCACAACATGAACACAAAACCAAAAGCACAGGCACATTTCTAAATGAATAAAATGCTTTTATTGTGCTTTTTTTTTTTTTTTTGTCAGATGTGTTTTCTGAAATGTTGTGAACTAGTTTTGTTGTCTTTATTCACTGAAACCAAAATGTTCCATTTTCTTGTTTTGTTTAAAAAAAATCTAAATAGTTTCTAAAATATCATTTTAATTTACACTTTCTAAAATAATCTGCCATTTTGATTTTACTTTGTTTATTTAATTATTCAATTATTGTAGTTATCATTGTCATATTTTAGGTTCAGGTTCTTTTTGATTATTATTATTATTATTTTCATCTATATTTCGTGCTTTGCTGTCCCGCGTCACAAGGAGGCAAATTTGAAATATCCTCAGGCCATCCGTCAGTTCATCTTGTGAGCATGATAACTTAAAAAATAAGTATATATATATATATATATATATATATATATATATATATATATATATATATAATCAGGTCTCTCTTGTAAATGAGTCCTCGAGGCTCAATGGGATTTACCTGTCTAAATAAAAGTTGAATGAAAAAAAATATATATATAAACAGTAGTCCCTTGCTACTTCGTGGTTTGTTTATCACGAACTCGCTCTATCGCGTTTTTTTGTGCCTTTTTGTTTTCATTCAACCTTTATTTAAACAGATAAGTCACATTGAGCCTAAAAGACTCATTTACAAGTGAGACCTGTTTGGACAGAGAAAAAAGTGGTCAAATGGACACATGTAGGAATTGGAGGCGAAAAAATTCCTATCAGACTTTTTTTTTCCTGCCTGAGAAAGAAACCCCTGCAATATTAAAAAAACACCTCGCACAAACAAGCACATATTGACATAGACATTCAGCAGAGGGGGGAGTCGAGAGTGGTGAGCATGTTCATAGATGCTCTTGAGGGCACTGTAAGAGTTCTGATAAGGATGGAATAATCAGTCAATGTCCTCCGGTGAGATCCATAAACATTCTCAAGGTATGTCGAGGAATGGCCAAGAATAACGTCTATGAGAACCCAAGAGTCCTGAAATGATGGCACAATGTTTATTCAGCTGGTTTCATCTGGTTATCAGTTGAAAATTCCTCAGGGAGGGGGAGGTGAGCATCAGATCACATGTTCTCCAGGCGAATTCAGATAAGATGGCCTTCAAGGCCAGCCAAGGGAGCCAAATTCCGATAAACACACAGTTGTTTTGGGGACAGGCAGAACTTAATGACATCTGCCTTGAGTCTATGTTGGTCCACTCGGTTCCAAGATGTCCAAAATACATGGCTGCACCAAAGGAATGTGCCTGAGTAAAATCCCCAAGATCTGATCCATTCTGCCCAAAGCATTTGAGTCTGGGTACTCAAGACACGAACCAAGCCATCATAAAGGCAAGCAGCGTGATCGGGTCCAAATTTGCTGCCGACGACTTCCTTGATTGTAGATAAAACCAGCAACCAGCCCAATCCAAAAAGCAGGAACCAGTTATTGAAAATCCAATGAAATATGCATCCTTAAAATCCACAAATGGCAGCAGAGATAGACACATCATCAAGTCTTCAAGTCGATGAGATATCCAGCTGTGTGCATGCCAACAGGGCAAATCAGCTCACCTAAATACTGTCTTCTCTTCAAAGAAATGTTGTAAATTGAGTTGAGGGACCAACTGATCAAAAAGTCCATAATTATATTATTATTATTATTATTATATTGTTGTCCATAGTTATAGTTCAGACAGAGCAGCAAAGCAAAGCAGAGAGGGAGGGAAGCATCCGATCTCAGCGAGAGCAAGTGGTGAAACATTTAAAAGTGTGTGTGTGGGGGGGGATGAAACAGCCATTCTGATCATTTAGAGACTATGCTTTCTACTTTCTATGTTTTTAATTTTGCTTAAAAGTATAGTTTCCTCAAATGATTTGGGTGGCCAAAGATTAATCTATTTTGTTGAAGGCCACCATTGGCCACCCCCTGGCACAGACAGTGCACCTGGTCATGGATGGAAAAGCTCCCTCTGCTCGCAAGGATCTGTCACTCTGCCATGACTTGGACAAGCAAAAAAACAAAAATAAAAGGAAAACCTACCTATGTATTTATACTCAGTGTACAGTATATATATTACCCACTTGAATTAAAACAACAAAGTTTACATGTATTTGCATTTCCTGTACAGAAAACACTCACCTCAGAAACAACATTATTCACTGTTCAAACCTCTCTGTGATGGGGGACATTGCTGAACTGCTTGTTTACATTACAGTAAGTTATTATAGTTGTAGATATTGTCTATTTTTTTTTGTTTGTTTCAAATAGTTTTGACCTTGAATTTTAAATAGCTAACCTCCATCTATTTCACCATCATAGGCCTGAGTTTCTACTCACCAATCACCTCCTTCAGCAAATATTCTCCCTGAGCCTCATCGCCATTTTTGTTTGGATTTTCTGTGCTCCATTTTTATGATTAATTAAAGTTTTATTTTTGTTCCTGAACGTGTCTCCTAGTCTTGCATTTGGGTCTTTTCACCTCTACTTATAATAATTTCCAATAAGTTAATATTGTTTTGTGTTTGATCTTGCTGTTTCCCAAAATGTGTTTTGCATTTTCTGTCATATTTGTGTTATATTAGGTCTCATTGTTGCACTCACCTAAATTCTGCTGTGTACTTTAATTTATCATTGTGTTTCAGCAAAAGTGGGATTCTCCATAGTTTCTGTCTACAAACAGTAAAAATGTCTGCATATTCAGAATAGTTAAATATCCAGACTAAAAGCTTTATATTCAATTGGAATCTTTATACATCCCTTATCCTGATTAAAGACTAGTAAAATGATGAAAAGTCAGCCGTGCTTGAAATTTACGACCCTCGGATGCAATAACAAAATGCTAATGGCCCTTTGTATCTCCAAAAATAAGTCTGCTGTTACTTAAACTCCCTAATAAGTCGCTGCTGGTTCCCGCACAAGAGCAAGTAATCATCTTCTTTGTCAGCGTAAGAACAAGAGTGTTTTACTGGGCGCCTCTTTACACATAAATTCTTGCAAATGATTAAAATAACATTTCTATTTGAGATTGAAGCATTCCATTTGCAAGGAGGCACAAAAGGATGAGAGGTTCTTTAATGCCTTCCCTTTCAGTGAATAAGGTGAGACGGATTTAATGCGGCAGCTTTCCAAGCAGAAGATACAGCATTACAATGCAGGGACTTGACAAGCACGTACGGCTTAGCTTACATTACATGAGGAGGAGATAAGTTGAGGATGCTGCTCCAGAGGAAATTACAGACTTGTAGATAGTATATGCTTTGACGGGGCTTTAGGAGTTATGGAAGGCACCTCTGACCATTAGAGGAACATAGACAGCAATAAAAATCCTCAACCCAATAACTATTGCTTTCAATTCATCCAGGGTTTTTTTGTTTGTTTGTTTGTTTGTTTGTTTGTTTGTTTTTTCCCCATGTTAGATATTTTAATGTTCATGGTTCTTTATTGTCATTTGCATCACATGTGGTACATGAGGTGGAATGAAATGGTGTGCACAGGGTCCCAGTTACATCCAACAATAGCAAAAATATAAATAGTAAAAGAAACAGTACTAAGGATCTAAGATATAAACTAAGGAATACGCTCAACATTAATAGTACAAAACAAAACATCAAACAACAGCAGCATTGTAATGATTTGTATACAAGTTGTTTTTTCCTTCTTGCTCTCAGCGAAGGCGGACACTTTTCCCTCTTTCTCCTTCCCTGCTCTGCTCTTTGTCTGTGAACATTTATATGTCTTTATGTCACCTGCATGTTGTGTGTGTGTGTGTGTGTGCTGTTTTTTTTTTTTTTTTTTTTGTTTTTTGCAGCCTCATGCTGTGTCCTGTTAGGGACACAGTGTGTGAGATATGATTTTTTTTCTTTACCTCCTCTTCCCTCGTGTTCCCCTTTTTCTAATCTAACAAAAAAGGAAGTGCCTCTCAGTGAGGCTGCAGCCTCAGACACCCCATCTACCCTGTCTGTTGTTTGTTTGTTTATGTTTCTTCAGATGGGCTGGCTGTACTGAAACGTAATTTCATTGTGCTTCTGTGCAACGACACTAAAGCTGATTCTGATTCTGACAAGAGTTTACTAGTAATAAATACTGCCCAGTTTTTCAAATGCTTCAATGGAAAATTAAGTAATATCAGTCATATTTTATTTCTACAAGTAGAAAATAACACATTTTAGTTTACTC
>NC_056509.1:27007739-27018591 GCF_014905685.2 Nematolebias whitei
TTTATATATGTATGTATGTATGTATGTATATATATATATATATATATATATGTATATATATATATATATATATATATGTGTGTGTGTGTGTGTGTGTATGTATATATATTCCTATTACAATTTACATAATGGCACTTCAAGGGTTTCAGTGATATGATCATGAACAGTTAGTATCTTATCTGTTGTAGATAACTTTTTAAGCTTAAAGCAAAAAAAAAAGCTTTTTTTAGTGAATGTCGTTAGGTGGAAAAAGTTTACCTGACAGGACTGAAGTGCTAACAGCTTGTCCAAGCAGTGAGTCCAAGGTGAAGTTTGGCTTTAAAACTATTTTAACATAACTCCAGTTGACTAATCCTGCAGAAATGTTATGATCTTCCACCTGGAAGTGTCCCAAGATTCATCAAAAGTGTTACAGCTAACTGCTGCTTTTTATAACATTTTGTTAATAACTATGTACCGGCAAACTGATGGAAGTGTACAGGTTTATGAAATAACTTTCAAATGAATTGCTGTGAAATTTTTGAGACTGAAGTTGTTTTAATCTTTCTGTTGCCCTGGGGTTAAAAAGACTGTGAAGTGTTTGTTTTAAAACTGAGGCCCCCTTTTACCTGCAGAAGGGTTCAGACTGCAGCAGCTACTTTGTGCCTTTTGGTTTGGAATAACCAGTCAGGTCAAAAGAAATTCTCCTAATGGGGTCATTGTAACAGTTACTTATTAAATGTAAGATAATAATTGCTTACAAGCTTTTCATAGAACCCCACTTCAATACATCTACTTTGTTTCTTTGAGCATTTACTTCAAACATTGGAGGTTTAATGACTCTTTCTGTGGTCCTGACTAACAAATACCTCTGTTAAAAACAGGCTAGTACACTTCTGTTCTGTTACAGTGCTTGTCCCTATTTTACTTTCTTGTTTAACAGTTTTAGACAATTGTAACCATTTATTTATAGATGACCAAGTTTGTGCTAATAAACGTCATTCTTTTCCATCCATCCATCCATTTTCTTTACCCGCTTATTCCATTTTGGGTCACGGGGGTCGCTGGTGCCCATGTCCAGCAATCACTGTGCGAGGGGCGGGGTACACCCTGGACGGGTCGCAAGTCCATCACAGGGCCACATAGAGACAAACGAGACAAACAAACATTCATTCTCTCACTCACACCTAGGGACAATTTAGAGTTACCAATCAGCCTAACATGCATGTTTTTGGACTGTGGGAGGAAACCGGAGTACCCGGAGAAAACCCACGCATGCACGGAGAGAACATGCAAACTCCACCCAGAAAGGCCCCTGGACCGGGGTTTGAACCAAGGACCTGCTCGCTGAGAGGCAGCAGCTCTACCAGTTGTGCCACCGTGCTGCCCCACGTCATTCTTTTGTCTTTCTTAAATAATATCAAAGCAGTCAAGTTTGTTTCAATTCCAAGTCCACGTTTCTTTAAATCTTTATGCTCCACAAGTTGCAGGGCCAATGACAACAAGTGCAGTATGAACATTAATTTTCATTGTTGCTGTTGTCTGGAAACACTATATGATCCAAGTGAACATTTGGCTGAACTGAGCAACACTGTGCTGGCAGACATTTTGGTGTAGACAGTGGTTATTTGGCAAAGCCGAGACCTTACAGTATCATAAACTCAAACTAAACTAATAAGGGCACAAATAATGAAGAATTAAAGTTTTTTTTTTATCCACTAAGTGAAAATTGCAATGTTCAGTCAGGAACTACACAGAAAAATAATAAAAGGATTAATATTTATTAAATGGTTAACAATCACATATTTTTGGGTGGAGATGTAAAAAAAAAAAAAAAGAACAAGTATAAAGGAATTCCACAAAATTAAGCTTTAAATTTGACCAGTAATGATGTTCTGTAGCAACATAACACCGGTGTACGTAACCGGAGCTGGATCATCTTGAAGCTGTCCACAGCTGGTGGTGGATTTTCAGAGTTTGGATGCTGACGTGCACGCCTGCCCGGTAAATCCCCCAGATTTCTGATGGGGTTTAGGTTTGGCGAGGGAAGAAGTGGTGCATGTTTGAGTTGGTGTACAGCACCATGTCAACTGGACTGGCTGAAGAGCAGAATGACTGGCTGCAGTATTTCACTGGGAAATACATTAAAAATGTATTTTTTTCCTTTAGTGAACTGAATATCACCGTGCAGATAAACTCTAACATCCGCCCACACAGTTCTGGAGCTTTCTACAGCTGCCAGCTGGAGCAAAATATCACTCGAGTTTGCCTGAAATCTACATGTGTCAAACAATCTGCTCTGAAACACTCAAATGTCCCAGACTCTGTCTCATCATAGACCGGTGGCAGCTTGTGATTCAAGTTTTTTTAAAATGTATTTGGTGCTTTTATAGTTGTTTTTTTTTCCTTTTTCTTTGTCTGACAAGCAAAAGTCACATGTGACTGACCTGGTCGGACACGTCTGAGCGGCTGTAGTAAAACGTGGCATTGCTGTAAATGTAAATGCAGATTGATAATCAGACACAAAATGACCAGTTTTTTTAGGACTTTGCCAGCTGTAAAATCGTGCTGACATGCAAGACCGATTTCATTTTATGGTACTTTGGCCATGTACCTCACAATTTTGGTGAGACTGGTCAAAAGGTTTGTCAGCTCAATTTTTTGAGTGAAAAATCACTCGGCTTGCTACAAATTCCACGTTTTTTTTTTTCAGAGTCAGAGAAGTGGAACAGGAGAAGTTTTGATTTAGTTTCTCAAAGTTTTCTCTTAGTAAACAAGCTATTGGCACTAAAAAATGAGACACTATGATTTATTCTTGGGTTTAGTTTGCAAACCATCATCCTGCAAGGATGGGAATTTTAAGGTTTTGACAAAAGGAGAAGAAATTTTCAGCTTTATTTTAAAAATAATTAACTTGATTATATATTTTTTTAAATAGTTAAAAGGCTGTCCACATTGTGTGTACAGAACTAATTAGAACTTGTGTCTTTATCTAGGTTCTGCAACGTGCTTTACAATACATTGCTCCACCTAAACATGAGTACGGTGGTTTTTATATTATATTTTCACACCATGTAGCATGTTCAGTTCTTTTGATGAGCATATCATGTGCAGTAGAACGGGGTATGATGTTTTGCTAACGAATATTTTTGCATCCTGGAGTGGCTTGGGATCAAATTCTTGACCCTCTTTTTGGAAGACAAACTCACCGCTGAGCTAAAGCCACTTCACAAAACACAGTTAGGTCAATTAATTAAACATTCAGGCAAGAAACATTTGTTTTCTGGCTGCTGAGCACAGCATTAATAACTGAACAGTAGGTTTATTTTTTATAAATCTTGATTCCTAATGTATGAGCTTTAGTTTTATAAATATATTGTTCGATATTTTCAGGCCGTACAGTTTGACGTAATAAACAGAAATATTGGCAGTTTTAAGAAAGGCAAATGAAGGCATTAAATAAAATGAAAGAACGGATGGAAAAATGGCAAGTGTTAGTTTCATGAAGGTGATAAGTGAAGGCCATCAAACATCCAAGAAACGATTCTGTCCATTAGCATAAAACGGAGTGTGTTGCAGCGTTATTGGGCAATGATCGAAACAGGTTGCACTTAAATTAGTTTTAAACATGAAACATGTATATAATCTATGAAAATAAATGTGAATTAAGCAGAATTTATATGTTATTTGTCCTAAATGGAAAACGGGAAGATAAAACTAAAGTTACTGCAGCAGAAACCAAATCTCCACTTCTTTCTGTTCATGTACAAACTAGAGTTAAGAGGGAGCTGAGCTGTATGTCCCACAAGTCCTTGGTTCAGAATGGTGCTGGTCAGATCATAAAGTAGATTCTTTGATTTTTCCATCCATATATTCATCATCTTTACCCACTTCTTCCTTTTAGGGTTGCGGGGGCCACTGGTGCCCATGTCCAGTTATCACTGTGCGAGAGGTGAGGGACACCTGGACAGGTCTCCAGTCCATCACAGGGACACATAGAGACAAATGAGACAACTATTCACTCTTTCACTCACGCCTAGAGACAATTCAGAGTTACCAGTCAGACTAACATGCATGTTTTTGGTCTGTGGGAGGAAACTGGAGGACCCGGAGAAAACCCACGCATACACGGAGAGAACATGCAAACTCCAAACAGAAAGGTCCCTGGTCGGGGTTTGAACCAGGACAACCTGCTTGCCGAGAGGCAGCAACTCCACCAACTGTGCCACCATGCTGCCCTTGTTTGATTTTTAATTTGTTAAATTGATAATCGTGTCTGACTGTGGCAACAAAATTTCTTCTGGTAATAAGTGGCATGTTTGTTAGTGTTCCTCAGAAGTTAGTACTGAGAAACAACATTAATCAATGATTTTAACAAGTAGAGTGGGAGCCCCTCCAGTTAAGTATCATACTGTATATTTAATTCAATTCAATTCAATTTTCAATTCAATTCAGTTTATTTATATGGCACCAAGTCACAACAGAATAGAGCTGTCATTTCTTACCCGAACCCAGAGCTGGATTAGGGCTGGGCCAGGCCATAAGAATGTGCTTTATGTGTGGGCCGGGTCGGTGTAGGGCTTTTGATTGCGTCAGCGGATGCGCGTGGCCAACGACCCAAACAGGTGAGATCACAAAATGTCTGACATGTCAGAGCATGGTCCGTGTCTGAATAATGCAGAATGCAGTAGAAGCAGTGATTTAATGCACTTTGACGGCCATGAAAGGACAGACACCCCCTCGGTTCTGATCTTCTGCCCCTTTTATTCAGCCACACACGTCCGCCGACCATTATTAACTATATGAGCACTCAAAGCTTAATTAAAAATGTTAGGGTTTTTATTCAGGTTCGGACCTGTAATTATTGTTAATTCATTGGGTCAGGTGGGGTTCGGAAAATGCTGGCTACGAGCTGAGGCCGGGTCAGGTCAGATTTTTTTGGGCCCGAATGCAACTCTACAACAAAAGTCATCTCAAGGCACGGAACAAAAACATTCACATACATTATAAATGCTAATTAGTAAAGTTATCTATCTAAGGAAGGAAGCCAGCAGACGTGTTGTCTTCATTTTTTCACAGTCTCCCATCCTGAGCTAGCACAAAGGCAACAGTGGAAAGACAAAAAGTGGAAATATAACAATAATTTTTTTATGCTATTAAGTCTGTGGTTATACTGTATGACAATATTATCCCTGTCCACTTGTAAATAAAAATCCTGGTTAACAATGACCTGATTTTTTTTTAATAAATAAATTAATCACAGCATTGTTTTTTGTATTTCACTTAACTGAATTATGCATATGGTACTGATTAATTTTGCGCAGCAAAATCGTTTTCTTGTACAGGTGAACAATGAGCCTCCCTACTGGCATCCAGAAGTAGACTTTGCATCCAGTTGCTTTCAAGTGTTTTTTTTTTTCTTTTTTTACAACACAAAGAGACACACAACAGGAGGGCCTGTTCTTGCAGCTTGTTCATGACATCAGTTCTGGTGTAACAAAAGCCTTTCAGGCAAAGATGAAATGCTCCTCCAAATGCCACGGGAGGTCTTTTCTTTCAGTGTCCATCCAGTTAAGCTTCATTCATGTTGACTGCAGCTATGTGCTCCAGTTGCTCGGCACTGTGCAGAGGTTCATGCTTTTTCATCGTGCTATTTCCATCAGCTTTACTGAAACCTCCGCGTATGCCTATTAGTTGATCCGCGGCCTTTGTACTCGTCAGTGAAGAATTTCAGAGGTGTATAATGGCAGTCTCTTCCCAATGTGCTGTCTACTGCTCTGCTGGAAGGCTTTTACTGTTAAACAGCAACAGGAAGTGGAGATTAGCATTGCAAGGAGGTCATTACAGCAGAAAAAAAAAAAAATGCTCAACCGCCGTGTGTGAGACGAAACCAAAAACACGGGAGGGAAACTCAGCAAGAAAACAACCACTGCTCTGATGTGACAGACACCAAGCAACACTGATGCTCAGCAAAAAGAGCCTTTTAAATGTCCCCGTCTTTCTGGGTTTTTTTTCTCTCTCCTGTTGTCTGTATGACTGTGCACGCCTCAGCCAGTCACTCAGCACAGTTCACAGTGGTGTCATTACAGCTCAGTCAAGGGCGGTGCACCGTCACAGCACGGCTCCGCTCACAGGCAGAACATAAACAACACAATATACGGTGCGGATGGGCTCAGAAATGTCCCACTGAGATTGGAAAATGAAAACACGGCTGGGCGCAGGCATCACATGGCTCAAGTTTTCTGCTTCATATCAGCTGAATGTGATTAAGTGCCGCACATTGAAAATATGCTAATACTTTCTTTTATTTTATAGGGGCGACAAACTCTACCTACTTATACATGCAAATAAAATGTGCAATCATGAGGTTTTATAGCCGCCAGGCACATATAAATTGAACACTCATAATCCGAGCGTGACGTGTGTATAAATACGTATAAAAAATGATGAATGAACAGTGGAAGCAGTGTTGTGTATTTGTTCATCCAACAAGAGGGATGGAAGTCGCAGGACTTTGTGATCATGTCTAAATCTCACTCCCTTAGGGACTGTTGGAGTCTGTTTTGTTGTTCTTGGTTTAGCAATGGGTTGATGTTTATCAGAACACAGTTTACAACAACAAAAATGGTTCAGAAGTGGATTATGAGTTAGCCTTTAGTATTGAGAGCCTCCTTGGTGGTGCCTCTCTTTGGTCCTGGTTTCTGATCAGCGCACCTGTTCTTCATTCAATGAAGACCTCTCTCTGTGTCTTTTGGCTTTGTTTTCAATTTTTCAAATCCTTCATTGGCCTCAGTTAGATCTTGTTACGCTTCACCATTAGTTCTGAAGTGCAGCTGTTAATGTTGCTTTCTGCCCACTGCTTTCGGGTCCTTTCACACCAAGTATGACAAGTAGTTTTATTTTTTTTTAAATACTCATTGTTTTCTCATAAGTGTTATGTAGTCCGGCTACTGCAATCTATGCTATTTTATCCATTAATATATTAAAATACACGTGACTGAAGAAGCTCAGTGGCTAAGTGCTGTAGCCTTAAAATCCTCAGGTCACTCGTTCAAGCCCAGAAAGGGAATGAGACAGTTGCCATACATTTTATGCAAGTTCACTTGTAGCAATCATTGCAGAAGAGCTAAGCCAGATAAAACTTACTTTATAGATCAAAATGCTCAACCCATTTAGATTAGTCCATTTAGAAGATTAGTGCTATTTATTTTGGTTTGTGTACCATTTGATTTTATATTTTAAAACATGCAAAAACTGAAACTGTGAATTATTAAAAAGAATAATCTACTTAAAATATAATATTTGCTATGTTTTGTCTTCTAATGCTACTTTTAGCTTTTAACTAGGGATGCACCGATCCACTTTTTTTACTTCCGATCCGATCCCGATACCTACGTCTGAGTATCGGCCGATACTCTCCAGTTCTGATATCATGATCATCATTGATTTTATATGAGGCTGTGATAATTTCCTCTCAAGTACAATTTGTACAAATATATGCATGCATGTTCAAAAAGGCAACTTGAGGTAAGTTGTATTAATGTTGGACAAGTTTTAAAGTTAGAATTAAATTCTGCTAACACAAAACATGTTTCTTTTTATTCCTAGCTTTAAAGTGGATATTAAAGTGATTAATTTAAGTGATTGTTTAAAGTTGTTTTATATTTTTTTAAATAAGGGGCAGATATAAGAATTGTTTCTTCTTCTTTCTGCACTCTTTTCATTCAATGTTTTCTTTTTGATTATTTTTTTTAATTTTGCTTCTTTTAAATGAATGAATAAATGAATTAAATTAAATTAAATGTTAAATGGCTTCAAACACCTGCTAAGTTCATGGCATAAACCAACAGACATGTTCCTGTTTTTAGTATTTTACATCACTTTATAATATAGCTGTCTTTTGTTTTTAACATATATAATTTTCAAATCATAGTTTGTTTTTTTTTTTTTTTATGATTGTCTACTGTTGTACTGATAAATATCTCCTGCAGGGTAAACTATATCTTGGATGCAAATATCAAACTGTGAAATCCTTCGTTTTCTACAACTGGTAGTGGTTGGTCATTAATTATGATGAAGTTTAGCAACTTCTCTGTAAACATTTGAGCTCTGTGGTTTCAGCGATGTCTTCTTCTTGTTCAATCCGAAGCAAGCAGCCTGATTGTGGGCAGCCGCGCTCAGTCTGTCCCTCCTCAGAGACGGGCAGACTGAGCGGGGCAGATTGGACGCAGCTAGCCGGGGTCGAGTCGCCTGTTGTGGGTTGAGCAAAGAGCAGCGCCCCGCTGAAGCCACGGAGCTCGAATGTCCAACGTAAAACTAACTTTACCGCGGTTTAATGTGGTGCTATGGCTCTGCAGACATTGCACGATGCTGTCTTGTTTTGTGGTGTTTTTAGTGTAAAATACTTCCACACAGCGGACATGTTTAGATGAAAAGTTTGTTAGCTGTTAGCCACAGTGCTGCTCACTCAGTCCTCACGTTGTAGCTGGCTGCAAACTATGAACTGGATTTCCTGAATGTCAGACGGGTCTTATTACTCTGGGTTCATGAGACACGCCGCCGTTCAGGAAATCCATTCCATAGTTTGAAGCCAACGTGCAGCGCAACCACAGACATGCATCATGGATCAGAAATATCGGCAGGTGGATCGGAAAAATCCGATACGTAAATTATGCTGGTATCGGAGACCGATACTGGATCGGATCGGCCCCAACCCTACTTTTAACTACTCGTTTGTCTTTTTAAGCGGGCAGCACGGTGACACAACTGGTAGAGCCGCTGCCTCTATGCAAGCAGGTCCTCAGTTCAAATCCCGGTCTGAGGGCCCCTCTGGGGGGAGTTTGCATGTTCTCTCCGTGCATGCGTGGGTTTTCTCCGGGTACTCCGGTTTCCTCCCACAGACCAAAAACATGCATGTTAGGCTGATTGGTAACTCTAAGTTGTCCATAGGTGTGAGTGAGAGAATGAATGGTTGTCTCGTTTGTCTCTATGTGGCCCTGTGATGAACTTGCGAACCGTCCAGGGTGTCCCCCGCCCCTGCCACAGTGATTGCTGGACATGGGCACCAGTGACCCCCGTGACCCAAAATGGAAGAAGCGGGTAAAGATAATGGATGGATGGATGATACAACGGCATGCCTTACTGCTACTACTTCTCTGCTGCCATCAAGTGGCTGAAAGTGGTACTGCTGAATTTTTTGTTCAGTCAGAATGAATGAAAACAGTCATATCTCAGCCAAAAATTGGTTTATAAATATGGGGGGGAAAAAAATCCACAAATATGTTGTTTCAGCCTATAAGTCGCAGGGCATGCAAATTATGCAAAAAAAATTAAAAATAAATACAACTTATAGGGCGGAAAATACGGTAGTTTTTTAAATCAATTTTTAAAATCAGGGTGAAGGATAAACCAGTAACTGATTGTAATGTTTGTCTTCTCTGCATCTATAAAAATAGCAAATACATGCTAATGCATACAACCTGAACTCATTAGATCATATATCAAACATTTGTTCATATCAGGACTTTGTGACAGTTTGCACACATAACTGTTCATGCAGAGAGCATGTGATGAAGCAAAAAAATCAATCGTTCAGTGTCAAGGACATGTCTAAAAGGCATCTCATAGGTATTCCAGCCAGCTCTATTTTGTGTGTTTTATTTCTTAGTTCTTTTTCTGTTTTCATGTCTTCCCCATACACTCTGTGTGCTGCCCCCCCCCCCCCCCCCACCCCCCCCCCACACACACACACATGCACACACCTGGAAATGGAAAAAAGAAGAGTATTTTTTTTGTGTGTGTTCCTGTGATTGAAGTGATTCAAGGAAAAAAAGAAAATCTAAGAAAAGGCAAAACCATTTCCAAAGAGAAATATTGGCTTGATGGACTGTTTTTCTATAGTCTGCAGCTCACACTCTGTACAAGGCTGGGAGACATTTTGATTGACATGCTGCTGTGAGCTGAATGTGCTTGTGAAGTAAACAGTAATAATTTGCCTTCCCCACTTCCACTCAATCATGTTCTATACAATAAATTAATTTAATGAACTAGCATTTCTGTAAAGATTGCATATCATCTTACATTTTGGTTGAAAAAGTTTTAATCAAATATGCCATTTGTTAGTGTTTACTGTATGTGTTGACTCTCAGCTAATACCACATTGAGTTTTAGCTCATCTTTAGACACGACCAGGTTAATTAAATGTGGTGGACATTTTGAATGTGGTTGATTCCAAAAGTTCATCAGTCACAGGTGTACATTTAATTATTTATTTTCTGAGAGATTAATATAATCCATCCAGTATATTGTAAGATATTTTGCTAAAATGCAAACAAATACACATTCACATTATTGCCAGCTGCCCTAACATATTGTAAGCAGTGACAAGTAAAATTTGTAACTGTAGACTCTCTAAAGCAGAGAATTAGTCAGTACTCATAAGAAAATAAAAACAAAAGAATAATATCCATAAATACCATCAGTATAAACTGGAGAAGCTTTGATAAAATGCAGTTTAAATGATAAACTTTGTTTTTATTAAACACCCTTTGAAAGGCAGAAGCTTGATGATGTAGTCTCTGTCTAACCGTACGTCCATCAATTTTCTTTTTTCCCATCCATAACCTTTGATAAACAAGATAATGTGAGCAAACTTCATACATCATCACTAGATAGAGTGCCGCGTACACTTTTCATCACCCCAGCTCCAAGGTCAAGGTCACACATCAAGGTCAAAAGTTAAAACAAAGTCTTTGCTCGTTCCACCCATAAATTCTGATCCTCTCAAGGTAATTTACAACTTGATACAACTGAGTGCTATCACTGAATGGAATGTCATGGACAGCTTTTACTGAATTGTGTTTTCAGGTTTTAA
>NC_056509.1:27028591-27039009 GCF_014905685.2 Nematolebias whitei
GTGTGTGTGTGTGCGTGCGTGCGTGCGTGCGTGTGTGCGTGCGTGCGTGCGTGTGTGTGTGTGTGTGTGTGTGTGTGGACAGTCTGAACAGTCCAGCCCTGTCCATGGTGTTGAAGTCCCTCAAAAGCTGCAGGTTTGTGTAACATGTTCAATTTTGATCCAGTAGGACTTCAGTTAATTTAAGACAATTTACAAATGTTTACTTGAATAAAACTATTGCTACTGGACTTTAAAAACATTACCAAACAGCTAGTTCTTAAATATTTCTTTGAAGTTTTTATTAATAATAAATATTATGCGTTAATGATTATGTAGTAGTTTTGAGAATAAATCTTTTTCACTCCTTTGAACTGGTTTGAGTGCTCGAATTTCAGCTTAAATTTATGGCTTTTAGTTGTGATTTGTAAACTAGTTTTTTTTTTTATTTCCAATGTAAAATGTGCCTCACCGTTTTCTCTTCTCTGGTAAAAATTTTAACATTCTAATGTATTATTACAGATCTTTCTTCCCCTGACTACAGGCAAATCAGCTAGACACCAATGAAAGATAAATATACTTTTATACAATTTAAATTTATTATAATGTTATAATACAATGATATAAAGAGTAACTAGAACTGTTAATTATTTCCATGAATGCAGTAACTGTTTTCACTAAATATAGCATGGTTCCATAGTCCTTTCATCCGCAAAGCCTGAGTCAAAAGAAGGCCGTCTCAGAAGCACCTCTGTCACCAAAAGCCTAAACAAGTGAGAGCTCCTGCTCCAGAATATAAATAGGTTGATATAATAGAAAATCTTTTCCAGCACAGTAAAGAACATTGCCTCTGGAGCAAGGACAGTACAGTCTGAGAGCAGCTCTCACTTACCGCCGAGAAGCTCCTCTGAGCCTGCTCAGTAATTAATCAATGACACACTCAATTGGTCACAATAAGCATGGGGCTATTTACCTCAGAAATGAGTATCTGCTGTGTTCATCTGTTCTGCACTCCAGCTATCGATTAGTTGTCCATCCACTCAGCATCTGTCTCTCTTATCAAACTCTTTCACACACACACACACACACAATCACACACACACACACACACACACATTCAAAGATAAATGCAATGCTGCTCAAATTGTTTTCTACCTGCTATTAACACGCTTGTGCTTCTGAATGAAAATCCAATCTGTTACAATCCTGAATGTCACCACAGATTTCTTTGTTCGCTCCTGGGTTTATTTTTTTATTTCATATAAACTGCAAACAGAAAACGTCAAAGATTTGCATGAAATCAACTGTTCAAGGCGACTTAGCATCGGAGTAACTTCACATAATTTTCCTGTAGGAATTTGTTTCTTTTCAATGTGTTGGGATTTTATGACTGCAGGGTGTCCATCTATCCATCAATTATCTTTACCTGCTTCTTCCATTTTGGGTCACAGGGGTCGCCGGTGCCCATGTCCAGCAATCACTGTGCGGGGGGGGGGGGGGTGTACACCCTGGATGGGTCGCAAGTCCATCACAGGGACACATAGAGACAAACGAGACAAACAATCATTCACTCTCTCATTCACACCTAGGGACAATTTATTAGAGTTACCAATCAGACTAACATGCATGTTTTTGGTCTGTGGGAGGAAACCGGAGTACCCGGAGAAAACCCACACATGCACGGAGAGAGCATGCAAACTCCACCCAGAAAGGCCCCTGGACCGGGGTTTGAACCAAGGACCTGCTCGCTGAGAGGCAGCAGCTCTACCAGTTGCACCACCGGACTGCAGGATGTGTTAAACTAAAAACATCAAGCCAACAAAGTCCATGCTCAATAATCCAGGTATACAATCCAACAATTTTCAGTCAGATGTCCAGATGACCTGACTGAAAATTGTTAAAAACATCAAGGTTATAAAACTTCCAGAAAGTATTATCTACTTTCGCTATAATGTGCTTAATGTAAAGATTACATTTCTATTCACCCAGTCTGTTATGCATGCTCACACAGTCATTTGTCCTTGAATGTTTTCAAGTCTTTTTGACATGTAGCAACTTAAAGCAAAGGTTCAAACATTTTGGAGTGCATTCCTATTTTAACGTTATAAACAATGTTAATCTTATCTTTTGCAGATAGCTCTATGAACGACCTTCATTTGGAGAAGTAGAGTTTATTTTTGGACGAATAGATGAGCTAAGAGATAATACAAGCTAGGCTAAGATCAAAGTGGAGTACTGATGTCCTAAAATAAAATCTGATCTTCAAAAGTTCATAGAGGTTTATGTGGAAACTGATTCATAAATCTTTACATTGGTACCAGTTTGACATTACATAGATGTGTAAAAACAGTAGAGTTATGTGGTTATTAGCGAGTACAAATACCAGCAGGATCTAGCTGTAGTACTTACAGGAAAGCTTGGAGCACTTTCTGCAGAAATATCATAATTTGTCTTCCAAAATATGCATGTATTACAAAACTGATTGTGGTGTGTAAAATATTCATGTATGTAGAATGTTGGTTATGTACTGTAACCCCAGATTCTATGACTATAGGTGTAGCCCTTTAAGGCTGTTGCTTAGTGGGTTTTATCCCGTCATGCAAAGCATTACACTGAAAAGTTAAGTCCACGCCCACCTGCTGTGTGGGCCCCACCTGGTCTGTATAAGTTACGTTAAGAACGGGTAATCGGCTCCCAAATAGCTTTTTTCTTCAGCCATTTAGGAGCCAGTGAGGCCCGACGCTTAAAGGGCTACGCCTATATTCATAGAATCTGGGGTTACAGTGCGTAATCAACGTTCTATTTCATATAGGCTTCGCCCTTTATGGCTGTCGCTTAGTGGGTTAAGGGCGAAGCGGATGTGGTCCTCGCCTCACTGGGTCCATTCGAACATCGTATGAAGCGGAAGCTTGCCCAAAACAAACATCTTGCCACTCAGCTCCCCATGTACGTAGTTACGCATTGCGTAATTATGTGTACCATGTACAGACGCATGCTGTGTAATTATGCGTTCTGAATGCATGAACGCCCCGGAAAAGTTCAACGGGGAGGGAAGATGTTGAAAAGGGGGGGGGGGGGGATGAACCAACTGATTCCCGGCTGAACAGTATGAACAGATTAATAATAACAAATGAACTGATTATTAATCAAATGAACTGATTGCTAACAATATTCATGAACTGATTAGTGACAATAGAACCAAATAACAGACACAACTTGTGACTGATAACAACATCTCACACTATAATGCATGCAGACATATGTGAGCATAAACAGGGTTCCATGAAAACAATAATATTCATTCTGTTAGAGCATTAAGGACAGAATGTGTCATGGAACGAACTGTCATATCACGTAAATAAAAACGAATAAATGAGCAGGGTGTTGACCACGCGGCCGCAGTGCAAATGTCCTGCATTGTCATAACAATATGCAAAGCAGTTGAAGATGCAATACCCCTGGTTGCGTGTGCCCTGAGGTTGACAGGAGGCTCTAACTCTGATGCTCTGTAGGCTTCAGAAATGGCCTCACACAGCCAGTGTGACAGGTGCTGGGTGGATAACGGACAACCTGCAGATGCATCTCTATAATGCACAAACAAATGTTGAGTTTGACGCATTGCAGGTGTAACACGACAACGCCCGCACCAGACAGAGAATGTGGGAAGATGCTTCTTCTCCTGATTTATGAGGGTGAGGGAAAAACCCCTCCAACGATATCACTCTTGATTTAAAAGAGCTTGTGATGTTTTTAGGCATAAAAACTGGATTTGGTCTTAGATCAGCTGTGCTGCCGCCAGCCTGAATTCTGAGACATGACGGAGCGACAGAGGGCAGATAAATCACTCACCCTCTTAGTGGATGTTAAAACCAGCAGCAGGGCTGTTTTAAGAGACAAGAATTTAATTGGAACCTGATCCAGAGGCTCAAATGGAGCTTTGATCAGGGCTCGCAGGACCAGCGTTAAATCCCACTGTGGAACAAGTGGGTGTAAAACAGGCCTATGTCTCTGTACACCTTTTAAAAGAACGCTTCATCAGCGGATGATTAAAAGCTGTTCTGTCTCCGAATCCTTCATGACAGGAAGAGATGGCTACAACGTACGTTTTAATCGTGCTGAACGCCAGATTTCTGTCAATCAGCTGCTGCAGAAAAGACAGCACGTCACCTAGTGGACATGAGGTGGCCTCTACACCTTTCTCTGTACACCAGCGCTGAAAAGCTGTCCACTTTGATGTGTATAGCACTGTGGTAGATGCAACACCTGAATCCTGGATTGTGCGCACTGCATCTTGTGGGAGACCATCCTCTCTAAGCGAATCTGCTCAGCGGCCAGACCCACAGGTGCTGGCCTATTTCTGGGTAACTCCTGATCGCTCCTCCCACCTGGAGGAGAGCGTCCTCCCTCCACGGCAGTTTCCACGGACGTCCCGATAACAGGCGTTGCAGGACTGGAAACCATGGTGCGTTCACGTGCTCTGGAGCCACCAGGAGAGCTGTCAATCCCTCCTCCTGAACTCGGTTCAAAAGCCATAAAATCAGAGGAGGTGGGGGAAACGCGTACAGAAGCATTTTGGGCCATGGGCTGTGAACAAACGCGTCCACCCCCAGCGGCGGTTCCTCTCGCGGGCTCAGTGAAAACCATAGTTGACACTGAGCATTTTCTCGTGTCGCAAACAGGTCCACAGCTGCTTTGCCAAATTTCTGCCATGTCTGAGCCATCAGATCTGGATGGAGAGTCCAGTCCCCGTGACGTGGACCACCTCTGGACATCACATCTGCTCCTTTGTTTAGAACACCGGGGATGTACACTGCTCTGATGGAGAGCAGATTTTGGTGTGCCCAACACATTAGTTTTCTCGCAATGTGTAACATTTGGGCTGAGCGCACACAACCCCTGCCAGTTTATGTAAGCAGCAGTCACCTTGTTGTCTGTATGAATCAAACAGTGTTGATTCTGCAGCACAGGAGCAAAGTGTTGAATCACGTTCAACACCGTGCGACACTCCAAACATTTATGTGGGCTGATGTTTGATGGGGCCACAGCGCCCCTACAGCTTGAGATAGGCATGTCCCCCCCCAACCTGACAGCGGCGCGTCTGTGAAAACTGACACGTGTGACGTGGGTCTGCTGACAGGGACTCCCTCCGACAGAGCCAGGGTGTTTCCCTAGTGTCGGAGGTCTGCTCTCATGGAGGGAGGAACAGTGATCATCTGTCTCTTTTGTTTTACTGGATCCACACGCAGATGCGCAAACCACCTCTGGAGGCGTCTCATGTGTAATAAACCCAGTGGAACCACTGTGTGAGCTGATGACATCGTTCCTAGTAGTTTCATGACAGAAACAGCTGTTGCCACTCTGCCAGGTTTTACCTGGCGGAGCTGGTCTTTTAGAGTGTCGATTCTCATTTGTGATAAATGAGCCCACATGGTGGTCGAGTTTAGCTCCACTCCCAGATAAACAATCGTCTGGGCCGGGAGAATCAAACTTTTCTTCCAATTTATGGCGAAGCCCAGATTTAACAGGTGTGATGTCAACACCTGAGACTGCATCGCTGCTTCCTGTCTGGAGCATGACAGCCGCAGCAGGTCGTCCAGGTAAAACAAAACTCTCATCCCTGCTCTGTGTAACAGTTGCAGGGCCGTTTCTACACACTTTGAGAACGTACGAGGCGTGAGGGAATACCCAAACGGCAGCCTGTTGTACTGATACTTCATCCCTTGAAAAGAGAAGTGCAGAAATTTTCTGTGCTTTGGGATGATCGGTATGTGGAAGTAGGCGTCTTTCAGGTCGATGGAAACAAACCATTCGTTTCTCTGGATGTTGTCCAACAGCTGTCTGGTTGTCAACATGTGAAATGGTCTGTCCATGATCACCTTGTTGAAAAGTGACAGATCCAAAATCGGTCTCGTTCCTCCGTTTGGGAACCAGGAAGTAACGTGAGTAAAACCCTGTGTTTTCCTCTCCGTCAGGAACCCTGGACATCACCTTTTTACCAGAAGTTATTGGACTTCTGCATTTAGGAATGAGACTTGGTCTGGTGATGACAGGACCGTCTCTAAAATTCCTCTGAACGGAGAGGGTCAAGTTGCAAATTGCAGTGTGTAACCCCTGCTTAACAACAAGGTCATCTATTTGTCTGGCAAGCATGTTCTTAGCCACTCCGCGTAACGTTCGTGGAGTTGGTACGCGTTTAGGTGATGCGTCATGTTTTGTACGGATGTCATCCAGTCCACCGCCTCGACCGCCGTCATGCGCCACGGAAGTGTGATCCGCGTGACCCAAGGCAAGGCTTCCTCGAAAGGGCTCTGAACGCGCCTGTGTGCTGCGTTCAGACCGCGGGTCCACATTCATGTCTATGTGGATCGGCGTGTGTTGAGGAGAGGCGCGTGACAACTGATGACGTCACGGGGGCGCGTGTTTGACGCCACTGCGGTGAAGCACGTGTCGCTCCTGCCACGAGCGGGGTCCTGTGCTGGGCTCGCTTTGCGATCTCGTATCTATGCTGACATGAGCGGGCGAGCGCTGAGAAGCGGTGAGTGCGACTTCATCCATGCCGTGCCGTTTGAGTGAAGGCTGCGAGCCCCACGGGAGAACGCGTTTTCTTTGGTGGGATGCACGCCGCTCTCGCTGGGAACGGGGTTCGTCACTGGGTTCGCTCAGCTGTCTCACGCTTATGCTGACGTGAGCGGCCGAGTGCTGAGAAACGGTGAGTGAAGGCTGCCCCCGCCGCAGAGGCATGCATTTGCTTCAGTGCGGCGCATGTTGCTCTCGCTGAGAGCGAGGTCCCTCACCGGACCCATCCTGCATTCCCACATTTATGCCGATGTGAGCCGGTGAACGCCGGGGAGCTGTGTGCGCGCCTTCATCAAAGCGGTGCCGTTTGGGTGAAGGCTGTTCGTATCGCGTGATTGCGCGTTTGACACCGCTTGGGTGAGAATTGTGCAGCTCGGGCTGAAAACGAGTTATTTTGCTTACCATTGTTGTGTCATGCGAGCATCTCGTCTCGTTTTGGAGCAACGGTGATTTTGAGAAACCTTTATTTAAGGACACCAGCTCGTTTTGTGTGGAGGATGTGTGCGCAACCTCTGTGAGTTCATCCGAGCTTACAGACTGGCTAAAAAAAGACACTTTAATCATTGAATGATGATCATGTTTTATTTCAACACTCGTGTCATTTTTACACATACCCTCAGCAGACCGTCATTTTTTGAATCTTTTCCCACGTGAGCTCTGCGATTTGTTGGCCCAGGGCGCCGCCTGTTGGCAATCTCTGAGAAAACGTTGAACTTCTGGTTGCCGGGATGAAGAGGGCTGGTCTCTGACAAGCGGGGCTGGTGGTGGAGCTGAGCGAGATGACACTGCCGCGGCCGTGGAACATCGTTGCTGCTGTCTCTGCTCACGACGATCCTTCCAACGGGCCAGGGGGCGGGATGAGCCACGCGGCTTGATGAGGTGGCGCACGGTCTCCGACACCTCCTCCGACTTTTTGGAGTTTTCTAACATGGCCTTGAAACTGCTCCCGAACAACGCGTCCGCCGTGATGGGGCCCTCCATCAGGTCTCTGTGCAGTTTCTCCTGCAGAGAGGGAGAATGACGGAGCCAGGTGGATCGCTGAATCATCGTCATCCACGCTGCAATTCTGGACAGGCAGACCGCAGAAGAGGTGCACATGTTGAGAATGGCGTCAGATGCCTTGCAGAGGGAGCTCCTGGTCTCCTCAGGCAGATCTGCGGCCTCCAGCCTCTTGGACACGCTGTACGCTAACAGTGCCACATTGTTGTTAGCTGCGGCTGCCTGAAACGCACACTGGTGAGCTCGATTGGAGAGCATGGTCACTGTCTGGTCGTGGTTCCCAGGAGGGACGGGACGCTGCTCCAACCTGAACAGCTTCGCTCCGAAGGCTTCCGCGAGGCTTGGCTCAAGGGGGAGTACCGAGGGAAAGTTCCGCTCGGTGAACCCCTCCACTCTGGTGATGGGAGCAAAAGTGGAGACGGGCGCTCTCAATTTACCAGGACTGGCCGCGGCCTCATTCCGATAGGACGTCACCGCTAGAAACCGAGGTCAGATGGGATCAGGATGGCGAGCCGGAGTGGAGCCAAACCTTCTCGCTAGATCATCCGATCTGGGCAGGGGAAGGGGGGGGGGGAGTCCTTTCATGTCAGCAGCTTCCCGGATAATGTCGGGCAGCTCCGAGAGGAGGGCACCGACGGCAGGGAACGATGTGGCCGTTGAGGTGGGAAGCCTGGAGGGGTTGAGCATCTGCTCGGCCCCCCTCGTTCCAACACTAAGCTCTCCGGGAGGGAGCGAGCATCGGGGCTGCTACTGATGTCGCCTGTCCCAGAGGAACCATCCGATTCGCTCCAAGAGCTGGCATCGAAGAAATCGATCGCATTGTCAGGTGAACAGTCTCTCGCCACGGACAGGCAGTTCTCGACGTTAGCCTTAAACAAGGCTGCTCTCCTCTGCCTTTCCTCTGGAGGAAGGTCATCACAGAGGCGGCAGGAGGAAGCGCGGGCGACGTGGTGGGGACCCAGGCATCCTTCGCTGGTGTCATGCCGGTCAAAGCTGAGCAAGTAACTGGTCTTGCAGGACGGACACAAGCGGATGGTGTTGGAGCTGGACATCTTGTAGAAGGTCAGTGCTATTAGCTTGCTGAAGAAAATTGGGAGCCGATTACCCGCTCTTAACGTAACATATACGGACCGGGTGGGGCCCACACAGCAGGTGGGCATGGACTAAACTTTTCAGTGTAATGCTTTGTATGACGGAATAAAGCCCACTAAGCGACAACCTTAGAGGGCGAAGCCTATATGAAATAGAACTTCTGTACATCTGTGTAACCTGTGGTGAAAATCTGCCCTTGCAAGTAAAACCAGTTAAAAATCTTCTTGTGTCCTCGAGTGAGGTATCTTTGAGGAAGTAAAAGTAATAAAGGGTATTTTTATCCAACAGCTACTGTTTAGCTCATTTAAGTTTTTAGCTCATGGTTTGCTAATTATGGAATTTTTATACTTTTGTACTAAATTTAAATTTAGATAGTAGCTGTTAATATGATTTAACTGATTTGTTTTTGTTTGATTTGATTTGTTTTGATTTATGTTTTCTTCCCTTTTCTCATCTAAGCAAAATATTATTCTGAATAAGAATAAGAGGGCTGCGCTTTTTATGGTAGCAGCTTCGTGCACTCCGCCCATCTTTCGGACGACTGTACGTACATATTCTCATTGTATCTCGGTGCAATGATAATGACGTTTATTCTGATTCTGATTATTTCTTTGCTAATTTTATCTTCTAGCTACGGTTGTGCTGGTTTTAGCTTTTAGCTATCTACTGATTTGCTAATTTTATCTCTTGTTCCGATCAATTAAACTTTAACAATTCAGTTTTAGCTTCGTTAACAAATTTCAGCACTCATCATTTACACTGAATATTAAAAGAAAATGCTAATTTGTCTAGTTTTTATTCATAATCCAAAAAATAATCAGAGGGAGATGATAGAAATTAGATTGTTTAGAGTTCTTTATAATATTCATAAACACAATCTGTATTCAAATAAAATTCATTATTTGTGCTTGTGTTTTGTCCATACACATGTTGTTTTTACTCTCCCCTGAGCTAAAGGAAGTCATCAATATGCGTAATGAGTCCATCCCCTGGCCTTCGTTAAAACAGAGCTTTATACTGATCAACAGCTGCTGGACTGCACACTTCTTTAAATTCAGTCTGTTTCTCTTCATGTCTCCACAGTGCCATCCTCAGGGCTCTACCACAGTCTTTATTCAAAACACATCTTCCCCCACTGATTCTGGACATGGAGTGGCGTCCATGTGATGATGCTTTACAATGAACCAAATATTAGCTGGCATTGTTCCCTCGTGCACACTGGTATTAATTGAAGCAGCTCATATAAAAGTGGCAGTTGCACAAACGCAGCTGTTCTCCTTCAGCTGGCTCAGCGTCAGACTTCTCACTCCATGTTTCTCTGCTGCTCGGTGCGTATCCACGGGGAGTTAAGTGCTGCTAAGTGTGTTTGTGGATGCCAACTGTGTTCTACTCCAATACAACAACAATAAATAAATAAACAGAAAACGCTCACATTCGTATGGCCTCACATAGTAGCAAAACCAAAAACAGAGCTTTGTTGGAAGGAGGTGGTAAAAAGAACTTCAGCAGTTTTTCAGAAGAATGTGTGGTTTGTGAAAACTTAAAGGATGTTACTCCCAATATATAGCTCGGTTTATGTAATTTATTGCTATATTTGAAGGCTGAGTATTCCTTGAAAGAATGCATATTGCCTGCTGCCTTCCTCTTATTCTCTTATGATGGAAAAAAATAAAAATAACTTAATATCTGTAAAACTGACTGTTACAATTATTTAATTATGGTTATCATTCTAAAAAAGTTAAATCTGGTCCTCTGGACATTCAAAAAAACAAAAC
>NC_056509.1:27039409-27055080 GCF_014905685.2 Nematolebias whitei
GTTTTGTTTTTTTGAATGTCCAGAGGACCAGATTTAACTTTTTTAGATTTTTCTACCTGGATTATTGAGCATGCATCAGGATATGGTTATCATTAATGATGGTTATCACAAATTGAATTGACTCCAAAAGTATATCAGAGGTACATTCATTGATTTATTTCTGAAAGCTTCATTTAAATCTGTCAGGTGGTTCATGAGATATTTTGCTAACAAACAAATATACAAAGTTCAACACGTCAGTTAAGTTGCTACAGACCCATCTCCATCCTACCATGTGTCTTAAAAATCCTTGAAATCTAATCAACAAACATCTTATTGACCATCTAGAAACGTTGGTTACGTACTGTAACCCCAGATTCTATGAGTATAAGCGTAGCCCTTTAAGGCTGTCGCTGATGGGTTAAGGGCGAGCTGATGTGTTATCCCGTTATGCGAAGCATTACACTGAAAAAATTTAGTCCACACCCACCTGCTGTGTGGGCCCAACCCGGTCCGTATAAATTATGTTAAGAGCGGGTAATCGGCTCCCAAATAGCTTTTTCTTCAGCCACTTAGGAGCCAGTGAGGCCCGACGCTTAAAGGGCTACGCTTATACTCATAGAATCTGGGGTTACAGTACGTAACCAACGTTCTATTTCGTATAAGCTTCGCCCTTTAAGGCTGTCGCTGATGGGTTAAGGGCGAAGCAGATGTGGTCCTCGCCTCACTGGGTCCATTCGAACACCGTATGAAGCAGAAGCTTGCCCAAAAAACGTCTTGTCACTCAGCTCCCCATGCGCGTAATTACACATTGCGTAATTATGTGTGCCATGCACAGACGCATGTTGTGTAACTATGCGTTCTGAATGCATGAATGCCCCGGAAAAAAATTCAACGGGGAGGGAAAATATGCTGAAAAGAGCCATGAACCAACCGGTTATGGCTGAACAGTATGAACAGATTAATAATAACAGGAGAGCTGGTTATAATCAAATGAACTGATTGGTAACAATAATCATGAACTGATTAGTGACAATAGAACCAAAATAACAATCACAACTTGTGATTGATACTAACATCTAACACTGTAATGCATGCAGACAGATGTGAGTTAAACGGAGTTCCATGAAACAACAATATTCATTCTGTAAAACACCAAGGACAGAATGTGTCATGGAACGGGCTGTCACATCATGTAGATAAAAGCGAATGAATGAGCAGGGTGTTGACCACGCGGCCGCAGTGCAAAATGTCCTGCATTGTCATACCATTATGCAAGGCAGTCGAAGATGCAGTATCCCTGGTCGAGTGTGCTCTGAGGTTGACAGGAGGCTCTAAATCTGATGCTCTGTAGGCTTCAGAAAAGGCCTCACACAGCCAGTGTGACAAGCGCTGGGTGGATAACCGGCGACCTGCAGGTGCATCTCTATAATGCACAAACAAATGTTGAGTTTGACGCATTGCAGCTGTGAGTGTTATGTAACACGTCAACGCCCGCACCGGACAGAGAAGATGGAAATACGCCTCTTCTTCTGATTTGTGGGGGGAAGGGAAAAACCCCTCCGACGATATCACCCTTGATTTAAAAGAGCTCGTGATGTTTTAGGCATAAAGCGGGATTTGGTCTTAAATCAGCTGAGCTGCCGTCAGCCTGAATTCTAAGACCTGACAGAGCGACAGAGAAGGCAGATAATCACTCACCCTCATAGCGGATGTTAAAGCCAGCAGCAGGGCTGTTTTAAGAGACAAGAATTTAATTGGGACCTGATCCAGAGGCTCAAATGGAGCTTTGATCAGGGCTCGCAGGACCAGCGTTAAAACCCACTGTGGAGCAAGTGGGTGAAACAGACCTGAATCTCTGTACACCTTTTTGAAAACGCTTCATCAGCGGATGATTAAAGGCTGTTCTGTCTCCGAGCCCTTTGTGGCAGGAAGAGATGACTGCAGTGTACGTTTTAATCGTGCTGGACGCCAAATTTCTGTCCATCAGCTGTTGTAGAAATGACAGCATGCCACCTAATGGACATGAGGTGGCCTCTACATCTTTCTCTGTACACCAGCGCTGAAAAACTGTCCACTTTGATGTGTACAGCGCTGTGGTAGATGTAGCACGTGAATCCTGGATTGTGCGCACTACATCCTGTGGGAGACCATCCTCTCTAAGCGGATCCGCTCAGCGGCCAAACCCACAGGTGCTAGCCTATTTCTGGGTAACTCTTGATTGCTCCTCCTGCCTAGAGGAGAGCATCCTCCCTCCCGACAGCAGGCGTTGCAGGACTGGGAACCATGGTGCGTTCACGCGCTCGGGGGCCTCCAGGAGAGCTGTCAATCCCTCCTCCTGAACTCGGTTCAGGAACCGTAAAATCAGAGGAGGTGGAGGAAACGCGTACAGAAGCGTTTTGGGCCATGGGCTGTGGGCAAACGCGTCCACCCCCAGTGGTGGTTCGTCTCGCGGGCTCAGAGAAAACCATAGTTGAGACTGAGCGTTTTCTCGTGTCGCAAACAGGTCCACAGCTGCTTTGCCAAATTTCTGCCACGTCTGAGTCATCAGGTCTGTATGGAGAGTCCAGTCCCCTTGACATGGACCGCCCCTGGACATCACATCTGCTCCTTTGTTCAGAACACGGGTATGTAAACTGCTCTGATGGAGAGCAGATTTTGGTGAGCCCAACACAGTAGCTTTCGCGCAATGTGTAACATCTGGGCTGAGCGCACACCCCCCCTGCCGGTTTGTTGTAAGCAGCAGTCACCTTGTTGTCTGTGTGAATCAAAACGTGTTGATTCTACAGCACAGGAGCAAAGTGTTGAATCACGTTCAGCACCGTGTGGCACTCCAAAACATTTATGTGGGCAGATGTGTGATGGGGCCACAGCGCCCCTACTGCTTGAGATAGGCATGCCCCCCCCCCCCAGCCTGACAGGGATGCGTCCGTGAAGACTGGCACGGGTGACGTGGGTCTGCTGATGGGGGGTCCCTCCGACAGAACCAGGGTGTTTCCCCAGTGTCGGAGGTCTGCTCTCATGGAGGGGGGAACAGTGATCATCCGTCTCTTTTGTTTTTCTGGATCCACACGCAGACGTGCAAACCACCTCTGGAGGCGTCTCATGTGTAATAAACCCAGTGGGACAACTGTGTGAGCTGATGACATCATTCCTAACAGCTTCATGATGGAAAACAGCTGTTACCACTCTGCCTGGTCTTACGTGACGGAGCTGGTCTTTTAAAGTGTCGATTCTCGTTTGTGATAAATGAGCCCTCATGGTGATTGAGTTAGCTCCACTCCCAGATAAACAATTGGCTGGGCCAGGAAAATTGAACTTTTCTTCCAATTTATGGTGAAGCCCAGATTTAACAGGTGTGATGTCAACACCTGAGCCTGCATCACTGCTTCCTGTCTGGAGCGTGACAGCAGCAGCAGGGCGTCCAGGTAAAACAAAACTCTCATCCCTGCTCTGTGTAACAGATGCAGGGCTGTCTCCACACACTTTGAGAACGTACGAGGCGCAAGAGGATAACCGAATGGTACCCTGTTATACTGATACTTCATCCCTTGAAAGGAGAAACGCAGGAATTTTCTGTGTTTTGGGATGATAGGTATTTGAAAATAAGCATCTTTCAGGTCGACGGAAAACAAACCAGTCATTTCTCTGGATGTTGTCCAACCGTTGTCTGGTCGTCAACATGTGAAACGGTCTGTCCATGATCACCTTGTTGAAAGCTGACAGATCCAAAATCGGTCTCATCCCTCCGGTCCGTTTGGGAACCAGGAAGTAACGTGAGTAAAACCCTGTGTTTTTCTCTCTGTTGGGAACTCTGGAGATTACTTCTTTTATCAGAAGCTCTTGGACTTCTGCATTTAGGGATGAGATTTGGTCTGGTGATGACAGGACAGTCTCTAAAATTCCTCCGAACGGAGGGGGTCGGGTTGCAAATTGCAACGTGTAACCTTTGCATAACACCCTGGCCATCCAACTGTCTGGCGAGCATGTTTTTAGCCACTCTGCGTAATGTTCGTGGAGTGGACGTGCGTTTAAGTGATGCATCATGTTTTGTACGGATGCCATCCAGTCTACCGCCTCGACCGCCGTCATGTGTCGTGGGAATGTTTTCCGCATGACCCAAGGCGAGGCTTCCTCAAAAGGGCTCTGAACGCGCCCGTGTGCTGCGTTCGGACCGCGGACCAACCTTCATGTCTAGGTGGGCCGGTGTGTGGTGAGGCGAAGCGTGGCAGCTGATGATGCCATGGGGCTGCACGTTTTATGCCACTGCGGTGAAAACGTGTGTCGCTCCTGCCGCGTGCGGTGTCCTACGCTGGGTTTGCTTTGAGATCTCGTATCTATGTCACCATGCGCGGGCGAGCGCTGCAAAGCTGTGAGTGCGACTTCATCTACGCCGTGCCATTTGAGTGAAGACTGCGAGCCCCGCGGGAGCACACGTTTTCTCTAGTGGGACGCGCCCCGCTCTCGCTGGAAGCGAGACCCGTCACTGGGTTCGCTCAGCTGTCTCACGCTTATGCTGCAGTGAGTGGCCGAGCGCTGAGACGCGGTGGATGAAGGCTGCCTGCGCTGCGGCGGCACGCATTTGCTTCGATGAGGCGTGTGTCGCTCTCACTGAGAGCGAAGGTCCTGCACCGACCCGACCTGCGGTCCCACATTTATGCCGATGTGGGCCAGTGAACGCCAGGGAGCTGTGTGTGAACCATCATCAACGCAACATCGTTTGGGTGAAGGCTGTTTGTATCACGTGAGTGCGCATTTGACCCCGCTTGGGTGAGGATCGTGCAGCTCGGGTTGACAACGAGTTATTTCGCTTACCATTGTGACGTGTGAACGTCTCGTCATGTCTTGGAGCAACGGTGAGTTTAAAAAGCCCTTATTAAAGACACCGTCTTGTTATGTGTGGAGGATGTGTGCGCAGCCGCTGTGTGTCCATCCAAGCTTACAGACTGGCTAGAAACAGACACTTGATTATTGAATGATGTTTTATTCAACATTTGTGTCATATTTACACACACCCTCTGCAGACCATCATTCTGAATCTTTTCCCCCATGAGCTCTGGGATTTGTTGGCCCAGGGCGCCGTCTGCTGGGGGTCTCTGGGAAAAACATTGGACACTCTGTTGCCGGGATGAAGCGGGCCGGACGGGCTGAAGCTCAGCGAGATGGCTGTGGAACCGTCTTGCCACCGGCTCATTTCGTGTGGAGGGTGTGAGAGAGAGCCACTGTCAGATCATCTGTGGTGACAAACTGGCTAAAAATGGACACTTTCATCATTAAATGATGTTTTACTCCAAACTCGTGTCACCTACACACATTCTCTGCCACAACTGTCATTTGCTCTGCCATTTGTTGTCCTAGAGCGCCATCTGTTGGCAGTCTCAGGGAAACGCTGAAAAAACTCCGTCCTCCGTCTGCGATGCGGGTCGGCAGACAGCAAAGAGGCGCACCGGTTGGGGGTGAAGTCAGCTGCTCTGCAGATGGAGCGTTGTCTCCTCCCGCCTCTGAACATGTACGCCAACAGCATAACGTGTTGTTCGCTACGGCCATCTGGAACGCATGCTGGTGAGCTCAGTCGAAGATCGGTGTCACCGTCTGGATTACGTTAACCAGAGGCGCGGGACGCAAGTCCACCTGGACATCTTGCTCCGATGAAGCCTCCGTCAGGCTCGGCTCTAGGGGCACTGAGGGAAAAACCACTTGGTGAAAACCCCTCTGCTCTGGTGATGGGCGCGGGCTGGGGGAACGGGGCCCCCAATCTACCAGGAAAACTGGCTGTGGCCTCGTCTTGTAGGATGCCCTGTTGGGAAAAATGAGGCCAGATGGGGTCAGGATGGTGATCCAGAAAAGGAGCCTAGAAAAAGAACCCTCCCGCCGGATCATCCGAATTGGCGGGAAAGGGCGCAGGACGTAAAAAAGGTCCCTTCATGTCAGCCACTCCTGGGTTACGCGGGCAACCCCAGAGGGTGCCATCGGCCGGGAGCGGTGTGATCGCCGATGCGAAATGAGGTGGGATGAGGTGAGCATTCGCTCAGCCCCCTTCCACCGACACTACGCTCTCCAGGAGGGAATGAGCCGCAGGAGGCCGCTCCTGACACTGCCTGTCCCGGAAGAACCATCCGATTCGCGCCGGGGGTCAGCGATAAGAGAAAAATTACAAGATGGCGTTGTCCAGCGTGTAGCGGCTGTCACTAAGAAATACTCCTCGGCGCTTACCTTGAAACAAGACTGCTCGTCAGCTTCTCCTCAGGGAGGAGAGCTCACCGGGACGACCGGAGGTCGACGTGACGGGCCAAGCATTCTTAACAAAGGTTGGTCATCTACACAACTTTCCTTCTTCGTTCTTCTGACAGTGCTATTAGCTCGCTGAAGAAAAATGAGAGCCGATTACCCGCTCTTAATGTAATTTATACGGACCGGGTGGGGCCCACACAGCAGTTGGGCATGGACTAAATTTTTTCAGTGTAATGCTTCGCATAACGGGATAACCCATCAGCTCGCCCTTAACCCATCAGCGACAGCCTTAAAGGGCTACACTTATATGAAATAGAACACACAATTCTCTCAACCCTCTAAAGTCAGACTGTATTCATCTATAACATAGTGCCACATAGATCAGGGCACAATTGCATCACCTTAAGGATGTGAATGACGTCTGTGATGTTGATAAGAAAGAGTACTGTGCTGCGGTCTTCATCAACCTAGCTAAAACCTTCGACTCTGTAGACCACTCCATCTCTTTTTTTTTCATTTAACCTTTATTTAGACAGGTGAATCCCATTGAGCCTCAAGGACTCATTTACAAGAGAGACCTGATTTCAACAAAGAATGATGACAACAATGGACAACAGTGACAACAATAAACAGTTATAAAAAGTCATACTACAGTTCTGTTTTTGTTTTTTGTTTTTATAACAAATATGATGGCTAAAAGATAAAGTTAACCAAAAAAAAAAAAAAAAACAGCTAGATTCTAAGGCGAATGTAGAAAACTAAAAACAGGAACATGTCTGCTTTGGTCCCTGCCAGGATTCCAACAGATTCTGAAAGCCACTTAGAGAGGTCAAGGTCGAGAGCTTCAATTGTTTTTGTAAGGCATTCCAGGAAAAAGGAGCGGAGTAGGAAAATGCCCTTTTGCCTAGTTCAGTCCTCATTGAGGGAACACTGCAGGTAATAATGTCCTGAGAGTGCACACCGTAGCTGTACTCACGCAGAGACATGTAGGAGGAGATGTATGAAGGCAGCAGACCAAGAAGTGATTTAAAGATAAAAATGTACCAGAGAGAGTCTGTGTGAAGTTAATGATGTCCAGTTAACCAGTGAATACAGGGTGCAGTGGTGGGTACGATAATCACAGCCAGTTATGAATCTTAGTGCACCATGATACCATACCATACCACTTTATTTATAAAGCACTTAAAACAGCTACAAGGCCAACCAAAGTGCTGTACAGACAAAACAACAGGTAACACACAAAGCAAAATACAAAACGAGGTAAATCAGAATATAGACAAAAAAAATAGATATGATAGACAGCATCCTGCGGGGTTCTTGTAGGAGCATTCATGTAAATAATGTCACCGTAATCAATGGAGGGAAGGAAAGTCACAGATACAAGGTGTTTCCTAGCATTCAGAGTTAGACAGGATCTGTTTCTGAAAAAGAAACCCAGTTTAACGTTCAGTTTCTTTACCAAGTTTTCCACATGGAGCTTAAAAGAGAGAGGTGAATCGATCAAGATACCCAGATATTTATAGGAATCAACAAACTCAATCGGGACACCATTTGAGGATAAAATCAGAGGAAGAACTACTGGGACTAATAAGTCCCAGCAATTAGTTAGGTCTATGATGGAGGATTATTCAGGACGGTTTTTGTTTAATCTAGTGGGAGAGTTGATCAGTTGGGTAAAAATGAGAGACAGGCAACATTCCTTGAATTTATCACAGAGGGGAGTCGACTTATCCCAGTCAATATTGAAGTCTCCTGCCAAAAAGATCTCTTTGAATTTTAAATTACCAAGGAATTCTATCAAGGAGCCTCAGGTGTTGCTGAGGGAGGATGGTAACAACAGACTACAGATAATATCTGGCCACCATTCAAAATTATGTTTACAGCTAAGGCATCAATTTGGTTTGGAATTGTTTTAGCAGACACAAGACTAGCAACCAAAGAATCTCTGATGTAAACAGCAACTCTCCCCCCCCCCCCCTTTTTTTTTTTTGGACGATCACAGCGGTAGATGTTAAATCCATTGATTGCCAGGTCTTTATTGAGTACAGATTTGTTTAGCCAGGTTTCAGAGATGAAGATTACATCTGCCCCAGAAGAACTGACCAGAATTTTCAAGGCATCAAGTTTTTTCAGAAGGCTACGAGCGTTTACATGCAGAAAATGAAGCCCAGACATGTTCTTAAAGTCATTTGGTGTGCTGTAATTAGTGGGGGGCCCAGGGTTGGGCTGAATCCCTGAGAGTAGTAACAACATTATTATCAGACGTTTTCTTGAGTTTTTCGTGTCTGATGTGTAATTACAGGAGTTAACAGTGTGACAATTAGCCCCCATAATCGAACCATGAGAAACATTAATGAAGACGCGATCATTCAGATCCCAAAAACAGTGAAAGTTGTAGTGATGGGCAGATCCAGGTGTATTAACAAGATTCAGTGACTCCAGATAATCTGAGAACTGAAAATAGTGACAATAATATGAATGATGCAGAAAAGTCTCAGACCATAAAACGTCACAATTCAAATGGGCTAACAAACCCGACGAGGTGGCCCAACTACAGTTTGAATTGGTCTGAGGGGGGCTCCAGCCCCCCATTGAAGATGGATGAAAGCTCCCATGGGAAACAAAAGCTGGGTCCAATATCAACAAGCCGAAACAAAAACAGATAATTTGCAGCAAATAGCAGAGCGAGCTGCCAGAAAATCCTCTTGAAGTGAAAGGCATGATCCAATCTGGTTTTAGGTCAACAGGGGCCAACAGCGTGATCCGGAATAAAATGAATTATTATCCAGGTGAGTTTGGATGGAGGCCTGCAGCAACTCCGATGCAAACTCCGAACTTCTCTCAAGCACCACGCAGCCCTGCTCCTTTACGCTGCTCCTCCGCTTCTCTGCACGACACCTCCGCACCCAACAGCACAAGAGGCACCCCCGGTGAAAAACGAGACTGACCGGAGAGGCTGAGGCTGAAGTCGACACTGGTCCGGTCCGGTTCTGCTCCAGTCCGGCTCTGGCGCTCCACAGCACGAGAGACGAAGAGGCTTGGTTGTTCACTCCATCTTCATTTAAAACTGAACACTCTGAAAACAAAATGCTTGATCTTTAACAGAAACCTCCCTCAAACTGTCTGCCCTCAGAAAATCCACTCCTTGGATGGCTCTGAGATCCAGTTTGCCAGAAGTTACCGATACCTTGGGATTTGGCTCAATTCCTCACTCTCATACAAAACTTGCATCAACACTCTGCCCTCCTAAGTCAAATACAGAATAGGATTCCTCTTCCAAAACAAATCCTCACTAACACAACCTGCTAAATATCCTGGTAAAAATTACAGTTTTTCCAATGTTTATCTATGGTGACATCATCTATAGAACCACTTCGAAAACTGTCCTCCACAAACTGGACACCCTTTACCACAGCCATTAGATTTGTCACCGGAGCTCCCTTCAGCACTCATCGCTGTACTCTGTAGTTCCTGGTGAACTGACCCTCTTTTCACTCCCACAGACAGACAAACCCGTTTTTGCTGATCTATAAACCCCTAAATGATAAAACCACATCCTACCTCCTCTGTTCATTACTCAATATCCATAGCAACATGCTTACCCTCTGCTCCAGCAGCTACATTACCCTATTTATTCCTAAAGCACACACCTCATTTGTTCATTCATCATTTAAATGTTCTGCTGCTAACATATTGAACCATCGACAACAAACTCTAAGACTTACTTCTTTCTTCTCATTTGCATTGTTTTAAAAACTCAGTGAAAGCATCACTTCATATCCACTGCAGATGCTTTTAGCAATTTCCTCCTCCGTCTCTGTTGTTACTCTCTGGTAGCGCAAAACGTGTTCTCCCTTTTTTTTGTTGTTGTTATCATTATACATGGTCTGTACAACTTGATATTTGATTGACAGTTGTTTTTTATGTTGTCCATCTGGTGTTCTTGCACATCTGTATTAGCTGACTCTTAGCCAGGTCGTCATTGTAAATGAGACTTTGTTCTCAATGGGATAACCTGGTTAAGTATAGGGCAAATAAAATAAATAGAGGCCTATATGCACACATGTGCATGTGTAAAATGCACACACACCCCATTGCAATGATTAGATGAGGATCTAACATATTTTAGAACATATGGCTCATTTTATGCTTCCTGCATGTGTTTTTTGTGTTTTTAGGGCCTGTGTTATGTTTTTCTTGATTATTCATCTTTAGTTCATACCGGCAGAATTTCTTGCAGTCCTGATTCCCATGTTGTTTTTATATTATTTTTCCAGTTTTGAAAATCTGATCTTAGTTTTAAAGATCTTTACTTTAGCTATCATGCTCAGTATCCTGGTTTTGTTTTCTATCCAGCTGGTTTTGTTTTGGATCCAGCTGGTTTTGTTTTTTGCTCTCCACACTTTTAACCATGAAACTTTGCACATTAATTCCACCCAATTTTTCTTTGTTCAGCACCAGTTATTGTGTGTTTGCATTTTACTACTTGTTCTTCAAAGTCCTGCTTCAATGCTGCCATTTTTTTAATGTTTGAACACTCATTTTAAGTTTATTTTTCCTTAGAGTTCCGGCACAGCAGCTCATTTTGTTGAGTCAAATTAGTTGTAAATAAACTTGCATTTGTTCATCTTTACTGTTAGTTCTGTTTTTTTTTTTTTTTTTTGGTCCTCTGTTTTCATTAAAACTTAAACCTCCTATTGTGATGTGAGTAAATGTGATTGTTTTAGAAGTTTTCTCACAACAATGTTTCGATCTAGAACTTTTGTCACAGCTCCAGTAAGCCTATATAAAGATTTTTTATTTTTTTTGTAATCTTGCCTGTTCTGTGACAGAATAATGTTCAAACAATATAATGATTTTTAAAAACTCATATCTTGGATCGTGACATGAATGACGTGGGAGGCCAGGAAACTGAAGATGATTTAAGAAGAAGATGATTTTAAGATCTTAGGTCCAACAATAAATAATATATCCTTGATTTTATATACGTATATATATATATATATATATATATATATATATATATATATATATATGTATATATACATCCATCCATTATCTTTACCCGCTTATTTCATTTTGGGTCACGGGGGTCGCTGGTGCCCATGTCCGGCAATCACTGTGCGAGGGGCGGGGTACACCCTGGACGGGTCGCAAGTCCATCACAGGGACACGTAGAGACAAACGAGACAACCAACCATTCACTTTCTCACTCACACCTAGGGACAATTTAGAGTTACCAATCAGCCTAACATGCATGTTTTTGGTCTGTGGGAGGAAACTGGAGCACCCGGAGAAAACCCACGCATGCACGGAGAGAACATGCAAACTCCACCCAGAAAGTGCCCATATATATATATATATTTATTTATTTATTTTTATTTTTTTTGTTCCTGTTTTTAGTATTCTACACTGCCTCATAATCAAGCTGTTTTTTCTCTACGTTTTTCTTTTAATTATCTTTTAATTATCATTTTGTTTTCAATTGTAAAAAAAAACAGATGACATTTGTATACAACATTTGTGAATGTCTATTGTTGTCATTGTTCTCCACTATTGTCATCACTTTGTTCAAATTCAGATCTCTCTTGTAATTGAGTCCTCGTGGCTCAATGGGAATAACCTGTTTAAATAAAGAGACAAAAAAAAGTGGTGTAATGTCTCCAAGAAATGTCAAAATGAGCTGCTCTCAATATATTTATTTGCAAAACTCGTGCAGTTACCAACAAGCACAGTCCGACAGGTGCTGATTCACAGAAAATGCAACATTTTAAAGAAGTGTGCGTTTCATTTTTCTTGCTTTTATTAGTAACACTGTCAGTATTGTTTTGTTAAGTTTTCTGCTGTAATTTAAAGCCCATGTTTACTTTTCACTAATGATTCCCATCAGTCTGTTTTTGAGCCCCCAAAAAAAAGATATTCTTCTGTGTCTATTTAGAAAATTTTATCAATTCAATTCAGTTTATTTATATAGCGCCAAATCACAACAACGTTGTCTCAGGGCACTTTACAGGAACATTCACATACATAGAAAAGCCAATTAGTAAAGTTCTCTATCTAAGGAATCCAGCAGACAAGTTGAATCTTCACTTCATCGCAGTCTCCCATCCTGAGCAAGCACAGTAGTAACAGTGGAAAGGAAAAACTCCCTTTTAAAAGGAAGAAACCTCCAGCAGAACCAGGCTCAGGACAAGCGGCCATCTGCTTTGACCGGCTGGTTAGAGAGGAACAGGAAGCAGAAACAAATGAACACAGAATGGTAGGTCCAGATATAAATCCAGGTGTACCTGAAAGACAAAAAACACATGTTAAGGATAGAAAAGATAATTACAAATACAAAACAGGTTGAGTAGAGTGAGTAAAAACAGTAGCAGAGTGAAATGTATATGACTTAAAAGCAAATGTTTTTGGTATACCTTTATGTATGGTAATCTGTGATACATATATGGTAATAATATGTATAATAATATAATATTAATCATATGTATAATATAACAACAACAGCAACAACAATATTAATATAATAATAATAATAATAATAATAATAATAATAATAATAATAATAATAATAATAATAATAATAATAATAATATTAATAATAATAATACATATAATCTGTACATGTTTCATCAGTTGTGGAACTCAAAATATTTAATACATTATTTTTCCTTGTATCAAAATGACTTGAATAAGCTCAGATCAGTGAGGCCTACATGTCATATAAAACAAATATTCAATTTAAATTTGCACCATTCATAAGACAGACAACTGATTAAAAAAATATGTCACAGCATCAGTTGATAAAACAGTGCATGTATTATGTATTTATAGTCACATGTATTGGGGGTTGTCATATTTTACCAGGAATATTTAAGTAATAAACAAAGAATGAACACAGAACATTAAACAGACAATTCCCCATTGTTTTTCAAGATGTTACTCTGCACAGCGACTGTAATATCTTCAAATATGCATGCATTGTCTGCCTCCCTTGTTATACTTTCTCCATCTTTCCGTCTTTGTTTTGACTCTTTCTGACGCTCCTCTTCTCCTGACTCGCAGCTTCCTCCCCCAGCTCCCCACTGGCAGCTGGATTACCATGTATCCATGCAGCGCCAAAAACTGGCTGCCAGACAAAATCATGTTTTGTCTCATTCTTGGCAGTGGCGGTGCTACGGGAGCCGATAGTGTACGATATTGGGAACTAGAGGGAGAAAAAACCAGGTGACCTTAAGGATGAGGCGACAGGAAGTTCTACTTTTTCTCTTTTGTGCAGCTGTTTGCATAAGGGCAACGTTGTGTGAAAATGTGTGATAAACAAACATGTTTAGCCACAAATTGCTCAGGACAAACATTCAAGTGTGTGTTCAGATGCACAGAAACAATACATCAGCGTCTGCGCCAATATGTCCACAGAGATGTCTGTATGAGACGGCGTTTGATGTCAGTTTGAGGGTTATAAATGCTTATTGTCCCAGAGACCATCATGAAATTGCAGTACTGTGAGAAAGATTCTCTGCCTTGCGGGCTGAATATTGGATTTTCTAAGAAGTCAATAAAGGGCTTGATCATTAAAGTGAATAAATATTCTCTCCCCTCAAAGCTATTTCTTGCCGACTCCAATCACGAGCGTGGCTCTTTTATTATTTACAGTATTGTGCTGACACACACATCCCGACTGCATGTTGTGTCTTATATAAAACCAAAAAGAGGAGCACGGAGGTGGAGTTGCCAATAATTTCGAGACAGCTCTATTATAATAGATTACTTTCTCCTCAATTCTCACTCTTCCTTGGCACTCCCTGAAATAATGTATAAGATATTTACTGGGGTTGAAGCTGCACATTGGTTTTTTGTTGAATATCTATTTCTCAGAAGGAAGGGAAGAAGTTGTTTTGGTGCCTTCAGTGGATTTGGAAGAAGCGATATGCTGAGGAAGGAAAACAGCATCGCAGAAGGGGATACAGTATCATAGTCATTAACTTTACACATATAGAATACTCCGTCATCGACTTTTATACAGCTGCAGCGCTCAGACGTGAGAAATGCAGTTAACAGGAAAAAAATAATTATCAGATACAGGGTAGTCAATACAAAGCTGACAAGTAAATTGGAATTTTAAACATCTAAATAATAATAAATGAAACTAGCATTCCCTAAAGAAATGCATATTGCTTGTCATCTTGCAAGCCAACGATTGAACTCAGGGTCTCACCCTCAGGATCTGTCAGTGTTTACAGTATGTGTTATGAATGACCCTCAGCTACTACCCAGCTACATTCCACACACAATTTTACATTTACATGACAAGGTGAGCAATAATAAAGAATGTACTTTTATTAAGAAAATAAATACACGTTTTTTAACGTCCTGAGGGTTGTTGTTTTTTCAGTTTTAAACAAATTAAATTAAAATTTTCCACATTAATTTTTATAACTGTATGATTTTTACAGTTAAAATCCAATAAACATAAGAAAAATTAATATTTTTTTCCTTTGCTTTTTCCTTTTCTTTTCTTTGTCTATTTTCAAAAAGGAAAAAAAGGGTGGAAAGAGAAAAAAAGGGAAAAAGAGAAGAAAAATGGGAAAAAAGAAAAAAAGAGGAAAAGGGAAAAAAGAGACTAAAAAATGAATCATTTTACATTTTTGTGATGGATGACCTATTTTAGAATGTCACTACCAAGCTGCACAAAAACACATCATCTAATTTGTACACTTGATAAAAAGAAATGGAAGTTATCAAAAAGATCAAATTGAACCTAAAATGATATATGACAGATTGTCTTTCAGTCATATGAGAAGGAAAATCAACATTAACAACGGTATAGGTAAAACAAAAACATTGCTTTCCTTTGAATGATTTGCCAACCTCAAATGTGGAAAAACAGTCATTACGACAAAATGGCAATCTTGTTCTCCAACAACAGTCATTCAAAGAGTCAGGTAAGATATATACAGGTAAGATATTAACTGGATGCCGGTCAGATCTGGCAGACACAAACGTATTGTGAGGGTTTGCTGGGGACATCTGGCAGAGTCTCCTGTGAGACGGAGCTTTAACTCCCACCTCCGGGGGAACTTTGAACATGTTCTGGGGGACGTGGGGGACATTGAGTCCGAGTGGGGCATGTTCCATGCCTCTATTGTCGAGGTGGCTTACCGGAACTGCGGCCACAAGTTGTCGGTGCCTGTCGCGGCGGCAACCCTCGAACCCGGTGGTGGACACTGTCGATGAGGGATGCTGTTAGGCTGAAGAAGGAGTCCTATCGGGCTTTTTTTGGCCTGTGGGACCCCGGAAGCAGCTAATGGGTACCGGCAGTCCAAGCGACATGCGGCTCAGGTGGTCACTGAGGCAAAATCTTGGGCATGGGAGGAGTTTGGAGAGGCCATGGAGAATGACTTGCGCACGGCTTCAAGGCGATTCTGGTCCACCATCCGGTGTCTCGGGGGGGGGGGGGGGGG
>NC_056509.1:27055180-27084619 GCF_014905685.2 Nematolebias whitei
GGGGGGGGGGGGAGTGGTATACCACTAACACTGTTTATAGTGGGAGTGGTGCGCTGCTGACCTCAACTCAGGATGTCGTGGGTCGGTGGGCAGAATACTTTGAAGACCTCCTCAATCCCACTGGCATGTCTTCCTCTGAGGAAGCGGAGCCTGGGGACTCTGGGTCGGGCCCTCCAATCTCTGGCGCTGAGGTCACCAAGGTGGTTAGAAAGCTCCTCGGTGACAGGGCCCCGGGGTAGATGTGATTTGCCAGGAGGTCCTTAAAGCTCTGGATGTTGTAGGGTTGTGTTGGCTTACGCGACTCTGCAATATTGCGTGGACATCGGGGGAAGTTCTCCTGGATTGGCAGACCAGGGTGGTGTCCCCCTATTCAAAAAGGGGGACCGTAGAGTTTGTTCCAACTATAGGGGGATCACGCTCTTAAGCCTCCCTGGTAAGGTCTATTTGGGGGTTCTGGAAAGGAGGGTCCATCCGATAGTCGAACCTTGGATTCAGGACGAGCAGTGCGGTTTTCGTCCTGGTCGTGGAACACTGGACCAGCTCTACACTCTTGGCATGGTCCTAGAGAGTGTGTGGGAGTTTGCCCAACCAGTCTACATGTGCTTTGTGGACTTGGAGAAGGCGTTCGACCGTGTCCTTCAGGGAACCCTGTGGGGGGTACTCTGAGAGTATGGGGTACAGTGCCCTTTGATACGGGCTGTTAGGTCCCTGTATGACCGGTGTCAGAGCCTGGTCTGCATTGCCAGCAGTAAGTCAGGCTTGTTCCCGGTGAGAGTTGGACTCCGCCAAGGTTGCCCTTTGTCACCGATTCTGTTCATAACTGTTATGGACAGAATTTCTAGGTGCAGCCAAGGTGTTGAGGGGATCTGTTTTGGTGGCCTTAGGATTTCGTCCCTGCTTTTTGCAGATGATGTGGTCCTATTGGCTTCATCAGATAGTGATCTACAGCTTTCGCTGGAGCGGTTTGCAGCCGAGTGTGACGCGGCCGGGATGAAGATCAGTTCCTCCAAATCCGAGGCCATGGTCTTGAGCCGGAAAAGGGTAGAGTGCCCTCTTCGAGTCAGGGAGGAAGTCCTGCCCCAAGTCGAGGAGTTCAAGTATCTTGGGGTCTTGTTCACGAATGAGGGAAAAATGGAACGTGAGATCGATAGGCGGATAGGTTCAGCGTCTGCAGTGAAGCGGGCGCTGTACAGGTCTGTCGTGGTGAAGAGAGAGCTGAGTCAAAAGGTGATGCTCTCAATTTACCTATCGATCTACGTTCCTACCCTCATCTATGGTCATGAGCTTTGGGTTGTGACCAAAAGAACGAGATCTCGGATACAAGTGGCCAAAATGAGTTTTCTCCGCAGGGTGTCTGGGCTCTCCCTTAGAGATAAGGTGAGAAGCTCGTTCATCCGGGTGGGACTCAGAGTAGAGCCGCTGCTTCTCCATGTCGAGAGGAGCCTGTTGAGGTGGCTCGGGCATCTGTTTAGGATGCCTCCTGGACGCCTCCCTGGTGAGGTGTTCCGGACACGTCCCACCAGGAGGAGACCCAGAGGAAGACCCAGGACACGCTGGAGGGACTATGTTTCTCAGCTGGCCTGGGAACGCCTCGGGATTCCCCCAGAGGAGCTGGCCCAAGTGGCTAGGGAGAGGGAAGTCTGGGCCTCCCTACTTAGGCAGCTACCCCCGCGACCCGACCCCGGATAAGCGGAAGAAAATGGATGGATGGATGGATGGATGGATGGATGGATGGATGGATGGATGGATGGATGGATGGATGGATGGATATTAACTGTTTATAACCTCACCACAGAATTCCACTTTAAAAAAATCCAAACTTCCCCTAAACGGCAAAGACATCAAAACAGATTTTTACAAATGTAAATTAATGCAGCTGTGCTCAGCTTCTTTGCATTATTGTTTTTCTTTCTGTGAGATTTAATTAATTACAACTATATAGTATTTGACCTTTGTAGCATGTTTTTCTCCAGGAACATACACCAATGTGTATAGGTACATGACAGAGCTCAGAGGAAAGCTCATTATAATAAAAATGAAAACTTAAAATATGAGCTCCTTTTCCAAGACTACTAATTTTTGAACAAATGTCAAAACATTTGTGTGACAGTAACACTTGAAGAAACCAAAGGAAGTTGCAGTTATCACAGTTCATCTGTAGTATAGGAATTCATATCTGGACGCGCTGCAATAAATGTTTAACCGGAATCAATAGCCCTGAAAAACATTGTATTTTCCCTTTGGTAGCAGTAGGATTTCTAGTACATCATCTTCCTACTGATGACTAATGTTGTCAGGGGATCTGCCCAACTGTTCATCCCGTATCTGTTAGTCTTTTGTGACATTTCTTCTTCAATTTGCTCACACATTGTTTCTGGATATTTGCTGAGCTACAATCCCTTAAACCTAGACAGACAAGAAAGAGCTGATTTGTATTCATCCGGACCTACAACTGACAAGACAGCATAGAGAGGGTGGGCATAATGGTTTATACATGAGTGTATGTGTGCTGGATATATTTCTATGAGTGCATGTGCAAGTTTAGGTGGTGAACATTTGCATGTACTTGGGGAGGTTGGCTTCTTTACAAACATAGCAATGCACAGACAATCCTATTAAACTTGTTCAGAAGGACCACATGCTACAAAAAAATTAGAAAAGGGGGAATAAGTTCTCTTGTTCCACCCTAAAGATGTTTTTTTTTATTTCTATAAGGGTCCTTGGGGTTCACTGCCCAGCATGTTTGAGATGTTTTTCTGCTTCAGTACAACTTACTTATTCAGTGATTCAGTTGTCTCTTTGGTATCTCAATAGCTCTGCAGATGTTCTGTGCCCTATACATTTAAATCAGCTATGCAGAAGCAGGTAAACATATAAAGGGCCATAAAGATCAGGAATGTGAGCTATTTTGTTAACAAAATAGTTCCATTTTTTAAAATCACGGTTCAGGGAAAGGATAACCAGGTGATCTGACCAGTTGTAGGTAGCTTTTTGGACAACCTCTGTTTAGAGATATAAAATTAATTTATGACTAACAAAATACTTTAGGTAAGGCTTAAGCTGAAAGCAAATTGTGTCTCTTTTAAAGTGTTTCCAATCTAAAAATAAACACAAAGGCTTATGCAAACACTCTTCTTTAAATGTTTTCTCTTTTTCATGGTGAATCCAGTAAAATATATTTCTGCCTGAAATGCTACACAGCGTCCCAAAAGTGCTACAGATACCTGCAGCTGCCTCATTTGTCATTCTGTTAGGATTCCTATGTCTAGGCCCTCTCTCATACCAACCACCTTCTGCAGGTCCTGTGAGTGAGCAGTGCTGGCTTTCTCTCAGCTGTTTCACATTGTGGCTGATTGCCATTCTTCCTACTTAAGGCTGAGTTGGTCCATGAGTCCTCGTTGGATTGTTGACTGACACATTGTGAAAATCTACTGACAACCCTGCTGAGGTGCTGTTGGCCAGGGCTTGTAGAATGTACAGCCATCATTACGATTGTTAAAACTTGTGGTAGCTTGGTGGTCAGTGTGACGGACTTGTAATCCTGAGGTTGCAGGTTCAAGCCCAGGTTGCATCAAGAAAGGCATCTGACATAAAACAATTTCCAAACATTACATGCAATTTTGCTCACTGTGGCAGCCCCTGAAGAAGGGAGCAGCCAAAAGAAACTTTTCTACGAAATTGTTCAAACTTGTAAAAAATGAAAAAGAACTTGACACAGTCTCCCCTGTGTAAGTGCCCCCGTCACCGCAGTAAACATCGGCTGGTGAAATTAAAGGTTGCTCTGGGACTCTTATTTACACCTTTTTCTGAGGATTTGTAGGGTTTTTCAACCTCCCTCCACCAGGTTCCTGAAGGCATGGGTGGCGCTGGTGAGCAGCTGCAGCTGGAGACCATTTTCCCTAATTGGTGCCAGGACTACTTAAGGCTTCAGTTGAGCTCCAGTCATTGCTGGAGCATTGTTTTACCTGCCGAGTCTTGGTGTCCTGGATCTTTTCTCCTAACCCGGAGTATTGGAGAAACCCTTGGAGAGAAACTCACCTGTGATTCTTGGTTCTCAGCTGCTCTCTCACACCTTCCACCACTTGCCTCTTCAGACTGCCTGGTCATGTCGCCCTTGGAGAAACCACCCCCCCAGCCTTACTCACCCAGCCATCTCAACTCCTTCTACTGTAAGACCCTCAGATTTTGGTCGATCATCTGTAAGATTAATATTACCTACCGTAAAGTAATCCTCCTCCTCTGTCTCCACAGCCCCAGACCCTGCTTGTAAATAGTTTCTATTTTTCACTGTAAATAAACATTTTCAATTATATTTGAGTCTGGTTCTGTTATCCTCTCTGTCCATATTATTCTGGGTAACCCTCATTACAACAGGGTTATAGAGTGGTGCCTATCATCATCTTTTCTCTGCAATTGCTGGATCCTGTCAACATCTGGTTTGTAGCTGTTGTTGGCAAAAAAATCACATCATATTGCTTCTGATCTGTTTCATGTTGCTGTGTTCATTCATACTCATCTGCTCACACAGACTCATCTTTGTGCTGCTGTTCGGCGTATTGTTTTCATGCTATTAGTGCTTAGCACATTTTTAGTTAATATTTTTCTGAATTCCTATCTTAGATCTTATAATTGTTTTTCTTTTACATTTTACTACTTGATGTAACTGGGACCCTGTGTACACAACACCACATGTACATGTGGTGGGAATGACAAATAAAGAACTGACTCTCTGACTCTGATCAGTTGGCAAGCTTTGAACTGAACCTGTTTGAGTTGGGTGGCTCTCACACATGGCTGCTTGCAGTGGTTTATTGCTGCCAAATACAAAAAGGAATTGTTATAAATGACTTATAAATAACTACTGATTTCTTGGCTGAAAGTATTCCCAAATATGACGGGGTTCTTATTGTAGGTGATTTTCGTATTTGTCTATTTTGTCCTGATTTACTAATGGCAAAGGCCTTTTTAAACCTCATTGATTCTTTTAATCTTGTGTAGTCTGTGGCTGCACTCAGGAACAAAACACACACTTGATTTGGTTTTATCTACCTGCTTTTACCTTAGAGATTTGAAACAGAGTGCTTTCAGATCAACTGCCAGTTTAATTTGATGTTGTCGTCACTTATATCACAGATAAATCTTGCAATGCTTCAATGTTTTTAACTCCTCTACTCTCATTGGTTGTGAAGCCAATTCCCATCAGATCTCTGTTAGAATATTCAATGGCGGAAGACCTGCTTGTCTTTAATCAATGTACCTACCTTCATACTGCTAAGAGTGAGGAGGTCATTGATATAACAATTGGGTCTTTGGACTTGGCAAAAAAAATATGTGACAGGGAGGTATCCTCAGAGGAATCTATCAGACCACCGATGAATTCAGTTCAAGATGAAGAAGGGGAAACCACGCCCAGTCAATAATGAAAACCCAAAAATACTGAATATCATGATCTGACCGTAGCGTGTTTGAACCTACATGCAGGAAGGGGATGACAGACTCCAGTAAATATGTAAAATAATTTATTAATTAAATAAACAAAACAAGATGCTGACAGGGCAGCTAACTTATTTAGGTTGTTTTCACACGTGATAGTCCGGTAGACTCGGTTCTATTGGGGACCAAAATATAGAACATTTGTTTACATTTTCAGCCGGTGCGGTTCACATTCACACAGCACCGAGTCAATCGAGCCAACCTGTTCCTCCCCCTCACCTGTGGTGGCGCTGCACCAAGAACTACTAAAGGAAACGACACAAGAACCTCTGAAGAAGACATGTGTTCTTTTTCTGGAAATAAAAACAAAAATGGAGTGGCGTCAAATTTTAGCGGTTTTAGGATTTCTGTTTGGCCATTTTTCAACAAAGGACTCTGCATGAGCAGAAGATGAGGCAGACCATGTGCAATGTTGTTTTTCACACAAGGAGGTTGACAGCTCTGTAGGAGTTAAGAGAAATGTGTGTTTGTTTGCCCTGCATTGTAGTCCACTTCCTGCTTTTGGGGCGGTCTCCGGTCCATTTGCATTCACACTGCATTCGAATCGCACTAGAGTTCACTTCAACCAAACCGAGACCTTTTTTCATTCAACCTTTATTTAGACAGGTTAATCCCATTGAGTCTTTTTCCTTTTCGAATAGTGGGATCACTGGTACCCATGTCCAGCCATCACTGTGCGAGAGGTGGGGGACACCCTGAACAGGTTGCAAATCCATTTCAACCGGCAGGTCAACTGTCACCGGCCGCTCATGCGCACGGCCAGTGACAGCTGTACACCTGAGCTTAACGTGGCTTTTTTTTTACCTCTTAAACCGGCCGGTCGGACCTGCCTCCTCCTCAACAAGTAGATTAACACAATTTGATGTGCATTCTTTAGTTTTCTTTGTGCTGATTTGTAAAACCACATCAAAACCTGAGACCGCCCGGGACCGCACATTAAACGCATTATTATGGACCGACCCAGTCATGACAACGCAGTGCGTTAACATCATAACCAAAACAAGATAATATTTACCGTTTTAGCCATACTGCATTGGCTGCTTTTAAATTTTAGGATTAATTTTAAAGTCTTTTTTTTTTTAAGCCTTAAATGGTCTTGCCCCGCCCTGCCTCAGTGAGCTACTGCACCTCTCTATGCCCTCCCATTCTCTTAGGTCGGTAGACCAGCTGTTTATGAGCATCCCAAAAGTAAAACAAAATCTTTGATGGGACTGAGCTTTTCTGCTGATGCTCTTAAAATGTGGAATGAAGCAGCTTTTGAGAATCAGACAGACCACTTCCCTGTCTGTTTTTAAATCGCTTCTTAAAACCCAAATCTTCTCCTCGGCTTTTGACACCATCTCAGATGTGGCATTTTAGTTTAATTTAAGCTTATTTTACTTTGTTTTGTTTTTCTTAAAAGCCTGTTTTCATTTGCCTTTTTTAAAAAGTTTTTTTTTAATGTATTGTAACAGCTGTTTTGTTTTGTTGATTGTAAATGTATAGCATTGTGGTTATGTGGTTACTTAAAGTGCTTTATAAATAAAGCTGGTAATAAATCTGATTACCTTTTAACTTCATCTCCTGTGGGACTTTTCAATTTTTGGAACTCAACGCTGTGTAACAATTAATATTGCCAAAAATTATATCTATAAAATATGATATTTATCCATTAGTGTTCCTATTTCAAAAGAGCTGAGTTATTGTTTTAAGGCATTTGAATGGTTTCTTCTGCATCTACGTCTACAAATTAACAAAGACCTTTATGATGCATAGAACTAATAGAGACAAGTATCCTGATGCATGGTCAATAAAAGATAGATAGATAATAGATAATAGAGACAAGCTTATCAACATTTCATATAAAGAAAGGAACATCAAATCTTAGTGTCTCTTCAAAAACATTGCTGCCAAATTCTAGGATTCTAGTTTGTAATTGCAATAGGTTCATGTCAGCGGTGAACAAGAAGAGCCTTATGTACATTTAAAAGGTGAGGATGAAGCCAGGGGGACTTGGCTACTGCATGTTCCTGGAGCTGATTCGTGTCATTTCAATGTCAATTTGTGAACAAAAAAGTGCACATGAGGCTCAGAGCTAATTAACGAGGCACAGTAAGTCTTCACACAGCAGATGACAATCTGCTTTGTGTGTCTGTTGCTCCTGATGACGACTTGCTGGGGTATCTGTACTTGGACTTTTAGATGGAAAGATCTGGATGTCAACATCTTTCAACAGCTCTAAGCAGCAGAACCCGGATTTGATAGTGATTTCTTGTAACCGACAAAAACAAAGGATACTGAGCACAATAAAAAAAAATCTCAAAGAACCTCTTAGTTTTTGACATCTCACATTTTGTGAGACATCACACCACACCACAAAAACATTTCATCTTTAAATGTTCGCCTATTAAAATGTACCCAGTTCAATGATTGAGATATTGTCTCAATAGAAAAACTTCTCAAACATGCAGTGGGTCCTATTGGATCAGGAACCTCAAACAGATTTAAAAACCATCTCTAAATCAGGGGCAGACCCTATAGATGACCATGATCACCACAACTTTTGTCAAACCTCTCATTCCACCAACACAAACTTTATTAAAAATGGATACTGATGTCCTCAGTAAACTTAAGCTGCAGTAAAACCTTATACACCAATGTCCTGATTCATGCTTAATAATGCAGGTAGATCAATCTAACAAGGTAGAGTCAGACTTTTATTTTAAGTCTTTTATCCAAAACACTTCTTCAGACCGAAGACGTCTTTTGGACAAAAGACAAAACGTTTCAGCAAAGAAGAATCCATCCAGAGGACCTGACTCAACCTTTTTAGAGTTAGCCACTAATGTTTGCATTGTATTGCTGAAGACTTTGAGTTTTGTTGAATAAATACAGTAAAAGGAAGATTGGTTTTATGATAAAATTAAATCCCTTTGTTGTATTTATGGCCATGAGAGTTAAACATGGCTTTATTTTCTGTTTTGTGGAGAAATGACCATTGCATGGGGAATTTGAGTCATCAAACGTCAAAATGTATCTAGATTTTTAGTCCCAGCGATATTCTGGCAAAACTGTGCTTTTTAAGATAAAACTTAAAAAAAATGGCTAAATGATTCTATTCATTCATCCATCCAATATACAGTATATTGCTTATGTCGAAGTTGTGTCATGGGCAACATGATTCCAACATGTACAATTTTTAGTAATAATATAAAATAACATTTATGTATTGTAATCATTGTATGCTCCCATACAATGGTGAAATTGGCTCTCTGCATTTAACCCATCCACCACCAGGTAGAGCAGAGGGCAGCTATTGGGAGTGCCCAGTGAGCTACTGGAAATGGGGTGTCCTGCTCTGAGACACCACGGGGTGTGCAATGAATGTGGATCAAGCTGGGGACCTTTAGGTCCCGAGTTGGCTGCCCTGCCTTTACACCATATGTGTCAAACTCAAGGCCCGGGACCAAATGTGGCCCTCGTTGACATCTTATCTGGCCCCCAAGATGATAGGTGAAACGTAAAATACTTTTATCTCTTGACTTTTTTTCAGTAATCTTTGATTATGATATCGAAAACACAACAGAGAATGTCTAATGAGACCAGTCAAACTCTTGTTGAGGAACCTGTGACAAGAAAGATGTTGGGTATCCGATTTGAGTTAATGTAGATTCTGAAACCGGCCCTTAGTTTGAAAAAGGTTTTGATTTTGGCCCCCTTTTGTAAGTGAGTTTGACACCCCTGCTCTACACCACCCCAGCCCCCTTTTTAGTGAATAGGCACTTTCAGTGCTAAGTCCAATTTTTAGATCATGTCAGTGATTGTATGTGGAAGTTCTTGCCATTCAAGAATTAGGTTTGTGGTTTGAAATGTATTTGGCCAAAAGCAGGTTAGATTAAAACAATATTATTAACAACTGTTGGATCATTCAGTAGATGGTTGTAGAGTGTAATATGAAATATATAAAACTTAAAAGATTAATTTCCCTTGTAAGTACCAAGACTTTTTAGCCTGACATGGATTAATGCACTCACTGAGTTTCATATCAGACAGCTTATTACTCTGCCCCTGATTGCTGGTTTTACTCTGGCCAACAAATATGACTAATAAGAGAGAGTGGGACATGACTAAACCATTCCCTTTTTAAGGGCAAAAACAAGAGCAGTGTGTTTGACTTAATGCTGTTTAACAATTATGCACTGTGCTGTTCAGACTTGATAGAGATAGATAGTGAGTTTGCAGATAGATCATTTGCCAACCAATTAGTCATGTGGACTTTAAGCACAGGAGCTTGGAGTGCAATGTTCAGTCAGTTTTGTCCTTGTTAAGCCCTCACTAAACTACGTACTGGATACTTTTAAGTGTTTTGGGAATGGCCTTCTGTGCACTCTCAGACATCTTAGTTCAGACAGCAGTGATGGAAGTGTTCTCATATTAGCTGCTGAGCTGCAGAAATACCAAATGTCGCCATTCAGTGCTCTCTGTACCCATTATAGATCATCTGTGTTCAAGCTTAAGCAAACGTGCGCACAATACTGAATGACATAAGCTCTTCGGTATTCCAGGCCATTGTCAGACACCTGACTGAACCACCCTGGCCACATAATACTTTGAGTGTGTAGTTATCCTCCCACTCCATGCTGCAACAGTCTGATGTTTGATTCATGTGGGGAGCTAGATAATGACACACAGAATGTTGGAGGCAAAGTAATGGATAAAATCTATTTTCTTGTTTCATACATGCCAATTTGGAGTTGCTGGGGAACGCTTACTCGGCTAGAACAATCTACGCTCGGTGTATGTGACAGTAATGAGCACATCAATAAGAAACCAAGGATCTGCCCCCTCAGCCCTCTTGTCCCTCCCTCCTGATGTATCTAGGTTTGCAAAGACACTCACATCTGGACTAATTTATGGCTATTACATGGTTTCCTCTAGTACCAACAAACACTGCTGAGTGGTTGATGTAAACTCAAGTTAATGGAAACATTTGTACTGTTTTCTTTTTGCTGGTGTGTTCATACAATTTGTGACGGCAGCATAAATGAAACGCCAATGTAACACTAGATGGTAAACATCTTTCTTATCTGGAAGTAAAGGTACAGCCAGCTGCTACTTTGAGTCAGTCAAAAGGGAAATAAGGTGAACAAAAGGTAGTTTTTTGATAGGTAAATAAATTTACAGTCTGATTACAAGTGGTTTGGTTCTTTAAAGTAGGGATCTGGGAAAACTTCATCAACAGATAATATCTAACCTGTTGTAGATAACATTTTGAACAACCTCATATAAGAAAATTTAAGTTTATATTTTGCTTAAATAATTGAATTTTGGTCATTCCCAAAGTATTAGTTCCTTTCATAGTTAAGACAAAATTAAGTATTTCACAGTGATATTTTGTCCAAACATCCGTATTGTTATATTAATGTTTGTGTCTTGATTTTACACTCAGTTCACCTGAGTCAGTCCAAAAGGTTTGCACATGTTTTAAGATATAGCTTTAATGTGAAGAACTGTGCACATACATGTTGTAATGTCCATCTAAATAAAAAATGAAAGTGACATTTCATTTTAAAATTGGGTGGCAGCAGAGCGATCATGCAAATGAGTCCCAGAGGCTCAATGGGATTAACCTGTTTATATAAAGGTTGAATGAATGAATGAAAATAAAAAAATAAACCTTATAACGAAATCTCCAGCTAGGACCCGAGCTGAGGTTTTTTGCTGCTGCCATGTGTGTGTGTGTGTGTGGGGGGGGGGGGGGGTGCACTCATCCGCTCATGCACTCAGGCCCACCGTGGGCACATGTGAGTGAAATTAATATCTAGACCCAGAGAAACCTCCGGTGAGTTCCAGCTGGGCCGGTGTCATTCAGAGAGACGTGTGCAATCAGGCATGCTGTAAAAAAGTGACATTTCACTTAAGCTCAGCGTCGTGTGGATGGATAATATAAGCGCGCGTATCAGATGGCACCTGTCATGACGCTCGACGAAAAGCAATATCACTGATTCAGCTGTGTTCTGAGAAGTGGATCAGTTCAGATTAGCTCATGTCCACTGAAGATTTACCTGATCCACAACAAGGTGTTTTTTTTTATATTCCCGTGCTGCCGCATTTTATTAATTTTTTGCCTGCCACTGCAAGACAAAGGCGAACAATCATGTTTGTGCCTATGAACACGCCTGAACATATGAATATGGGTCTGAGTCTGTAACCGAAATATCTTATGAGCCACTGGACTAATTTTAATGAAACATCCAGGAAATGATCACTGGATGTGCATCTACAATTGATTACCTTTTGAATTCAACCCCATTAATTTTGATTGCCACAACCAACTGGCCCAGGTGTCTGCAACCTGTAGCTCTGGAGCCACGTGCAGCTCTTTGGTCCCTCTGCAGTGACTCTTTCAAGCTTTGACCAAAACTGACACAAATTGATATGAAATCTGGTGATATTGCATGAGATCACAAACAACATGGTCTGATTTGACCAAAATGGCTACAGTTTGTCAATTCTCAACTTAATAAGATTTTAATTAATTTAATAATTTTCTTATAATTTAATGATTTTTAATTAATTAATTTTTAAGGCCCTGTATACACGATGCATTTTTTGAAAATGGGCGCTCTGCTGCTGTTCAACCATTCATGTACACAACAGCAGCGCTCATTCTCTCTGAAACCAAAGATTTCTGAATCCTGGTCTTAGGAAGAAAAAAAAACCTGCAGACATGTAAGATTGTGCATGCACGATACAGGAGGCTGCAATCCCAAGTTTTTCTGCACTAACAGTTACAATTAATGTCAAAGTGTTGTTTGTGCTACTAACACTTTATCAGCATGTCATGTAGGTGCAAAACCAGCAATATACTCATACAAAAGAACGATCATGTATCCACCAGTTTAGATGTAACAGTGATTATGATGAGACCTCATGTATAATGCATGCATCAGGGTTGCCGAAAAAACTGTTTGAAAAAATGCTGCCCTTACATTTATGTGCACATGTTCACCAACCACAGCACACACATCATCTTAAAACTTCCCCCTCCAAGAAAGTGCAATCTCACTCAGCACTTTTGATCATTTGTGTCAAAATACAATAATTTGAAAGCGACAGTATACAATAGTTCACTACTTCCTATCTAGCAACCCTGTCTGGCATGTAAACTACAGCAGATCCGTCCATCCATTATCTTTACCCACTTCTTCCTATTCGGGTCATGGGGGTCACTGCATGGTGCTTAAATCCAGCTATCACTGTGCAAGAGGTGGGGGACACCCTGGACAGGTCTCCAGTCCATCACAGGGCTACAAACAGAAAAATGAGACAAACAGCCATTCACTCTCTCACTCGCACCTAGGGACAATTTAGAGTTATCAATCAGCCTAACATGCTTGTTTATGGTCTGTGGAAAGAAGACATAGTATCCGGAGAAAACCCACGCATGCATCACGGAGAGAACATGCAAACTCCACCCAGAAAGATCCCCGGATTCGAAATGGCGACCTCGCTGAGAGGTAGCAGCTCTACCAACTGCGCCACTGCGTCGCTCCTACAGAGAGATCCACGTAAACGTTTTGTCTTGTTTATTCGCCACAATAAACCCACTAACATTTCCAGAGATCCTTCTTGTATAAACAGGGCCTAATTCTTGCGTAAAAGGCAGCAAGTCAAGCCTTTATTTTCATTTAAAGAGAATGAAGTAAGTGATAAATCTGGCTCATTTTGAGTTTGAGAAGATTTTCTGCATTTATCATCACTTGTCCTGCGATGCAAATTGGAAACTTATCTTTATTTGGTTGTCCTCAGTTTAGTAATGATCCCAATTAAGGATTCAGATCAGGCTGGTGATTGAGCTGTTGTTATCTTCATTGAGTAAACAAGCTTTCTTCTCATCTCTCAGCTTCATTAGCAAGCAGAGCACATGGCTGTGTTTGGGTCCCTACAAAGGCACCAATCTATAGCTCTGAGTTGAGACCACTGCGCACCAGGGAAAAAAAATTTTTTTTGTTTAAAGAAAAGCTTTCAAAGCAGTAATTATCCTGGAGTAGTGCATGATTTTTACATCAGTAGTGGAGTGTTTGCTTACCCCAATCTGACTTAACTCTAGACGTATAAATCCCTTTAACTTTAAACATGAAAAGGTAGAGAACGGTCTCTCCAGTCCTAGTTGTAAAAGTTTGTTTTCATTTTACAATAGACTACAGAGATTTGCTTTAGAGGCAAAAAGATCACACATTTTTATTACTGAGGATTCTTATTTCCGTTCCCACTGACTCTTCGTCAAAGAAAAGCTCATGCTGGAAACAATAGAAGAAGCCCTGAAAGTGTGGAACAAGCCCGCTTAAGAATTCATCACTGCAAAATACTTGGGATATATAAAAACATAAAAAGAGATTAAAGGTATTTTTCATGATCGTCAGCTCTATTAGTTTGTTTCAAACAGTAATGACAAACAAAAAATACACTTTCTTTTTGTGCAAGTTTCCATCTTAACACTTCAGTCATTCTTATCATAAGCCATCCTTCTAGTGACATTCATACCATACCATACCATTTTATGTATAAAGCACTTTAAACAGTGACAGGGCCAACAAAAGTGCTGTACAAACAGAAACAAACAGGTAAAGCACACAGCAACATATAACATAACGTAAAATCAAAACATAGAAACAAATTAATAGCAGATAAGAACATAATGACTAACACAGTGTGATGCATACAGGATCAGCAACAGATCATACATTGTTGAAAGCCAGGGAATAGTAGGTTTTTAAGCGGGATTTAAAAACTGAGGGAGGGGGCCTGTCTGACAAGTAGAGGTATCATTTCATAGTCTTGGGCCTGCGACAGAGAAGGCCCTGTCACCTCTGCGCTTAAGACTGGTTACTGGAACTGAGAGAAGCAACTGGGCCGCAGACCTCGGAGAACACAGTGGGACATACGGCTGCAGCAGAGCAGTGAGATAGGAGCGTGCAGAGCTGTTCAGTGACTTAAAAACATACAGAAGGATTTTAAACTGGATTTGAAGGTGAACCGGTGACCAGTGCAAGGAGGCCAAAACTGGTGTAATGTGCTCTATTTTGCCTGTACTGGTTAAAAATCAGGCTGCAGCATTCTGGACCAGTCTGGCAATGGCGGTCTGACTGATACCAAACAGGAGCGAGTTGCAGTAATCGAGCCTGGATGTAATGAATGCATGTATTACTGTCTCCAGGTTATTTTTGGACAATATGGGCTTCAGCTTAGACAGCCACCTCAGCTGGAAGAAACATGATTTAACAATCATGTTTACACGACTGTTAAGTTTCAAAGGAGGGTCCATTATCACTCCCAGATTAGTGACTCTTTGCTTCTCTAACGAGGCTAGAGCGGACAGGTCGATGCAGTGGTTGTCGATCATGTCATTGGGAGGAAACAGCATGACTTCAGACTTCTTCTCATTGAAACTTAAGAAATTTAAAGCCATCCAGTCTAATAGAAAACACAGACATGGACATTTTACCATATAAGCCAATAAAAGAAGCAGTTTAGAAATATACATCCATACTTGCATGTATCTACAAGAGGTCTGGGAGTTTGAGGGTTCTGCACAGTGTCTTAGATGTGCCTAGAACTACACTCTTATGGACAGATATCTATAGGTTGTTTCTGGGACCTGGTGGAACCATTCTTCCAGTTTAGAGGTCACAGCACGAAGTGCTCCAATGACCACTGGGACTACTGAAGTTTGGACTCTCAACAACTTTTCTATTTCGTCTTTCAGCCCTTGGTATTTCTCGAGCTTTTCGTCCTCCTCCTTCTTGATGTTACAGTCACTTGTGTTTGCTTCATCTATCACCACTGCCTTCTTCTGTAACTTGCGACCACCACAATATACATTTGTATAAACCGTAATTTAAAGACTATAAGCTGCTACTTTTTTCACATGCTTTGAACACTGCGGCTTATACAATGATGCGATTAATTTATGGATTTCAATTTTTTTTTGATGGGCTAACAAACTTCATTTTGCTAAAAACCAACTGTGTTACAGGCACTGTTCTGAAAAAAAAAATACAGTATGTATTTATGTATGTTACCAGTATGTATTTAATTAAAAGTTTTTAAAAATATTTGTGTAAATATCTCATGTTACAATGTGGACACCTGTGGCTAATACACAAGTGTGGCCTATACAGTATATGTACAAAGGTTTGTTTTTTGTTTTTTGGTTGTTATTGTTTGTTTTTTTTGTGTGTGTGTGAGTGCAGCTTATGTTCAGGTGTGCTCAATAGTCTGGAAATTACGGTCTATGTAAAATTAAAGTGCTGAACCAGTATGTGATGCAAAAGAAGCATGTTTCACACAGGTTTCCCATGTGGATTTGGAACAAAAGTCCACAAAGTTTATATGTGGAAAATCACAAAATCTTACCTGTGAAACAAGTTAAATAATATAAATTTCTTCAATTAATGCATATGTCCAGTGCATTACGTGTAAATAGGTATTTCATGCTATCTGTTATTGCTCAGAGGGTGTGTTGGAGATGATCTTCAGCTACAACCATGACAAAATTTTGCTCAAAATTTCTAAAATTGACTTGGTTATAGCATTTTTTTTGTTGTTTGTCAAGGCTGATTAGTTTTGAAAGTTACTTTAGTTCTAGGTCACTCATTTAGACAACTTTCCTCCTGACATGAACATGTAAATTTTAGGGCTAGGGTAGTTGAAAAGTAAAGAGAATAAATTCAGTGGGATTTGGTCTTCGACAAGCTTCTATTAAAATCCATTACTGCTTTACAAAGCTCAGACCCACACAGTGATAATGATTTGCTCACAGCTTCATTTAAAGATTTCATTGCTGCTAAAATGAGCTCCTGTATAATTTCATTAGCAGAATGAACATTTAAACCTCAGTGTTGCTATATATTTCTGTTCCTCCTCACAGTTTCTGCTGCTTTTTTCCACCTGAACTCAACTGGGAAGCTCTTTGAAGCATCAATCCTTGATGTCACCAGAAGTGAGAGAATGCCCATAAATCATCCAGTGCTGAGTTTTGCTCTAAAAAGCATTTCTAACTCCCAGAAATGAACAAATGCACCATTCTGAACATTTTCCACCATGTATGTGATGTATGTTCATCTCCTGTAGGTGACTGAAGTAAAAGGATGGGCGTAGCTTGTATTAACACTGACAAAACTTCTTACCTGTACATTCCCATCCTTTTTACCTCTTAATAAGCTCAATTCATCTGAATACCAATTGGTCCCAACCAGCCATGGTGATTTCTTTCCCTCCCTTCCTTGCGGCTGAATGGTTTCTTGTACATCATCATTTCCATGATCCTAAGCAGATGCTCCGAGCAGAATGAGGTTGAGAAGGGTGTTTCAAATTAATGTAAATAATTGGTCTTTGCTTGTTTGAGCGGGCTCTCACAGTGGTCTCAGACGTTCATAAAAATATCTTTTCTCATACTTTCTTCCAATTGTAGGGATGGTTTTTTTTTTTCATATTTACATTCAATGTTTGTATTCTGATCAAACAGGTCCAATACACACACACGTCAGAGCAAAGTGTTTTTCATGAAATATGACACACAAACAAATTTGAGACAAATTTCTAGCAAAGATGAGTAGGTTTGACACTTTGCTCACTGGGTGGCCTGTGCTGTGACCCCCACCCCCTCCCACTCCACATGCTTATGGCTTATGTCTGTATGCGGCTTTTTCTGTGCTGAGGTCTTTTGTTGCAACTTTCACACTGTGTCCCATCTAGGACACAGTGCGAGATGTGATTTTTTTTTTTTTTTACACCTCTTCTCCCCTTGTGTTTCTCTTTTTCTTATCTAAATGAAAAGGTCAACGCCTCCTGAAGGCCACGGCCTCAGGCACCTCTGTCTCTCCATGTCTGTTTGTTTATGTTTTCTCGAACGGGCTGTACTGAAAATGTAATTTCATTGTGCTTCAGTGCAATGAAAATAAATCTGATTCTGATACAACTAAAAGCGACCAAAAAAACAAAACATAAAAAACACAAGCACAATGAGAAACAATGGGATAATAGATCATACTGTGTTAAATGTCAGTGAATACAGGTGTGTTTTCAGGAGAGATTTAAAAACAGGAAGTGAAGTGTTCTGTCTAATGTTGAGGGGCAGATTGGTCCAGAGTTTAGGGCCAATGACTGAAAAAGCCCGATTTCCTCTGCCCTTCAACTTGGCTTTTGGTACAACCAAAAGCAGCGGGATCTCAGCACCCGAGAAGGAACATAAGGTTGAAGTAGGTCAGAGAGCTATGCAGGTGCAATGCCGTTAATGCACTTAAATGTCAACAGGAGAATTTTAAAATTATTTCTGACATGCACAGGGAGCCAGTGGAGGGAGGACAAGACCAGTGAAATATGCTCAAATTTATGAGTTCCTGTCAATAGCCAAGCTGCAGCATTTTGGATGAGCTGGCAACGTAAAAGAGTCACCTGACTGACCCCAACATAAAACGTGTTACGGTAGTCTAGCTGGGTGGTAATAAATGCATGGATTAATTTTTCAAGGTAAGATCTGGAGAGCACGGACTTGATAACGGATTTTTTTTAGTTTTGGACATTTGTTATGATGCGTAACCATGGCAACAAGGCAGTTTCTACAACCAACAGCAGCTGATTAACATCTCAAAAGCTCAAGTAATATCTCAGCTACAACCCCAAATCTCAAATGAGTTGAAAAGGATGTTCTGTGGAAGCATTCTCATCTACCTGCCAGCTGTGCTCGAGTGCCTGACCACTGAGATCCTGGAACTAGCAGGAAACATGGCTCATGACAGCGGAAGAACAGGATCATCTCTTGGCACCTACAGTTGGCTGTCCGCAGCAACGAGGAGCTCGGCGGACTGCTGGGAGGAGTGGCCATGGCTCTGCGAGGAGTTCTGCCCAGCATTCGGGTGGTCCTACAGCCCGGGGGAACTGAGAGGCCAGTCGAGTCTGGGTGGACGGATCAGACGGCATCTGCAGCCAGTTTCTTAGGATCCACTGTGAGATGGACCTTTACAAGAGATCCTTCCTGTCTACAGCCATCAGCATCTATAACATCTCTTAATGAAACTAGGATAACGAGTTACAACAACAAATAATTTCCCTTTGGGATTAATAAAGTATTTTTGAATTGAATTGAATTGAATAAGCTATCTGCCTTAACTGGAAGAAGCTTTTTTGAAGATCAGAGTTCATCTGTTTATTGAACGTAATGTCTGAGTCTAAAATTATCCCAAGATTTGTAACAGATTGCTTAAGATAGGGCTGAAGAGAGTCAAGATTAACTGGATCAGTGACAGTGGTAGAGCTAGGGCTAATTCATCCAACCTTTATTTATACAGGTTAGTACCATTGAGCCTTTGGGACTCATTTACAAGAGATACCTGAGACCTAATCACAATGACTTCAGTTATCCGATCATTAAAACATAAAAAATGTGAAGCCATCCATGCCTTGATATCATCGAGACAATCTAACAGAGGGCGAATGAAGCTGGAGCTGTTGGGTTTGAAGGGCAGATAAATCTGACAGTCATCAGCATAACAATGAAATGAGAGACCATGTTTCCTCAGGATCGACCCCAAGGGGAGCAGATACAATGAGAACAGAAGGAGCCCAAGAATGGAGCCTTGTGGGACCCCGCAGGAAAGAGGCACAAAGCAGATTAACAATTACCAACCTTAACACAAAAACCCCTGCCGTTCAGATACCAACAAAACCATTCTAACACTGCACCCGTAATCCCAACCCAGTGTTCTAACTAGGGGTGGGGCCGATCCAATCCAGTATCGGTATCGGCCTCCGATACCAGCATAATTTACGTATCGGATTTTTCCGATCCACCTGCCGATATTTCCGATAAATGATGCAAGTTGGCTTCAAACTAGAGAATGGATTTCCTGAATGGCGGCGTGTCTCATAAACCCAGAGTAATAAGACCCGCCTCACATTCAGGAAATCCAGTTCATAGTTTGCAGCCAGCTACAACGTGAGTGCTGAGTTAGCAGCACTGTAGCTAACAGCTAACAAACTTTTCATCTAAACATGTCCACTGTGTGGAAGTATTTTACACTAAAAACACCACAAAACAAGACAGCAACGTGCAATGTCTGTAGAGCCATAGCGCCACATTAAACTGTAGTAAAGTTAGTTTTACCATTGACATTCAAGCTCCATGGCTTCAGCGGGGCGCTGCTCTTTGCTCAACCCAAAACATGCAACTAGATCCCGGCCAGCCGCGTCCACTCTGCCCCGCTCAGTCTGCTTGTCTCTGAGGAGGGACAGACTGAGCGCGGCTGCCCCAAATCAGGCTGCCTGCTTCGTATTGAACAAGAAGACATTGCTGAAACCACGGAGCTCAAATATTTACAGAGAAGTTACTAAACTTTATCATTCTGACCAACCACTATCAGTTGTAGAAAACGAAGGATTTCACAGTTTGATACTTACATCCAAGATATAGTTTACCCTCCAGAAGATATTTATCATTACAACAGTAGACAATCATAAAAAAACATATGATTTGAAAATTATATTAAAAACAAAAACAGCTATATTATAAAGTGATGTAAAATACTAAAACCAGGAACATGTCTGTTGGTTTATGCCATAAACTTAGCAGGTGTTTGAAGCCATTTAACATTTAATTTAATTCATTCATTCATTTAAAAGAAACAAAATTTAAAAAAAAAATCATCAAAAAAAAAACATTGAATGAAAAGAGTGCAGAAAGAAGAAAAAAAATTCTTATATCTGCCCCTTATTTAAAAAAAACCCATAAAATAACTTTAAACAATCACTTAAATTAATCACTTTAATATCCACTTTAAAGTTAGGAATAAAAAGAAACATGCTTTGTGTTAGCAGAATTTATTTCTAACTTTAAAATTTATCCAACATTGATAAAACTTACCTCAAGTTGCCTTTTTGGACATGCATTTATATATTTGTACAAATTGTACTTAAGAGGAGATTATTACAGCCTCATATAAAATCAATGATGATCATGATATCAGAACTGGATCGTATCGGCCGATATTCAGATTTAGGTATCAGGATCGGATCGGAAGTAAAAAAAAGTGGATCGGTGCATCCCTAGTTCTAACCGCAATAAAAGGATACTGTGGTCAGCAGTGTCAAAAGCAGCAGTAAGGTCAAGGAGTACCAGGATCACACACTGACCAGTCATTCACTAGAAGAATGTCATTACAGACCCCTAACAAGTTTTTAAAATCCAGCTTACTTTAGTTTCCATTACTCAAAACTTTTTATGTTATCAGCTAATCTGCTGAGACGTTTACAAAAATGTTTCATGTTCAAATCACAAACTAGAAAAACAGCTACACAGATGTATAGTTAGCTAGGTATCTCTACCTAGCAAGCTAGCTAGTTTGATTATGGTAAACATCACTTTCACTTCACTTTTGTAGGATTCCTAGGTTTCCAGCCATTATCACTTACTCCACAGCTGTTAATCACTTCAATCATCCACCCTTCTACACTGCACCGGATTCTGAAGACTGCTTTGTTGAGTATTTGGGAATGGTGGCGCAGAGTTTAGAGAAGGTGGGCCTGTGAGCAGAAGATCGCTGGTCGTCTCCCCAGACTGGCAACATCATCCATTCATTCAACCTTTATTTAGACTGGTAAATCCCATTGAGCCCCGAGGACTCTTTTACAAGAGAGACCTGATCAAAATGTGGGTGGAATAGGTGAAGTACTCACACCTGCCTCCACCCTAATTTGCCCCACTCTGGGCCCTTGAGCAAGGCCCCTAACCCCACCATCTGCTCCTGCGGGCACCCTAGATAGCAGCTCTCTGCTCCACACAGGGCTGTGGTAGCTCTGTGGTCTGTGGTTGAGCCACGAAGGGCATCCAGCATAAAAATATTTGCCAAGTCTTCGTGTAATTTAGTTCGCTGTGGCCACCCCTAAAGAAGGGAGCAGCTGAAAGAAGAAGGAAAAAAAAACTGTTGAGTATTTAAACTCATGACTGTCATTCATCCAATGCTGATACCTTCTGGTAACTTACAAAGTAAATGACAGCCGGTAAAACTTATTTATTGTGAAGTTTTGACTAGTATTTTTATTATCCTGTACCCTTCAAGTCATGCTCCTCCTTGTCTTCTGAGACCTCCTTACTTCTTGTGACCTCACCCTGTCATCTTCCTGGTTCTGCAATCGCCATTCATCAGTGTGTTACAAAACTATCAAGCACCTTCAACCTGTTCCTCTCTCTAACAAAACTCACCTCTCCTGGATCACAAGAAGACCATAAAACATTTAGTAAACCGTACACTGTTTCAAGATGATTAAGACTTGCATTGTAATATTGGAAATTTGTGGCCACTGTTAAAAATATCAATGGAAGGCTTTACATCTTGTCTAGAAGCGAAACAATCTCCATGGAAATAACGTAACGGAAACCATCAGGTGATAAGTGCTGAAGCTTTTCATGACAATTAGAATATTGTTCTTCCAATGACCATGTCATTCAAATGATGCACTTATATATGAGAAACCATAGAAACTGCAGGAGCTTTCACATGATGCAAACAAGGAGGAACCATGGAAACCATGGAATCCTGAATGTTTAGGATTCCATGCTGCTTTCAATTCAATTCAATTCAATTCAAAAATACTTTATTAATCCCAGAGGGAAATTAAATGTTGTCGTAGCTCATCATCCTGGTTTCATTCAAGAGTTGTTATAGATGCTGAGCTGTGGGCAGGAAGGATCTCCTGCAAGGAATTCAAAGAATCGGGTCACGGATACTGATCCATCCACCTGGATCCAGCTTGCTGTCAGATTCAATTCAATTCAAAAAATACTGATCTGGTGATATAGATCTGGTGGGCCTCTCGGTCCTCCTGAGCAGCAGGACTGCCCGACTGCTGGGTAGAATTCCTCCATGAGCGATGGTCACTCCTCCAGCAGTCTGCCGAGCTTCTCGTCACCACGGACAGCCAGCTTACGGTGCCGGGGGATGATCCTGGTCCTCCTGTTGTCAAAAGCTGAGTTTCCCACCAGCTCCATGATCTTGGTGGTCAGGTACTTGAGCACAACTGCCAGGTTGATGGAAATTCAACCAAGGTGCCTCCTTTTCAACTCATTTGAGGCTGTAGCTGATGTATTTGAGCTTTTGATATGTTAATCAGCTGCTCCTGGTTGTTAAAAAGCACACCTTGTTGCCATGGTTACGCATCATAACAAATGCCCAAAAGTAAAAAGGTTTCTATAAAAAATCCTTCCAGCTGCACAGCATCCAATACCAGAGGAAGTAATCATCCGAAAAAAGAGTGATTTACATCCAGAAAAAAAAGAGGAATTAAAGTTTTCAAAAGCAATAACACAGAATGAAAGTTACAGAGCTGCTCCAACATGCAGCCACCCCGAGCGGCGCAATTCTTTTCACACTTTGAACAAAAGGTTCGAGAAAGGTGTATTGTCCCACCTCTGTGATAATAGATTATATGAAGGTTACTAAAGCTCTAAGAAATTTCTGCTCATAAAAATTGCATCTTCCAGTTGTAGGGAGTTTTTTTTATATTTGTATTCAATGTTTCAATTCTGCTCAAACAGGTCCAATACACACGCTTCACAGCAAGGTTTTGTTCATGAAATATCATGACACACAAACTTGAGATAAAAAATTTTTTTTAGCAAATAGAACTTTTGGTTTGTCAAGTTGAACTACTGTATTCCGAGATTTTAAATTGTTTTGCTGCTGAAATTCAAAATAAATAAATGAATATATCCTACAGTGTTTTAAATCCAGCTTAATTTACTTTCAATTACTCATAACTTTTTTTCATGTTACCAACTAATCTGCTGAGACAAGTTTACAAAAAAGTTTCATGGTCAAATGTATCAAAACTAGAATAACAGCTACACAGATACATAGAGTAGTTAATGTATCACTAGATAGCAAGCTAGCTATTTAACTTGGTTGATTAAACATCACTTTCATTTCACTTTGTTTGTACCATTTGATTGATGGTTGCTATCTGAATCTGGCTCCCCCGGCATCGGCCTAAGAAGACTGACTATTTCAAATTCTCCTGGACTCTCTGCTACCCCCTTTCCTACCTACTCCCTTCCCCAAGGACATGGCCCTGATTCAGAGCTCTACTGAACACTGCACCATCTCTTATCAGGACTATGGCTGTGTGTGTGTGTGGGGGGGGGGGGGGGGTCTGGACAGTGCTCATGGACTATTTCCCCTCAAATTCACCGCCTTCACTGGTCTCCCCGCGGTGCAGCAACCTAGGTAGATGCAAAAGTGCCAGTGGCTGCGTCGCTCACTTGGGCAGCCTGTGGTGGGACCTCCACCCTCACCCACTCCACATTCATATGTCTTTATATCACCAGTATGTTGCTTTTTAGTGCCGGGGTTTATTCCAGCCTCATGCTGTGTCCTGTTATGGACACATTGTGAGATATGATTTATTTTACCTCTTCTCGTGTTCCCATTTTTCTAATCTTACAAAAAAGGAAGCGCCTCTCAACGATGCTACAGCCTCAAACACCCCGTCTACCCTGTCTGTTGTTTGCTTGTTTGTGTTTCTTCAGATGGGCTGTACTGAAATGTAATTTTGTTGTGCTTATGTGCAATGACAATAAAGCTGTTTCTGATTCTGATTCATATGAATGAACATTCAATTCATGGACAACAGGTCAGGTGGACATTCCTGCAGTCTGCATGCCAGTTGCACGCTCCCTCAAAACTTGCAACTTCTGTGGCATTTGTGCTGTGTGATAAAACTGCACATTTTATAGTGGCCTTTTATTGTGGTCAGTCGAAGGTACACCTGTGCAATAATCATGCTGTCCAATCTGATTGCATCTTTATATGCCACACCTGTGAGGTGGACGGATTATCTCGGCAAAGGAGAAATGTGCATTAACACACAAATTTGTGAACAATATTTGAGAAAAAGGTCTATTGTGTACTAAAGTCTTAGATCTTTGAACTTATCTCATGAAAAATGGGATCAAACAGAAAAATATTGTGTTTTATGTTTTTGCTCAGTATAGTTCATGAGACACACATAAATAGACTCGGACAAAAACCTTATTGCCTGCCTATAACCCACTTTTTACTTTTTGCTGGTAGATCATATTTAGTAAGTTGGTCATAACTGCTGATCGTGGCACACAGAGATCTTGAACATGGAAAAAGCTATTAGCTACTCAGATGTGCTAGCTGAAGGGAGGAATCAGCCCAGTTAAGGAGCCCATTAGTCTCATCATATTTCCTCCATACAAAGGAAAAATGCTCAGATGTTCAGGCATGTAGAGGTTGAACTTCCCTTGACGCATATGAATGCAGTGTGAGAAAAGATTATCCAACTGCTATAAAGTAATGCCAAGCTGGCGTCATTTAATGTAAATTGAATGAATAATCCCATTAAAAAGAGCAATGCTTTGGTGATTCCATAAAAAGGACAGAAATAAACCAGTTTTGAGACACCCACTAGAAAAACCTCAGAAAACTGAACATTTAGGCTTAAAAAATGCCTTTCACAGCATCCACAAATCAAAAGAAGGGAACGGCTTTTCTGATGACAAATGTGATAAAGTTTAAAATGCATAAAGAAATCAGGAACAAAGAGCGTGTATGTTTTGTGGTTTAAGGGAACCTTGGCAGAGAGGCTTAGTAATGTCTTTGCCCCTCCAGAGAATACCAAAGGCTTTTTTAAAAACTCTTATTTGACATTTCCTCAGAGACTAAAGGCTTTTTTATATGGGGAGGGTATTTTAATGTGCTCATGAATCATAATTTAGATACAGCATGCCTGAAGTAAAATAAAAAGCATCTAAGCCCATCCAAACATTAGAAGAGGAAATGGGACTAATAGCTATTCGGAGACAACTTCATTTCTTAGACTGCTTGCTCAACATATACACACACACACACACACATATATATATATATATATATATATACACACATATACACCGACACACACACACACTAAGACTTCTTCAATCTTGGGAAACAATGAAGAAGTATTTTGAATAAAAGACGAAACATATCAATAAAGAAAAATCCGTCCAGAGGACCTGATTCAACCTTAGATTTATCTACATGGATTACTGAGCGGGCAGCACGGTGGTGCAACTGTTGCCTCTCAGCGAGCAGGTCCCCGGTTCAAATCCCGGTCCGGGTGCCTTTCTGGGTGGAGTTTGCATGTTCTCTCCGTGCATGTATGGGTTTTCTCCGGGTACTCCGGTTTCCTCCCACAGACCAAAAACATGCATGCTAGACTGATTGGTAACTCTAAATTATCCCTAGGTGTGAGTGAGAGTGAATGGTTGTTTGTCTCGTTTGACTCTATGTGGCCCTGTGATGAACTTGCGACCCGTCCAGGGTGTACCCCGCCCCTCGCACAATGATTGCTGGACATGGGCACCGGCAACCCCCGTGACCCAAAATGGACGAAGCGGGTAAAAGATGGATGGATTATTGAGCATGCATCAGGACAGATCTTTTGGACGGTTTGTATATAAAGTGAGGAAGCTTACTCTGGTGTTCAGGCTTGGAGAAGACATCAAAATTCCAGGTTCCAGGGAGGTGAGTGTAGCTGACGAGATTCACAGGTTGGTGTAAGAGTGACAGGTTGGCTAGGATGAAGAGGTAAGTGAGGGACATTTTCAGTTACATTTGCATGAAGAGGATTGGTTTTAGAATTAAGGTCCAAGGCAAACTCAGGATGAAGGTAAATCTCAAACGTGAAGAACACAGGAACCCGATTTTCATGATAAGTAGGCAATGCCTTGGTATCTTCTTCATCTTCTTCTTCTTGCAGGCTGGACCTCAACTTGATGCTGTGGCTCTGTGGAAGTGCAATGTCAAGGCCAGACTGGCATTGGAATTTTGCTTCCACAGAGACACTGGAGACGGAGAATTTTGTGAAACTGTCGGGATTTAAGATGTTATGCACCATTTCTGATCAGGGAGAACTACAATACAATAAGATCCCCATGTAAATATTTTATTTTAAGCTTGTCCTGATCACCTTTTTTTAACACTGTTGTGTTAACTTATTGTGTAAATAAAGTTTTGTTAAAAATCAAAAATCATCATCTTCTTCTTCTTGAGTTTATTGGTGGTTGGATAAAAAATGAAGGTGTGCATTACCACCACCTACTGGTATGAAGTATGGTTCATCATGGTATAAGTCTGTGCATTTATGAATAAACTACATGTATATATCAAATTCTATTAATCAGTTTTTTTCATCATCATAACCTTTATTTAACCAGGTTTGTCCCATTGAGATCAAAATATTTCTTTTAAAAGAGAGACCTGGCCAAGACTGACAGCATACAGAGAGAGGGAAAAAAAACACTCATTAAAAAACACAGTTACAACACATAGTCACAATAAACATAGACTTAAATAACCAACGACTCAGTTAAAACAATTGCACTTCTGCAACTTGAGTAAAAAGGGATCTATCATGGTATTAAATACATTCAGAGGTACTAGTGTTCCAAGTTTAAGCTTTGATTGCAAACTGTTCCATGAGGTTGGAGCAGAAAAGCTAAAGGCTTTCTTGCCCCTTTCTGTTCTGACATGAGGAACACTAAAATTTAAAAAGTCTTGAGACCGGAGGCTGTAGGTTGTGTTGTTTAAAGTTAACAAAGATGAAAGATAAGGTGCTGTCAACTTAAGAATAACCTTTTAAATCAAAACATACCAATGGCCAAGCTGATGTACATGCAGCGATGGCCATTTTACCTTATCATACAAGAGACAGTGATGAGTCAGGGCTCCATAATTTGTAATAAACCGCAAAGTGCCATGATACATGCTATCCAGCATGTGAAGACATTGAGCAGAGGCGTTCATGTATAAAACATCGCCATAGTCAATAATCGGAAGAAAAGTTGACTCCACCAATTTCTGTTTTACTCTAAAAGAAAAGCAGGATTTATTCTGAAAATAATATCTAAGTAAAATCTTCTGTTTATTTACAGTAAACTGAATATGTGCTTTAAAAGACATTTTGTCATCAATTAAAAATCCCAGATATTTGAATGTAGATACAAGTTCAATTTGTTGACCATCACTGGTGGTGATGAGAGACTGGTTTGACCTTGCTGACGTTGAGTTGCTGAAAAACATTAGCTTTGTTTTATCAACATTCAAAACAAGTTGAAGCTGACCAAGTTGTTCTTGCATTTTGTTAAATGCATTCTGCATGTATGCAAACACTTCTGAGGGCGTAGGTGCAAAGCAATAAATGACTGTGTCATCTGCATAAAAATGAATTGCTGCATTTGAAATATCTTTTCCAAAATCATTAATATACAAGATAAATAACAAATGGCCCAGTACAGAGCCTTGTGGTACCCCCTTGTGAATAAACTGAACTCCAGAAGAAAAAACATCTAACTATTATTAGATATTTTAAATATCTAATCATGATTTGCATATGTTTGCTTCCTAAGTAACATTGCAGTGCATCAATTATGTTAACTTTTCATTTATCTTTTCAAACCCTCTTCTCATATATCTTTGTTCTTGCTCATATTTCTGATATTCCAGTATAACATGCTGTTTCATCTTCTCCACAGTGCTCATATTTTCCTGTATTGTGTTTCTATATTTGAAATAGGGTATAGTTAAGTCCAATATGTCCAAATCTCAGTCTTGTTATTCATTCCTCCTTTCTGCACATTCCTCTTCATCCTCATTACTACTGCCTTTTTTATCCTATTAAACCATCTTTCTTTTCCTTCTCCGTTCCATCTTTTCTGCCATTCTTTCGTCAGTTTTTGTTTGATGATACTTCTCACCTCTGATTTACTTGTATGCAGGGCTTAATTTGTAAAACAATCAATGCCAGAATGCAAATAGTGGGTACGGTGGCCGGAGGAGGGTGGGGGATCTAGGGGTCCTCCCATTAAATTTATTTTTAATGAAGTAGATGGGATTTCTTGCATTTTGGTGTATTTTAACAGGTTGTTAAACAGCTATATCTTCCTGGATTTGTAAACCGCTTCGGTCAGCCCCCGTCCATGCTCGTTGTTGTCCGACTACACGTGTGAAACCTCCAAGCACCTGTCCTGCTGCTGCCTGCTCAGCACTTCACTCTTTTAGGGGTGGAGATTTTTTAAGGGTAAACACGGAAATGATTCACTTGAAGAGGCATGTTGTATGCTGTTGGTGTTGTTGTGCTTAAAATTAGTGTTCATGTAATTATGTTCTATAACATATCCAATATAAGCTTTATTCGTTCAAGGCAGCCATATTTATTTGTAGCTTTATTATTAGTAAGCCTGAGAGTTACCAGATCCAAGCCGGATCCTAGCAAACAACTACTAGAAGCACCCTGTCAAAATAAGAGTGTTCCCGGATTCTGTTCCAGCAGGATCCAGCTCAAATTAAGCCCTGCTTGTGTGTACTAAGACGTTAATATCATTTTGAGTTGCCTTCTTTGCCATTTTATTTGCCATCTCATTTCCTTATACTGTATTCCAATGTGTGCTGCTAGTACCCATTAAAATGCTACTGTTGATCTCATTTTTGTATTCTGAATAATGTGTAGAGTATTTCTAATAAAATGTCTGGCCTGCTTTCTGAATGATTGTGTTTTAAACGCAATAATACGGAACTTGAATCTGAACCAATTGTTGTTTTTAATGGTTTTACATCTTCCTGGCGTCGTCCTCTGGCCGCCTTGGTCCTTAACTACAGCAGGTGGCTCATTAGAGGAACGAGCCACAGCTGAGAAGAAGTGAACTCTTCCCTGCTGCCACACAGGAGCTGCAAGAAGTGATGTGAACACAAGCAGTCCTGGAATCTCTACAACAGGTGTGCCCAACCAGTCGCTCGCGGGCGAGCGAAGCCTTGACTTGTATTCTCATAGACATAGTCTCGCGAGTTTTGGGTGCGAGCTGGTTCCCAGTCGCCCGCGAAGCGAAGCCTTGACTTGTATTCTCAC
>NC_056509.1:27084629-27096507 GCF_014905685.2 Nematolebias whitei
CCTTGACTTGTATTCTCACAGACATAGTCTCGCGAGTTTTGGGTGCGGTGACACAGTGCTCTCACGAGACTTTAGGCTCAGTAGTTAATGTCGGTGCGCAGAAAACATGGATGGAAAACTAGCGAACAAGCAAACGAAAACTTATTATTTTCACACAGAGTGGGAGGAGGAGTATTTTTTTGTTTATTCTAATTCGAAGTCCATTTGCCTCATCTGTAATTCGAGCGTTGCCTTACCCAAAAAGTGTAACTTGGAGCGGCATTTCAAGACGATGCACAAACGGTTTGAGACAGATTTCCCTCTTAAAAGTTCTTTACGGACTCAGAAAGTGCGGGAGCTAAAAAACAAGCTTGCAGCCCAGCAGTCAGTCTTCACTCGCCCCAGCACAAAAGGTAAAGCTGCTACGATAGCTTCCTACCGTGTTAGCCGCTTCCTGGCTCAACATAAGAAGTCTTTCAGCGATGGACAAGTTATGAAAGAAGCGTTTATTGAGGCTGCAGATGCGCTTTTTCATGATTTTAAAAATAAAAGTGAGATCGTAGCTGCTATTAAAGACGTGCAGTTGTCCAGACAAACAGTGACACGGCGATGTGAGGGAATGGCTGTGGATGTGGAGGAGCAGCTAAAAAAGGACGTGGAAGAATGCGAGTGTTTCTCTCTTCAGTTTGATGAGTCGACAGACATGGTGGATGTAGCCCAGCTGTGTGTTTTTATCAGAATGGCCTTTGCAGACATGAGTGCAAAAGAGGAGCTGCTCACCATCTTGCCTTTGAAGGGACACACAAGAGGAGAAGATATTTTTAATGTGTTTATGGAGTTTGTTAATAAAAGCAACTTGCCCCTCTTTAAACTAATTTCTATAACAACTGATGGCGCTCCAGCAATGACTGGTCACACCAGTGGATTTGTTGCACTCTGCAAGCAGAATGATGCTTTCCCAGACATTTTGCACTATCACTGCATCATCCACCAACAGGCCCTGTGTGGGAAGATTTTAAACATGAAGGAAGTGATGGATGTTGCCATGAAAACTGTGTGCTCTATAAGGGCCAGGAGTCTGCAGAGGAGGTTGTTCCGGGCTCACTTGGAGGAGGCAGGAGCAGACCACACAGACCTGCTGCTGCACATGGACGTCAGGTGGCTAAGCAGAGGTAAATTTCTGGACAGATTCAGTGAGCTGTTGCCTGAGATCAGGGATTTTCTGAAGCTGTCAGATCATGGTGAACATTCAAAACTAGAGGACACCCAGTGGCTTTTGGATTTAGCCTTCCTCACAGATCTCACCAGCCTGCTCAATGAACTGAATTTGGAGCTTCAGGGAAAGGACAAAAACATAATCCACATGATCAGTTCTGTGAGCACCTTCAAAAGCAGGCTGCAACTGCTCACAAGTGGGCTGCAACGCAGGGACCTGCGAAACTTCCCACACATGGAGGCAGAGCTACAGCGCCAAGGGAAAGAAGTCCCACAACTGGACAGTGCACACTATTCTAAGCAGGTTCAGAGCATCTCAGCAGAATTTGAGAGACGATTTACTGACTTTTCCTCCATCGAGCCTGTTACCAGCTACATGTGTTATCCTTTTGGAAATGTTGATGTGGATGACATTGTGTCCAAATTGGTGTCCGTGTTTCAGCTGGACAGCTCTGGTGTTGAAAATGAGGTGTTGAGTCTGCAAAATGACATTGGGATCAAATCCAGAGCGTCACCTGGTGTGGATGGAGAGTTCTGGAGTCTGCTGTCAGAAGAAAAGTATCCTAACATCCGAAGATGTGCTTTGAACTTAACAGCACTTTTTGGATCTACCTACCTGTGTGAGTCTGCTTTTTCACACATGAAAATCATCAAGTCCAAAAACAGATCCACAATGAATGATGATCATCTGGAGACCTGCCTGCGCCTCGCAACCACCTCATACTGCCCATCTTATGAGACCCTGGCCTCCTCCTCTCAGTGTCAGAAGTCCCACTAAGGTAGAGACACATTTATTTTATACAGCTTGCATAAAAAGTTGTCTCCTATAGACACATCACGTTCTGTTTTATTTACTTTAAAGAAGTGAGGAGTAGGGATTGATGAAAAATTATGTTTGTTGATAATGAGACTGGACGAGTAGCTCTCGGCAAATTGCCGACTTCAAAAGTAGCTCTTGGTTCAAAAAAGGTTGGGCACCCCTGCTCTACAACAAACAAAAATGGTAGAGGAAGAACGCTTCTTTTATTTACTTTTATTTTGATTACTTAGATACAGTAATTTTGAAATTCACCCATGAGCGCAAACAAAGACAACATACAAACTACTCAGAAAGAAAAAATAACTTACTCAGGATAAACTAATTAAAGCTATGGAGAAAAAGGAATGGTAACTAGAAGAAAATCAAACGGCTAAAATGTTGAATCCTTTCCTGGATTCCTGGCTGGCTGGATCCCATGGCTTCTCGAGGAGAGCCATTTCTGAGTCGGCTTGGCGGTTGAGAGGGCAGGTTACCCTGCGCGTGCCCAACATGAGGATAAAGCAAGACCCATCCTGCTATCCCTGCAGCCTATATCCAACAAACAAAAGATCCTTGATCTGGCGCATAAAAAGAAGGATCTGCTCTTCACAAACCAATGTATGTATTTTTCCCAGACTGTACCCTGGACGTATTAAAGAGACGTTAAGTATTTGATGGCATTTACAAAATCCCTAAGCTCCATGGGTTTGAATGGAGCACTTCTTTTCCCTGAAAATTTACACATAATGCATGGAGGGAATATCTTTGTATTTACTTCACCTGCTGTGATGGAAAAAAACATCAGAGATCAAAATGATGTCATCACCAACAATGGATACATAGATGGGTCGAGAAATCTGTGTCTTGGACTCACTTTTGTGATAAGTGACAATATTTTTATACCCCAGCCCATATTTAAATAGTAATGAACTTTAATGTATCCATGTGTTTGTAGTAACAATAGTGAATAATTTATGAATTATCAGTGGAGGATGTCATACCATTGCAATAAATATAGATGGAAATATTAGTCTTTAGCATGGTGTTAGGGCAGGGTGGGAGACAGGAGGGCTGGGTATGGATGGAGCGTGGTAAGGAAAACTTGCAATGGGGAATCTGTGTGATTGAAGGCGGTGGATGGTGGGTAGAAAGAAAAACAAAAAAGTGATATAGCACTTTTACAAGAAACTCACCTAACAGATAAAGAACATGAAAACAAAATAGATTTGGTGGATAAAGTTTTACAATTCATATAATTCTAAATCTAGATGTGTAGCTGTACTATTTCCTAAATAATTATGTTAAAATAAAACATGTAAAAAAATCTAGATGGAAGAATATTAAAGGTGCAATTTGATCGCTTTGAGACCCCACTAACTTTGATTAATATATATGCACCGAATGTTGATGACCCTCAATTGTGTTAGAAATCTTCTTTTATGGTCACTGCATTATAGGGGGATAATTTAATTTAATTTTAAACTCATGCTTAAATAAAGCAAATACAAATCATTTACCTCATTCTAGAAATGACATTGTTTTAATTGATGGTGTGAAAGATCTGGGATATTTAGATATATGGAGAGTCAAAAATTTGGTTGAATAAGAATATTCTTATTACTCACATATTCATAAAACACATACAATAATTATTTTATTTATGTTATATTTGATTATTCTATTTATTAATGAACTCTTAATGCTAGGAAACGCCTTGTAACTGTGACTTTCCTTCCCTCCATTGATTACGGTGACATTATTTACATGAACGCTCCTACAAGAACCCTGAAGATGTTGGATGCTGTCTATCATGGTGCACCAAGATTCATAACTGGCTGTGATTATCGTACCCATCACTGCACCCTGTATTCACTGGTTAACTGGTCATCATTAACTACACGTAGTCTCGCTCACTGGTACATTTTCATCTTTAACTCACTTCTTGGTCTGTTGCCTTCATACATCTCCTCCTACATGTCTCTGCGTGAGTGCAGCTACAGCGTGCGTTCTCAGGACATTATTACCTGCAGTGTCCCCTCAGTGCAGACTGAACTAGGAAAAAGGGCCTTCTCCTACTCCGCTCCTGTTTCCTGGAATATCTTGCAAAAAGGTCTGAAGCTCTCGACCTTGACCTCTCTAAGGGATTTTAAGCATCTGTTGGACTCCTGGCAAGGACTTAAAATTAAAAAAGATTCATAAAGTAATGAATGTTAAACATTCAACACTTTTTTTAAGTATTTGTTTTCTTGGATTCATTGGCTCTGTGTAGAACTTTGTTACTAAGGACAAAAATACTTCTGACATGAACTTTGTACTTTAAGTTAGAATGTTGTGGACATACTGCCATCATTTTGTCACAATATCCAGTTTCAAGACTTTTTGTCAATTAAAAATATTTCTGTACAGTATATATCAAAACTTCAACTAATCAAAGCAACATACTTGATGTAAGCTATAAAAATGTGGTTTTCTGTATGTTCTAGTTTAGACACAATTAGATTTTGGTCACATTGTCCAAAAAAAAAACACTTTATTGAGTTAACTTCTTTAATTGCTTGTTAATTAAAAAAGTTAATCAGCCAATCATACGGTAGCAACTTAATTTAAGGATTTAAGGATCTAGACAAAGTGAAGACGACTTGCTGAAGTTCAAACTGAGTATCAAGATGTCGGCGAAAGGGGATTTTTGTGACAACATAGCTAGTAAGGCTCATGAGATCAGAGAATGTGTTTCTAATCTGTAATTGTCCAACTTTATTGAGTCTGTGTGAACTTTAGCCTCAGTTTCTTGTTTTTAGCTGCTGTAGTTCATCTGCTTCAAGGGTGAATGTGTTGTGCATTCAGAGATGGTATTCTGCATACCTTGGTTGCAGTGGTGGGCACATTTCTGCTAATCTGCTAACAGCTAAAAGCTTTTTTTTGTTTGTTTGTTTTGTTTTATTTAGCAGATTAGCATTTTTCCTAACTTTGGAAACTGTTAGCGGAATTAGCTTCTGCTAAATTAGGTTTCGCCAACTATTAAGTCCGCTAACAATTCACAATCTTGTTCCTGTCTGTTGTGGGCATCTCAAAGAGTCCATTAGGTATTCTATTGGCTTACTGCGTGTACCCATGACAAGATGTGACTGGTTAAGGCAGCATCATCTGGAAGGGGACAAAGATGACACAGACTGAAGGAAAGTGATCTTACCAATAATTTTATTGGATCCTTGCTTTTTAGGTTGTGGGGTACTGGGACCCATATCCAGCAGTCACTGTGCGAGAGGCGGAGGACACTCTGAACAGGTCTCCAGTCCATCACAGGGACACATAAAGAAAAACGAGACAAATAACCATTCACTCTCTCACTCACACCTAGGGACAATCTAGTTACCAATCAGCCTAACGTGCATGTTTTTGATCGGTGGGAGGAAACTGGAGTACCCGTAGAAAGCCCACGCATGCACGGATAGAACATGCAAACTCCACACTGAAGGGCCCCCAGCCCAATTCGATGCAGCAACTTTCTCGCTGAGAGGCAACTGCTCTGCTAACTGCGTCACCGTGCCATCGCCTTAATTTCAAAGTCTTTTAAATCCCTTTCTTGGCCATTTTGATGATTGGTTTCACCTTCGTTGTCTGTAAAGTTAGATGCCAATCAAATGTTGCAGCCATGTGATTGACTGATCAGCTGCAGTAAGCTGTGTTGAAAAGCAATTGAACAACTGGTCTTAATAAATAAACTCTTCTTGGTTGGTTTAGGAGTTTACTGTTTCTACTGGAACTCCTCAGACTGATGAAGCCCTCTGGATAGAGGGTGAAACGTCTCTATAAAAAAGAAACTGTCCAGATGACCTGACTGAGACTTATTGGATTTGACACCTGGATGATTGAGCATGAACTTTGTCTTCTTGGTTGTGAATGCATTGTAAAAACAAAGAACCTGAACACAAAAATAAATGAGTTATTTAAATTTTGTATTATTGATAAAGACTAAGCTGCACCTGAACGCATCTTCAGAAATGTGTTCTGTTATTTTTGGATGTTTCAGTGTTTCAGCATTAGCCTATGAACTCACAGACACAAGTTATGCAGATTTTTCTCCATCTTTGTGCCAGCCGGCTGAATGCAAATACTGTTCTTAACCTCTGAACTAGAGTCTTATTTTAAGACTCAAAAATTCAACATTTTAATTTACTCCAACTGTTATGTGTGGAAAGGGGAACTGGATTTTTATGCATTGCCATCTGTGTAGCTTGAAGTCATTGGGTGCACCAGTCTGGCCTGTTCCAGCACAGCACTTCAGCTGCGTCTTCTAGTTTTCATGTGGACAGAGATTTATATGTTTGTAAATGATGTGGATGCATGTTTAGTTTGGTTATTTTATCATTTTCAGAATGCATGATCTGTGAGATCTGTGCCTTACCTTTCAGAGGTGATCCAGCTGACAGGATCACAGTGCTCAGATATGTAGCTTCTCCCCAAGACTGAACTGTTCTTCAACTATCAATCTGAAGTGCTTAACTTTTTAGGCTTACACAAACTTTGGGAAAAGCTGGCCAAAACATCAAACATTACGAAGATAAGCTCCAGACTTTCTGAGGGTATCTGGTGGATTTGGAGCATGACAGAAGTTTGTGTGTTCACAGCAGAAACAAAACTCTTAGACACAACAGCTTATCAAAGGAAAAAGGGCTATAAATGCAGAGTGGCAGTTGTTCCACCCGCATCTGGCACACGCTGTCGATAGTGTCTGTAATGTGTCATGTTAAACAGATGGGACAAAATGGAGGAAATAGCGCACTACTTGTGTCTGACCTGGTGATGTGTGTGTGTGTGTGTGAGGGGGGGAAAAATAGAAAACGACAGCAAACTGAGCAAAAGTACCATCCATTTGGAGCTGGAAGTAGCAGGCTCTTGGTAATTCTCACAGCCTCTCATAAAAGTTCAGTTTTTTTTTTTGCCTCGCAGCCGCTCTTCCCCCTGCTCAGCCGAGCACGACATGATGTATGACGGCCTCGGAGCTCATCTGTCATTTAAAGAAGTCACTGTCTGATTCCACCTGGCTGGGAAATACAAAAACTCTTCTGCATTCATCTACTCCCTGCCCTGCCCTGCAAACACCCACCTTTATACACACACACACACACACACACACAGATAGCAACAGTAACAAATGAACTAAGCTTACTTTATGCTTAAATAAGTGCTGCACTGGGGGCACGGCTGTCATGGCAAAATGCAGCAACACCCACTGTGCTTCTGTGCCTCTGCAACACAACAGCGACGGCTCCCTCTGTTCATACTTGTACTCTCATGCTCCACAACACAGAAAAAAATAGGGCAATTCCACTGAACTCAGTTGTTTTTCATCATGTATCTGGTGCACGCCATTTAGTGGCCTCATTTGGAGCACCTGATGCGTGCTAGTGAGTGCACGTGACAAAAAACTGGGAGGAGAGAAGTGTCTCGTCCACTCTGGGTGTGAATAAATGTCTGCACCTGTGAGTATTTTTTATATATTTTTTGGGGAAAGAAGCTTGGATAATGTGTGCCCAAATGCTCCATGGGCAAACTTAAAATAGATGTGATGATCTTCTACTGAGTTTTATTAATTTCTAAATGTCACTAAGGACCTCTGTGGGCCTATAACAAATGCTTTGGGGAATTGAAATACTTTTTAAAAAAAAGAAAAGGTCTATTTAAATGGAAGCTTCCTATAAATAAAGCTCATTCTTCCTCTTTGTGTCTCTTTGATCATCTGAGTTTGTCCTCACCTCGTTCGCCCCTTCAGCCTTTCCAAAATCAATCACTGTTTTATTTATGATTCAAGAAATCTGCTTCAGGGCAAAAATGGGGAGAAAATTAATAAATAAAACATCTCTGCAGAGGCTGAGATTTTTTATATTTCACATAGATTTGAACCAAATGGGCGAGTCTTGTTTTCCTGTTTAAAACAATCTGCAATAATCCTACTGGAAGCAGTAGCAGAGACCGAATGTGTTGTTCCTTTGCTTGACGTTGTGTAAAATGGAAATCAGCCAGTCGAAGTTTTGGAAATATCAACAAAAACAAAAAGTACATGACTGCTTAAAACAAAAGTTCAGATCTTTCCAATTTGGTTTCTGTGGAAAGGTTATGAACAGTTTTCTTTTGTTGGTAGCTCTTTGAATGGTTTCAAATCAGAGTGGGCCTGTCGCGATAAACAATAAATCAATTAATCACATGATAAATGAAAATCATCGACTTCATTTTCATTTATTGGCTTTATTGTTTCTTTATGTCTCTCTCTTTCTACTGAAGACACTGGATGACAAAAGGCTCAACTCTGGTGTTCTACAATGACCCCTCCCTTTCTCTTTTCTCTTTAAAATCATTTTAACCATCCAAAATCATGTTTTTGTGTCTTTAAAGGCAGCTAAGCTGAGAAACTAAGCTGAGAAGCTAAGCTACGAACTATGCTAACAGGCCGACCTCAGGAAAAAAAAAAATTGTCAAAGCTCCGAAAATCACGGTTGAAATCTGTGCCTTGGTCTAAAAAGTTGTTTTTCTCTGCAAAAAGAAGCTGACAACTTGTTTGCCGATTTTTATTAAAATATTTGTGACAATTGCAATGCTAAGGAGCTCAAACCACACTGAGCATCCGCCATTTTGAGAACCGAAAAACAGGAACGAGAGACAGCCCTTGTCACGTTAAGGGGCCTCCCTTCCATTATTCTTAAAAAGACAAGCTGCTCACTCCCTCACTATCCATCCTTTGGTAGCAGAACACCCCATCCCCAGTTGCTTCCCGGGCACCTCCAAAGGTCGCCCACTGTTCCGCATGGTGTTGGATGTATTAAATGTAGAGAGCCAATTTCGCCATTGTATAGGAACATACATTGATGACAACAAATACACATTATTATTATTATTATTATTATTATTAAATTTGACAATTACCAATTATTGTCAAATTTCAAACATTACCGTTTATCGCAATAATTTCTTAGACAATTAATTGCTCAGCAAATTTTGTTATTGTGACAGGCCTAAATCAGAGCAATAAAGTTGAAATGTAACTAGACTGACAAACTGATGGCTAGTCTGAGAAGAGCCAAGACCAAAGCAGACTACTGCCATCTTAAAACAACTGCTGTGTTAGCAAAATATCTTGTGAACTACTGCAGAGACTTTGGACATGTGCAGTTGAGAACAGTAGGTATATTGGTAGAAGGATGTTAGAAATACATCTGCCAGAAAAAAGGCAAAGAGGAAATGAATTAGAGATGAGTTAGAGAGGACATGGAGGTAGTTGGAGTGAGGTCATAGTGAACAGAAAACGATTTGGAGAATGATGATTTGCTGTGGATACCCCAGAAAAATGAACAGCCAAAAGAAGATTAGCTGTATGACATCCATCCATCCATTACCTTTACCTGCTTCTTTTTTTTTTGGGTTGCGGGGGTCACTGGTGCCCATGTCCAGCTATCACTGTGCGAGAGGCGGAGGACACCCTGGACAGATCACAAGTCCATCACAGGGACACATGGAGACAAACGAGACAAACAACCTTTCACACTCTCACTCACACCTAGGGACAATTTAGAGTTACCAATCAGTCTCACATGCATGTTTTTGGTCTGTGGGAGGAAACTGGAGTACCCGGAGAAAACCCATGCATACACGGAGAGAACATGCAAACTCCACCCAGAATGGCCTCCGGGATAGGATTTGAATTGGGGCAACCTGCTCGCTGAGAGGCAACAACTCTACCAGTTGTGCTACCGTGCTGCGCTGTAAAACATACTCATCAAAATTAAACAAATATCATTCTGTTTGTAATGAATATGACAGAGGAGTTTCACTGTTTGAACTGAATTACTGAAATAAATTGACTTTTCCATGATATTCTAATCTACTGCGATGTATGTGTACTTTTACAACTGATTAACTTTTGGAGTGAACCAAATTCAAAATGGCTGCCACAGCTAATATGCCTTAAAAAAAAAAATAAAAATGGCTTGGACATTGTCAGTTTTACAGATACTGAGATATGCAAGATGTTTGTTGAGAAATTTCCAAGGCAGCAGTCGATATGCATTCCTTCAAGAAATGCATTCATTTTCAGATGTTTTCCCTCTGCTTCTTTCCACTCTGTCTGATGCTCTGTAATGTGTACTATGTTGTATTTGTAGTCTTTCATATTCAGAAGAATTTGATCATGTTGGGGCTTTAACTCTGTTGTGTTTTTGTGATCTAACTGAATTCCAGAGTCTTTCTAATTCCTGTGGCAATGGCCACGTCTCTCGCTCCAAAAAAAAATACATTTTCTATGCAGGTTCACATGATCAAGTGGGTGTTTGTCATTCCCAGGCACACTCCTTCACAGTGGTTGACTGTCTGTTTCCCTGCGATACCACAGTAAGGAGAAAACAGCATGACACAGGCCACGGTCATCTGCTTCACAGAAAAGGAATGCATCGAGGCTGTCTTTCGTACATTGCTCAGATTTGCTCCAATGTTGCACTGATTTTACCAACAAGATGGCCAGGCAGACGGTATTTGCTACAGCAGTTGGATTTCACGGTCAGTCATGCCGCAGTGACAAGTTGCACACGGGAAAACAGGGGCTCTTGCTCTCTTCCTCCACACACACGTTCATTAACAGTCACAGCAGGCATGAGTGTGACCCCCACAAACAGTGCTCAGGTCAGTGCAGCCAACATGGCCGGGGCTGGAGCCTGGAGGCTGTGCAGCAGTAAAACAGAAGAGAGTACAGCACATTCCTCACAAAGGCCAGAGGCCAAGATGAGCTGCTCCCTGTGCTTGTCCTCAGTGGTGGATACAGGGGAGCAGACGGATATCTGGTGACATCACACAAGGCCACGCACGGTGACTTCCAGACACTAATTAGTTCAAGTTTGAACCTCCTGCTCTCTCCAAGTTTGACTCCTCTCCACCTCTCTGCTGACACTTCTGCCCGCGACATTTTGACAGTTTCTCTCAAATCTCTCTTTCACCCTTGCTTGAACTTCCTCTTACCTCTTTGTCGGTGTGTGTAGCTCTGTTTCTTTTTTGCACACTCACACACACACAGTGAGAGAGAGAGAGACACAGAGAGAGAGAGACTGTATGTATTGATGACACATTCAGGGGTGCAAATTCTCAGCTGTTATAGGTATAAATTTTAGTTCTCGTGAATGTTCAAACACTAAAATAAAAATGTTGAAAAAAAATGCTTTATTCGAATTAAGACCAAGCATCCTTGAAGGAATGCAAATCGCCCAAACCCTTTCATGTCAGAGTTTAAACTAAGATTGTCTTCAATTGTGAAATGTCAGAGCTGTAGTCATTTTGGTCAAACTCTGAAAATAATATTTACGGACCACGATGTTGCGATGTCTTGAATTATCTGTTAATGATTAAAGTATGCATTAACAATGACTGCCAGCTGCTACCACATGTGATTTTAGATCAGTATCTACCATACCATACCAAACCACAACAAATCAAACCATACCACACCATACCGTACCATACAATGCCATACTATACCAAACCATATCATTCCATAGCATTCTGTGTTGCCAGTGGTTATTGGTACAGTCAGTGCTGCTGTGACCACCAAACTGGAAGAGTGGCTCCAACAACATCCAGGAACAACCACAGAGATCTCTGTGTAGAAGAGTCCATAAGAACAGCTAAGATATTGTGCAGAACCCTCAATCTTCCAGGTCTCTAGTAGAGACCTGAGGAAAAAAAGCAAGCTGTTTTTGTTTTCTCTTTAGTAAGTATATATTAGTATATACTTTGTACTGTGTAAGTATATACTAACTATATATATATATATATATATATATATATATAATTTGTGTTTGTGTATAAGGTTGCATGGATAGATGGATAGATTTGAGGGTTCTGCAA
>NC_056509.1:27096907-27122092 GCF_014905685.2 Nematolebias whitei
GATGGATGGATGGATGGATGGATGGATAGATAGATAGATAGATAGATAGATAGATAGATAGATAGATAGATAGATAGATAGATAGATAGATAGATAGATAGATAGATAGATAGATAGATAGATGGATAGATGGATAGATAGATGAGAATTAACTCTATGTAGTATGACTTTTCTATCATTTACAAATGTCCTGTTTTGAATTAAAAGGAATATTTCTTTATACCAAATTCACATGTGGTTGGGTTGCCTTGCTCTGTTACCTTACCATTCTGGATATTTTTCTCATTGGAAAACATGTTTCTTAGCTTCAGTAAAAGTAGGGACAGCAGTTGTGAACAGACAATTTCTTCTCTGCTATGTCCTCTACCTGAACAATAAAAATACACTGGAGTAAATCAATGTCTCTTTTTTGGCAACTCAGCTGGTGTCCTAAGAGATGTGTTTTCAGCAACTCCACTCCGACACATTGAATAGTGACTGGTGGAAGATTTAAGAGAGTGAAATAAGCTGTGAAAGGCCAGGACAATAAATTTAACAGATAAACTTTGTTGAAAAAGAGATTTATGTTTCTATGCGGAGGATGCAGCTGAGTGGGGAGGTAATGCAGAAAGGTGGTGGCTAGGTTTCTGTATGTGCTTCTGGTTAATTCTCAGCCGCTGTCATAGTGATGTCTTGGCAGAGCGGCCAGCATGTCTGAGAAGTAAACATAACAGTCCCAGGACATAGACAGAGAAGGATACTGTGCAACCACAGCAGTGCAGAAACTTGATTGTGTGGTGCACCGTACCATGCCCTCCCTTACACCACCACCATAAAGCCATCACACATAGACAGAAACTAAACCCGCTTTGCTATTGATAAGTGCGACTCAAGTCTGTTTTCTTCTTATCAGTTCTTCTCAGGTTTATTTGAATCACCACTGTGACTTGTTTCCCCTCTCTATGGGCAGGATCATCAATGCAAAGTAGCCATCTTTTTGTAGCACCAACCAGCTCACGCTGAATCTTTTGATCCACCAATAAAGAAGGAAAGGTCTGACCTCATCATTGGTACACGGTACTACTTTTGGAGCTACCATAGTGAACTAGAAACCAGAAAACTGCCAAAAAAAAAAAAAGAGCATTAACTAACTGACACTCTACAACAATAGGTGAGGAAATGGAAGTTCAGATAGTAGTTTGCAGTTATTGCATCCTGGATGCCTACCTTTAGAAATTTTACATGCAAGTCCCACTAGGAAAAGATCCTAGTGCAAAACCCAGACATTGCTCCTCTGGAGGAGACCCAGGAGTAGCTGAAGACTGTTGTCTTTGTTACTTGACAATAGATACGCTGTAGAAAATGGAATTGTATTGTACTGTATTGTAGTATGTGATATTGTAATGTATTGCATCATAGTATGTGGCGCTGTATTGTAATGTAGCATATCATAACCTAAAGTATGATATTGTATCATATCCTTTATACATCATATACAGTTTATACATGAGTGTGTAGATAGTTTTAACTCAGACTAATTCAAACCTGGTGTTAGAATTTTGGACAGTAGTCTGCATTGACATCTTTCAAAATTCCATCAGATTTTTTTTATTATTTGGATATACAATCATCAATTTTCTGACAGTTTAAAATCAAATTAAAAAAACTTCAGACATCATGAATCAGTGTCACTATTGACTGACTATTCATAAGCTGCCATGTTTAACAATTTCAGAATTGTGTCAAGGGTTGATGTCAAGTATTTCTGGGTATCAGAGCTGAGAGGGCAGAAACAAAAAAGCAGCACTGGCCAATTGGTTTAATCCCAAAGGCTAAAGGGAAGCCTTGGCATCAATCTATACCACTCTTAACTCCATGGTGTTGCTCTGTAGTGCTTGTGTGTGGAGTTGCCATCGACCTGTCCCCCCGCCCATTGATCGCTCTATCTGTTTATACACACACACCCCAATCAATTGCAGCCTGTCTCTAACTGATCCCTATCACTCTCAATTGCTCGCTCCGTAGTTTGGTCTGCTGATACCCTCTGGCCTCTAAATATGTGGATGCTGCATCATGTTAACTGGTATTGGATCCACTGGTGGGTGGACAGGCAGGAATCAATTCATCCAGTGGGGAATGCAGGACAGGTAAAAAGACAGTGAATCTAACTGAGGAAGACATTGCTTAGCACAAAACAACAATCTACCATTGGACAATGTTTGTTTAAAATTTTGCCATTAACTATTCAACTCTGTCTGTCTGTTAGCAAAACATCTCATCAATTAAATTTTCAGGAAATAATCAATGAATGTACCTCTGCAAGGGATTAATTTTTGGACTAAACCCAATTCAATATGGCCACCAAAAACAATTGACCTCAAAAGACATAAAAAATACTTTAACCAAGTCAGTTTTAAAGATATTTACAAAAAAAATTGGGTGGTTGTAAATAAGCACAATCCACAACACATAATTTGATGGCAACATATTTTGCTTTCAAAAAATGTATTCACCTAAAACCTTGACTTTATCAGTTGGAGATAACACTGTTGGTCTATTAGCGAAATATCCCATTATGCACCAAATGGATTTCAATGAAAATCCAGGTAAGTATTGGATACACATCTACAAATGATAAACTTTTAGAGACTATTCATTGTCTCTAATCAACCCTAAACAGAAATGGTTCTTTACCTCAGTGAATTTTAAAGATCATAGGATCAAATTTTTCAGTTTAGTAGCTGAGAGTCATTCACAACACATACCCCAAGTGCTCAGAGATTATGTGATATATGAGATTTAAACTTAAAATGATCTTAGTCGGAAACTCTGGTATTATTTCAAGGATCCAAGGTTTTTTATTTGTCATTCGCACCACATGTGGTACATGTGGTGGAACAAAATTATGTACACAGGGTCCCAGCTACATCCAACAATAAAATGTAAAATGTAAAAACAGATCAGCAGCAACATTAAGTGATTTTTTCACAATGATTATTCTGGTTAGAGATTCATGAGTCTAACAGCTTCAGGGTAGAAGCTGTTCCTCAGTCTAGTGGTTCTAAACTTAATGCTCCTCAACCTCCTTCCTGAGGGGAACGGGGCAAAAAGTGTGTGTGCTGGGTGAGCGGGGTCCACAGAAGACTGACTCCAACAGTCTTCTGTGCAGCCTTCACCACTCTCTGCAAAGCTTTTCTTTCTGCAGCTGTGCAGCCTCCATGCCACACGTTGATGCTGGAGCACAGGATGCTCTCCACTGCACACCTGTAGAAGGAGGTGAGGACTGAGCTTCCCAGACCAGCTCGTCTCAGCCTCTGAGGAAGTAGAGTCTCTGATGAGCATTCTTGATCAGGCTGGTGGTGTTGTTGCTCCAGCTGAGGTTGTCATTCATGTGTACACCCAAGTACTTGTAGCTGGAGACCACTTCCACCGCAGATCCTCTTATTTTCAGGGGGGTGTAGGTGTGTTTGTTCCTTCTGAAGTCCACGATCATCTCTTTTGTCTTCTTCACATTGATGTGAAGGTTATTCTCTTTGCACCAGCTCTCCAGGTGTTCCACCTCTTGCCTGTAGCTGGACTCATCATTGTTTGTGATGCATCCCACCACCGCTGTATCATCTGCAAACTTTACAATATAACAGCCTGGATGGGTAGCTGCACAATCATACGTGAGCAGAGTAAACAGGAGAGGTCTCAGCACACAGCCCTGGGGAGAGCCAGTGCTGAGGGTCATGGTTGAGGAAGAGATGTTGTGGATCCTCACTGACTGTTGTCTGTTTGTTAAGAAGTCTAGAACCCAGATGCAAATGGAGGGGCTTAGTCCTAGTGTGAATAGTTTGTCCATCAGGGTTTGGGGGATCACTGTATTGAAGGCAGATGTGAAGTTCACAAAAAGCATACGGACGTAGGAGTCCTTCTGCTCCATGTGGGTGAGAGCAGTGTGGACCACAGATGAGATGACATCCTCTGTTGATCGATTCTTGCGGTATGCATACTGGTGAAGGTCCACATTGATGTTGATGTTAGCTTTGATGTGGGTCGTGACCAGTTTTTTGAAGCACTTAGCGACTATTGAGGTGAGGGCCACCAGCCAATAATCATTCAGACCAGTCACTGTAGAGCTCTTTGGGACTGGGATGATGGTGGCAGTCTTCAGGCAAGTGGGAACTGTTGCCAGGGTAATTGATGTGTTAAGGATGTCGGCCAGCACCTCACAGAGTTGATCAGCACATTCTTTCAACACTTTCCCGGGGATGTTGTCTGAGCCAGTTGCCTTGTGTTGAACGTAAATCCCTATTGCCTTGTGAGGTTTAATCAACGGTTAGTGGTAATGGTAATGGCATTCCACCTTACTTTAATATACAAGAAAATAACATGAAATCTATAAAATTTATATACTGAGATATTATTTCCTACCAGAACAAATCATTATTGTTGAAATGACAGCTTTGGAATGGCACATTAATCCCTTCTATCAGTCTTACGACCTCCTCTCAGCTCCAGCATCTATACAAGAAAGCTTTCATTTCATAAAACACAGCCAGCAGTGTGCGCTGAAAGGTTAAAACTTCTTTTTAATGCAGGATCTATATGAGGCATGTCTCACCCCCACCGCGAGCACTTGTTGATGTGCATTTCAAATGTAGCTTTGAGTGTCCGCTACCTGTCTTCTTCCCATTGCAGGGCTGAGATCATCAACTTTAGTCATCTTCAAGTGTGTTTCTACATCAGGAAAAGCTGTGGTTTGTTGTTTTTTCTCTGAAAGCAGAGCGAGTGGAAAAGTCGTTGAAGTTGAATGACTCAAATGTTGCATTAGGAATGTTTGTCCAAGAAAAGGGGCAGTAACAATTCCACACCGTCTTCAATTTCACTCTTGAGGAAAATGGCACTCATGGCAATGATGGCATAAGGACTCTGTGTCATATTGAATGCCAGTCGTTTCCTGACATGTTGGTTGGGCTGCAGGGGTTTTCTGAGTAAAAGCCACAGGCATAATAGATATGAGAGGCGTGGGGTTAATAAAAAAAAAATAAGCGAATGGCTGGGATTGAAGTGAGCAGGAAAATCTGAGATGCTTTTCACAACTCGCTCTCGCTTATCCATCCAGGCTGTGTTGTTCCTACAGTGCCTTTCATGATAGTTTAATTCAAGATGGCCATTAAAGACACATTTTGCCAGATGTAAATAGAGTTGCTAGAGGTAGATTATCCGTTGCAGACATCTTGATTTGAGTTGACTCCAAATGGCCATCAGTTATACATTCAGGGATATACATCCATTATCTTTACCCACTTCTTCCTTTCCTGGTCACAGGGGTTGCCAATATCCAGCAGACAGGTTGCCAGTCCATCACAGGGCCACATGGAGACAAACAACCTTTCACTCTCTCACTCACACCTAGAGACAATTTAGAGTTGCCAATCAGTCTATGCATGCATGTTTTTGGTCTGTGGGAGGAAACCAGAGTACCTGGAGAAAACCCACACATGGAGAGAACATGCAAACTCCACCCAGAAAGGTCCCAGGGTCAGGATTTAAATCAGCAACCTGTTCACTGAGATGCAACAGCTCTACTAACTGTGCCACCATACCGCCCCATTCAGAGATTATGTTCTGAAAACAATATTTCAAATTCATCCAATGGTTCATGTGATAATTTACCAAGAGATGTAGCAGAGCTGTTGGCGAAGATTTAAAGTTATAATAGCTGTCAAATGACACCAGTCTTTGATTTGAATTTTTAAGCTTCTAACATAATTTCTACATCATTAAATTAAGTTTGAAGGTTATTTTAACTTAGACTTATCAGGGGGTTGTAAAAATAGCAGTCGAAATATTGTTCACGTTTGTTTACAATGTGTAATTATTGACAACAAAACTTGAATGCTGGTTTTGCTCATTCAATACAGATACTGAGGCAGACTTTTAGTAGTGAATGATACATATTTGCTGTGTTTAATGTTCAAAGAGAGAAAAACATTTAAATAAAAATCATTGAAAAATTGTGTATTCAAAGTTTCAATAAAAGTTTTACGAAAAAATCTTGCGCAATGTGTAGAGTTCAGAGTATTTGTAGGGATTTACTCACTCCAAATCTTAACTCAATAAGGTAGTCCCTTGATATTGCGCAGTTCGACATTCACGGACTCACTCTTTCACGGGTTTTCAACGTAAGATTGTACAAGACACACGACTGTCAACTTTAATATTACACAGGTGGATGTTATTGGATAAAAGTTAATGGGAGCAGACAGGAGCGGGAACCAACCAATAGGACAAAAAATAAAAAAAATAAAATGCTTCAGACAGGTGCCGCCATTTTCTAGTTTTCTTTCAATAAGCCTACACAGTAACGCAAGTCGAAAGAACTACATGGCCCAGAAGCCAACAGTGCTTCTGGCCACTCCAGCAGCCGTTGGTTCTGCTTGTGATTGGTTATGGATGTGCATCCAGTGAATAATTAGTTTTAATGAAATTCATCCAGTGATTCATGACACATTTTGCTAACAATACAGACAGACATACACAGGCTTATATCTAAGCTTTGAATTTGGCAGTGGACAATAGTAACAAAAAACTGCATCCATCACATTGTCACACAGCTCTTCCTCTCAATTACCCTCCAAGTATTTCAAACGTGAAGAGAAATAAAAACCAAGTTGTGGATCAACGAGTCTTTTCTGATCGTTACTTTAAAGCCATGTTGTCACGGAAACCGGCAGCCACTTTCGAAGATCAGGCGCACGCGTGCCAGTTCATTTTCCCTCCTGGATTAAAGGTGCCACGGTGACACGCAAGGCCGAGCAGAAGCAGGGTGCAACAATTGGATGGTGAGAGACAGACAGTTCGCAACTGGAGGCACAGTGGAAGGAATTAGCAGCTGCTAATAAGATCAGCGGGAGGCAGCTGTTCCCTCATCATCGTCAACATCTGTTTATCTCATCAAACAATTCAGAAATTCACAATAACTCTGAGGGAGCGTTTCTGCAGAGCAAATGTTGACACGTTGCTGCTGCAGCAAAAAAACACAACTCCTGCTCATGTTTTCCCCTGCAACAATAACTGCATGCAGCTCTTTATCTCCTGCTGCCTGAGGGCGAAGGCAACAGATGATTTTTTTTTTTCCCCTGTTTGTCTGTATGTGCAGCCATTTATGTCTGTTAGCAAAATAGCTCATGACCTACTGGATGGATTTCAGCAAAACTTGCAGAAATTAATCACTGGATAGACATCTATAGCTGGTTGCATTTGGGAGCTAATCCATTTAAAGATGGCTGCCATAGTTAGCTAAACATATAAAACACAAAAGTAGCTTTAACTCAGTCAACTGAACTAACACGGACCTCACATTTTGTGTGGTAGTAGCTGAGCCTGATCCACAAGCTTTGTTTGATCATTTTGCCATTAACAACTTGAAGTCAACTCTGTCTGCTAACAAAATATCTTGTTATCCATGGGACATTTGTTACTTACATTTAAGAGATTACTGTATAAGTACAACGAATGGAGCCAATCCAAACTAGAAAAATTACATTTCCTGTGAAAATGCAGTGTCAATGCTTATTGCTGAAGAACTTGCTAAAAAGCAGGTGAAATGTAGCTGAAATGAAAGAACAAGCCTAAGTTAGCAGAAGAAAGCAGAAAGAACAAATATTTGCTGAATTAGGTTTAAATAAGCAGAAATCACAAAAATTAGGAAATTACCTAAAAAAAAAGGCTGAAATTGGCAAAGAAATAGCTGAAAAGTAGCTGAATAGGCAGAAAGAAGTTTAAACAACCAGGAGGAAGTGGAAGGAGCTGAAATGAGTTGAAAAATTGTGGAATTAGCTGAAAAGGCTAAATTTAGCAGAAAACAGCTAAATGGAAGCTGAAATAGCAGATAAAACTGAAACTAGCAGAAATAATGTGAAAGGAGCATCACAAGCTGAAAATAGCAGAAATAATTTAATTAGGCTGAAATTAGCAGAAATTACCATGAAAAACTTGAATTTATCCGAGCACAGCTGAAATTAGTTTAAAAAATGCTAAAAGGGCAGCTGAAAGGTAGAATAAGATTAAATTGACAGAGGAAAGCAGAATGAACATGTTTGCTGAAAGAAGCAGAAATGAGCACAAAAACTGAACATTTTCTGAAAAAAGCTATAGAAAAAAAAAAAACAGCTGAAAAGTAGCCGAAAAAGCAAAAAGAAGCTGAAATTACCAGAAGGAAGTGGCGAGAGCACAATTTTGCTGAATTTGGCACAAAAAAGTTGAAATGATTGCAAAAAATATGGAATTAGCTGAAAAAGCTAAAATTAGCATAAAACAGCTAAAATAGCAGAAATAGCTTAAACTTGCATAAATAAGCTGAAAGGAGCTTAACAAGCTGAAATTAACAAAGAGAAATGAGAAGAAACACAAAAATGTTGTAGTTAGCAGAAAAAAATCTGAAAGGATCACACAATAGCTGAAAAAACTGCTGAAATTAGCTGGAAGTAGCTGAAAAAAGTTTAAATTTGCACAAGGACGCTGATATAAACTGAACCAGAACAAAATGTGAAAGGAGCAGTAAAAGGTTGTAAACAGATCTATAGACCCGAAGGATGTAAAATGAGCTCAATTTATTTTCTATGAGAGAAAAAAAAGTGGCAGAAAAGGCTAAATATTTCAAAAAGCTAAAGTTGCACCATTATCAAAAGTCATAGCAAGACTGTCCTGAATGAGCTGAATATTTTGATGTTGAAATAGCGCAAAAATTGTGAAACGAGAAAGATACCGAAAAGCTTACGGAAGAAAAATGGATCACAATAAAGTGAATACTTTATAAACATTCACACTATTAAGTTGCTTACTACAGATAACAGATCGTTGTTACACAAAAATAGACTTTATGTAATCAGTTTTACCGATATTGTGATGGAATTAAATGTAAAAGTAGCAGATAATCATTTTTAAAAAACATAGCTCAAATGTTACACATTACACAAGAATTTTGCTTGAAATTGTGGCATTACCTGCTGTTCAACAACTAGGTTTGTCTGTTAGCAGGTTATTTCATGAACCATTGGACAGATTTTAATTAAACCTTCCACAAGGAATCATTAGATCTGCATCTACAGCTGAATAACATTTGGATTCAATCTAATTTAAGAAATTTGCCACAACTAAACAAATCAATTTTTTTTAAATCCAGCCAAATGTTAGTATATTCATAGCTGAGAGCTCAGGACATCATGTGAGACTGCACCTAATGTTATTTTCATGGCATCTCTAAAGAATTTAATCAACATGAGGTTCTTAGGAAAGCCTTTAATTTTTGAAGCGTGCACATCGGTTAAATGTTAAAGCGAATTCAATTCCAAGCAGCCTGTCACAGAAGTTTATAAACTGTATCAAAATGAGCCAAAAAAATGGAGAATTGATAAGTCACGTTTAAAGCAGTTTAAAGACTGATAGATACGGTGGCTGTTCCCATAAAGGCGAACAATTATTTCAAGTCACTTAGGAGCATTCCGTCTGAACATGTACAAGTCAGGTGAAGTCATGTTGCATTTGTGCATGACTGCAGCAGCAGATTATAGCGAGACAGCGCCCCGTAAAATAAAGTATGTGCTGCGACTGCAAGGCAGTGACCTGTGTGAGAAATAAATTACAACGCAGAGAGAACATCACATTCTTTTAGCCTGAGGAGAGCTGAAAGATGAGGTCTTCTGTGACACCATTTCCCTGCAGACTGTTAAATGTCGCTATTTGGTCTTTTCCATTTATGCGTTGTTCTTTTTTTTCTCTCTCAGCTGCCCCCAAGCGCCACGCTGTGTGCTCCGCTGCATATTTCAGTCTGGTCAAACGTCGAAACGACCACTGACCTCTGCGGATTTTCGTTGCCCTCCACATTAGTGTAGTTTGAAGTTTTTACTTTATCTAAAAGCTGAGTTATGCTTTCCCGTGTGTTCGTTCAGTAGCGGTCATTTTAGCAAGAAAATGGCACAAACCGAGTCACATTTTCCACCTTTCACATAATCGCAAACTTTTGGGGAGTTACAAAGCATTTTTACCTGTGGTGAGCTTTGAGTACGGCCTCAGTCTGGAAGAACAGTTCGTTTTTGAATGGATTGACCGTCCAGTGGCTTGTCTGAACAGGTTAGTTTAAATTAAAAATTATATTTTTATCAGCCTACAGCACTGGTCTTCTGTAGTGCTTGTGTGGATTTATTTTTGTACTTTGCAATGGGGTGAGGCGATATGGCTCAACAATAATATCGTGATATTTCAGAGCATTCTGACGATAACGATAAATTTTGTGATATAACAGCAACAAAACAAAAAACAAATCATAGTTATTCATTTGACAAAATTAACTTAACATGTTGCTTTGCAGTATTATATAAAAACTATTTAAAAAAGGGCTAATTTTACTGCAATTACTTTATTTGGTGTCTCAAAGTATAAAAAATACAAATGATCCTTCTGTTATTTAGACTGAAAATATCTGCACAAAATATAGATCAACGAAATCCACCACGAAAACTAAGACGCAGGTGCAGTTTCCATAGAAACGACTGGTAAATAAAATGAAAGCTTAAGATCTGTTGAGCTTAAATGTAACGTACAACAAAAAATATGTCGCTTTTAAATGAGCTATAACTTCCAAAACTTGTGATAAATGCTGTAAACAAATGAAATGATGCTTGAAAGAATTGATGATCATTGGCAGAACAGCCATCGGCCAATTTCTTGATCCTCGGGAAAGCAGCTGGTCTCGAGGTTTGAGCTGCACAGTTCCCAGTCGCTGTTGGTGCACAGTCAGACTCAGGTAAGGCTCCGCGGTCCGACTTGACGCTGCCTCATCAGAACCGAGCGCAGTCTACCGAACAGAACTGTGCACCTTTTCACCCGTCGGCACTGACGTAGCTCCAAGTTAGCAGCGCGCTAGCTAAAAAGCTAAAGGTAACGTCTTCTCTCATGCTGACCGGCTCAACAACTGTCGGTACAAATGGTGCTCAGCTCAGATGTGTCTGTTCATGCCTTCACCTTTACAACTTGAATATCGCTGTATGACCCACATGAGCATAATCCGCTGTGTGGTGGGATGACGTATTTACGCCATGAAATTAGCATATCATGATAGAATTTATTTTCCCGGGCAAGTTGTTTTTACCGGTATCACCGTGAAGGATATGATATGGTCCAGGCCTACGTTGCAAATGGTTTCTGTGTAAGCTAAAATGAGCTCTACAGCAGTCCCTCGCTACTTCGCGGTTCGACTTTCACGACACGCTCGTCCACGGTTTTTCAAAGTAAGAGTGGGCATGACACCCAACTGGCTGATTAATGGATGAGCCACACGAGCGGCATGGATTTTTCATTTAAAATAAATTATTTGAAATGATTTAGCACCTGTGTGCAGCCCATATGTGCAGGGAGAAGCTCCCTCTGCAGCCTGTCATGATCTCCGCTCTCTGCCACCTGCGGCTCTCTGCCACCCACGCACTTCTTCTCCGCGTTGAAGCAACTTTGTGAAGGGTTAACCCTTTGCTGTCCAGCTGCACCGATCAACTTTTGTCTTCTAACTTAAAACTCAAAGTATATCACATCGTAAAATCATCATGATCACAAAATATAAAAGTTGTTTTTAATTTTTTTAGAATGTCTATATTCAGTTACAGTGTAATTGATCAAGAAGTACATTTCTGCTCCATGCTGCAGAGCTGCGTGAAGGGTTGCTCCTCTACAATTTAAATATAAATACTGTAATATTAAAATATTACAGTATTTAAATTTAAATTGTTTATTTACACAGAAGGAAGGCGACTGGAAGTGAAACTTGAATTTGGACGACTGTATCCCTACTTCACGTTTTTTCACTTATCGCGGGGGGTGTGATCCCCTAAACCCCGTGATAAAAGAGGGACTACTGTATTTCGACTGAGGATGATTAAAAAAAATCTGCAACAGGTAAGATATTAACCGTTCATATTCTTTCCACAGAACCTGAATCCAAGCAACCTAAACCTTCACATTATTTGTTAAGGTGTATCAAAATGCCTGTTTGATGTTTCAAATTGTAAATAAAACTAATAAAAGATTAACAGAGCTCGTTCCAATCAGTGGTCTACAACATACTTATGAAACCAAAAAACATCTTATCTACACTAAATATAGAAGACTTAGAATAACTAGTCAAACCTTTTCTGGGAGGGGTCCACATATTTGGAAAGAGCTTGATGAGAGTTTGAAAAAGTTGAAATTCATCTCCACCTTCAAAACACAGTTAAAGATCAAATTGCTCCATTTATATACTTGAGATCACTTGTAGGACCTGTGATTGATCACAGGTAACATAATCTGTGTTGTATGTGGAATTTTTATGAGGACTGTTTTCTTGTGTTGTTATTTTAATATGTTATAATTTGTATGCAATATGTAACCAGGCTCTGTCTATAAGCTTTAAATAGCTTTTTGGAGACCTGATTCACGCACTGTTATTTTGCAGACATGTATTATGTTTCTTTCGTGTGTGTGTCTGTGAATAAACTGAATAAACTAAACTAAAAGGTAAAATCTCACTTTGCTGCCACTGTTGGGATCTAGTTGTAAATTTTCACTTGGCATCCCACTGAACAACGCAAACGCATGAATTCCCAGTGTTAGTTGGAACAAAAAATGCAGTTATAATGACGGAGACATAATTGGCTACGGTTCCTGACAGGTTCTAGACCCCCGCACAATGACTTTATGGCTAAAATAAAAATGTTCTGAAGAGTATTTTGAACAGGTTACCAAAGCATCACAAAACAAGACCCTGCAACTTGCACAAGGAAAGTGAGGCAGAAGTAGATGTCAAACAGCTGGCAAATATCTGTGCCATCTAAACATTTCATGTGTTCACACTTTGAATGTATTTTTCCAATATTTTTTGTTAACGCTGCTCTCCCACTGCCAAAGTTTCGCCTCTCGTTCTGCTTCAGTCCAGCTCCCTGTTTAATTGAGAAGGTATGTTTATTCAGAGCTAGCCAGAGCTAACAGCCTGACCAAGGTGGCTGGAAAACCTACTGTACTCCCATCATCTCACCTCTCTATGGCTGCTGCTGCTTCCAAATGTGAGGCAACACTGCCCCCACAGGTAGGTTAGAGCAGCTCTGGACTGTGGCTCAGATAGAAGCAGATTACTCACCTAACTCAAAGGAAGGTGAGGTATGTCAAATCCTCTGTTATGTTGAATATTAATCGACAAAGGCAGACTTTTGAGCCTCGTGGGTCGATACGCTGCTCCCTGTTGCTGCTGGAGGGGTGAACACTACACCAGGAGAGGTGGTTAGGATTCACATCTCCACTTGTTTGCCCTTTTCTGCAGCTTGTATTACAGATGCATAATTTAGGTGCTTTTAGTTGTTTTCTGGTGGCAGATTTTCTGCTTTATTGTGTTGCGTTCAAGCACGCAGACGACGTTTTCGTCTTGTACCCGGAAGGCTTTTTGTTCTTTTTAAGTCGCGCTGCCCCAAATCCTCCGTGGCTCAACGCTTCTCTGCAGCTGAACCACTGAACAAATTAATGAAACTGTCAGAGAGCAATCACTGAATGCACATCTGCAGCTAATCAACCTTAGCCAACACAAAAATGGCTTTAACTTAGTCTCATTCACTGATAGTAAGTTAGAATGTCATGTGGTAGCAGATCATACTCTGATTCTGAAAGCTAACAAATCTTGCAAGATTTAACAATAGCACAAGTTTATGCATAACATGAAGGATATTGCAAGTTCTCCAAAGTGCTAGATAATAACCTATTTCAAGTTTGACCAAAAGAGCTGTAACTACATCCCTTATCATCAGAACATGACCGTAGTATGACAGTCTGGTGTTAAAAGCAGCGTGTGATCAGCATTTCTTCAAGAAAAAGAAATATCAGTTTTCTGCAGTTTGACTGGCTTTCTGAGTCAAAATGTAACTTCAGTGGGTGGTTACAGCTGAACGCTCCACCTGCGAACAGGAAAATTCCTACTTAAGTTCATATAGAATGCCCGATCACGCAGCACTCTTACCTGCAGCTAACTGGACTGCTCTCCCTCCTCCTTGTCCGTCTTCTTAGCTGGTGCCGCACCACAGAGACGAGATCTTCAACTTTCTGCAGTCAGTAACGCCCCTTTTCCATTAGTAACGGTACAGCACAGTTCGACTCGACTCGGCACGGTTCCAAGGCTTTTCCACTAGTAACAGTTCGTAGAACCGGTCCCTTTTTTCAGTACCCTTGTCTCTGGGGTTCCATCCGGGTTGAACCGGCACCAAAACGTGATGTCAGAACACTGTCGGTCACTGATTGGTCAGGGGGTGGAGCCACGAGGGCTTCGAGAAGTTTTCAAAACATGAGCTCCGCCTTTTGCAATTACCGGCACTCGAACTCGAGAAGCGACTGGACTTATTTTAAAGATTTTAAAAACAAGAATGACAACACCGTGGTCTAATGCTGAAGTGCAGGAGATTTTTGTGCTTGGTTGCTGACGACAAAATTCAGAGCAAGCTAGATGGAGCTCCGCCGGTCTCCGACTCCCCCCGATCCTCTCCACCGGAGCCTCGGAGCCCCCTCAGGCCGTGCGGAGCGTCAGCTACCCGGCTCCAAGCTCCGCTGGTCACCACGGAGGATCATAAGAGCTGCCGACTTGCAGAAGGCTGGGGTCCGGGCCCCGGCCTCACTTGCTCATGAAGGCCGAACCCTGACCCCCAACAGACGGGCGGATCAGAGCGGATCTGGGACGGAGAGTGGAATCGATTGTTTAAAAACATTTTATGTATAAAATAAAGAAATTAATTTATCAGTGAAGATTCAAAAAAAATGTATAAACCGTTCCGGCTTTATCATGGAATCCTGTTTTCACTTTAACGACTTTATTAAATTGTCTGTTAAAGTTAACTCAGTAGAAAAATCATAAAAAGACTAAATTATTGGATCTCTTAGGAATATTTCCCTCAAATATGTTTAAAGAAGAACTACGGCCTTTAGTTCAACTTTATTCTAAATCACATATGTACAAATCACAGAACAAGAATTCAACTTTGAAGCAAAGCTAAAAATAACAAATAAATTTGTGTGAAGAAGAAACAAAACCACATTTCTAAATTGAACAACATAAGTAGACACAATGAGTACAAATACATCACATGATGAAGAAAACATACAATTTTAAATATATATGCTTTTGTAGAATCTGGTTCATCAGAGATTTAATGGTGAACTGAAGTTCATTAAAAGTTTATTAGCAGGATTTATATAAATATATACTTTAATTTGCTAATTTTAATCATCTGCATTCTTATTAATTTACCAAAAACTTCAAAATAAATTCTCATCCTGTACTGAAACCTGTTCCAGTGTCTAAACACCAGCATCACTGCCAGCAGCTGGTGAGGCGCGCGAGGTCAATTTGAACCCCACCCACTAGAACCGGTACTGAAAGTATAACGGAAACACAACGTGTACCATACCGAGCCGAGTTGAGCCGTGCTGTACCGGTATTAAAGGTACTAATGGAAAAGGGGCATAAACATCTAGGAACTGTGCAGACCAGTTGCTGGAGGTTTTAGGGGGAAATTCTTGTCCGATGTAGGATTTTAGCTCTTCAACAGTCTTGGGTCGTCTTCCATGGATATTTCATTTCATGACATGTCAAATGTTTTGAATTGGAGGAAGTCTCTGGACTGCAGGCATACTTGTTCTCCTACGCTGTTGTAACGAACGCAGTCTTTGGTTTAGCATTGTTTTGCTGTAAAATGCATGGCCTGAAAAAGACTGTGGATGGTGCAAATGTAAAACCGTTTCTGCATTGCTGGTGCTTTTCTAGATGTGTAAGCTTCTGATATTAGAAGCACTTATGCACCCCCATACCATCAGTAAGACAGACTCTTGGACTGTGCTGACAGGCTGAATGGTCCCTCTCCACTTTAGTACAGAGGTTTTGTCATCTGTAGTTACCAAATGGAGTTTCGAATTTCGAGTGATCTAACAACAAGACAGTTTTCCGCTGTGCCTCAGTTGAACTTTGGTCCAGAGAAGACGGCAGTGCTTCTGGATGGTGTTCACGTATGTTTTTTTTTTTTTGTATGATAGAGCTTTAATCTGTGTTTGTGGATGACATGGTGAACTGTGTTTACAGACAATGATCTCTACAAAGTGTCCTTAAGCTCATACAGTGATGTGTAGAACAGAGCTGTTTTTAAAGCAGTGGCCCCTGAGAGCCTGAAGATCACAAACATCCAGTATGGACTTTTGGCCCAGTCAGCAAAGTTTTCCAAACTCTTGAAATCTTTTGAAGATATAATGAACTGTAAATGATGAAATGTTCAAAGTATTCAGAAATTTTCCCATGAGAACCAATATTTTAAAGGTGTTCTGCTTCGTGCAAATGACTTTTTTCACAGACTGGTGAACATCTGCCCATTTTACTTCTGACAATTAGAGCCTCTAAAATGTTATTTTTAAACCTGCTGTCAATAACCTCATTAGTTTTAAAATGCTTTGCCAGCTGTTTTTTTATTTTTTATTTATATCACTTATTTATTTCAGCAGTAGGACCTATTCCAACTTTTTTGACATGTGTTACTGCCAAAAGCTATGTTTACTGTAGTGGTTCCCAACCCTGGTCCCTGAGGAACACCATCCTGCATGTTTTAGCTGTTTCTCTGCTCCAACACACCTGATTCAGTGGTTTCATTATTTCCTTAAGTTCAGCAGAAGCCTGTTAATCACCCTTTCATTCAAATCAAGTGTGTTGGAGCACAGGAACAACTAAAACATGCAGGATGGTGTTCCTCAAGGACCAGGGTTCGGTACCACTGGTTTACTGTGTTACATTGTAAATTAAATATGCATTTATCAGTTTTGCAAATCATTGCCATCTGTTTTTATTTATAATTTAACCAACATTCTAACTTTGAAGGAATTAGGGTAGTACTTAAAAGAAAATCTTTATTAAAAATAAAAAGCAGCACTTTGCAGTTCAAAAATAGCAATCAATTACACTTTCAACCTGTGACAAATTTAAAAGTTTTTAAAGAAATGCCGTATTTTTAATAATGTTTACGTCTTTAGACTGCTGAGACCAGAGCGACATTGTGCTTAACAGCTGACAGCAGGAGTGAACGGACCTTTTTAACAACTCATGTCTGAGCTGTCATCGGGAAGAGGAAGGTGTTATTTAAAACTTGGACTGAAGCGAGCCGTGGCAGGGTGACAGCAGAGGTGGAGTAACAACGCTGACAGGACTCTAACTGGGGAATCATTTAGTCCAAAATGGGTAAACCTGAACACAAAGATCGGTACTGGGAAAAAAAGCCACAAATACCTAGAAGTTCTGCCTTTTTTCTGATGACACCACGTGGATCTTGTGCTCCAAAAGACACACGAGAAACACAAAGTGGATGGAAATCAGCTTCTGCGGGACTAAAAAAAAGCACATCGTACTGTAATTGATCTTTTTCACCGCAGATGGAAACTTTGATGGGCTCAGTTCAGATAAAAGTCCTGCTAGTGCACGTTTGTGAGGCACAGAGCATACGATGCTCGAACGATCTCGCTTACAATGAGAATAGCCATCATTAGTGATAATAATATGGTTCCTGTTGTGGCATTTCATCTGTGAGCCAGGGAAATGTTTTTATTTTGCTTTGACTCGAGGGCTTTATCGTCTGCGACTGACAAGCCAAAAGCAGGAGATGGTTTTACCTTCTTCTGTGTATGTTCAGTTTGTCTGTTAGCAAAATATCTCATGAACCATTGAATGAAACTTTGAGAAAGGATTCGATGAATGAACTTCTACAATTCTTTAACTTTTGGAACTGACCCAATTCAAGATGGCTGCTACAACTAATTGAATACAGCAGACACAAAAAGAACTGTAAGGCAGTCAAGGTCACACCAATTGTGCTGATATTTGTTGTGGTAGTAGCTGAGACTAATCTCAACATGTGACTTGAGTGTTAACTTGTGAATACAAGTTGTTTATTTACAATTCTGGCATTAACTATTGGAGTACACCATGCAAGACTGTTAGCAAAATATCTCGTGAACCACTCCACATATTTGAATGAAACTTTCTGAATGTAATCTCTTAACGTAAACCTATAATTGATTAATCTTCGGAGACAACACAATTTAAGGAGCCGCCAAAGCCGCCTGACATCTGAAAAAAGAAAAATGAAATTTGGTGTGTTAATTGCTGAGACCGATTCCTAACAAGTATTATGAGTACTACATGTTGTGCAAGATCTATGCTTAAAACTTGGACATTAGCTGTTGGAGTCAACTTTGTTTTTCTGTTAGCAATAATGTGTGAAAATTAAAATACTATAAAAAAAAAGTTTTTATAATATATAAAGTTCCACCTCACTGTTACTGCATAATTTCATAGTGAGAATAAACTGTTCCTGCTTTCATAACTCAGTAAACTCTGTTTGTTCTTCCTGACTCTGGCTTCTGCACATCATTTTAAAAACTTTTGTCTTTTATGTTTTGATTTTGCCGCGCTGCGGTCAAACCAGTCTGTTAGGACCGAATGGATGAGCATCCTGTTTCAGCTTTCAATCTTAGGAACCTCACTGGGAAAAGAGCCGTTTGCTTCAACAATCAAAACCCAGAGGAATGTTTCCATGCCAACAGTGGCGCGGTAACATTTTCAGTTCTGTTCTTTTCGCTGTAATCCAGGAGACGGAGAGAAGTCTGCGTTGAATTTTGACATTTTTAGCTTCTCTCTATTGGCTCCTTGTAAAATACAGAAGAGAACCTAAACTTCTTACCTTTAACATACAAAACTCTCCACAGCCTATAGCTACATCTTATATTAAAGATTATTATTCCAAATTTTTCTCATCAGAGCACTTTGTTCTCAGGCTGCAGGTTTACTTGTGGTTCCTAGAGCTTCTTAATTCTAATACTATATTTTTCGTCCTATAAGTCACAGTTTTTGCATAAGTTGCATGCCCTGTGACTTATACACCAAAGTGACGTATTTTTGGATTTTTTTCCCCCATATTTATAAATCAATTTCTGGCTGAGATGCCAGTGCCTTGAGAAAGTATTTGTAGTAGTAGATGTGTACATTTACACACACATGCACATGCACACACATACACATACACATACATACATATATATACACAAGACATTAAAGTAACAGTATTGAAATTAGTGTTCATTGAAAAACCTGATTGCTACAGAGATGAATGAGTTTTTCGATCTTTTTGTTCTACATCTGGGCTGCAGAAACCTGCGTCCAGATGGAAGCAACCTGAACTTATCATGGAGTGGGTGATCAGGATCTGCCAGAATCATCCATCCATCCATCCATTATCTTTACCCGCTTATTCTATTTTGGGTCACGGGGGTCGCCGGTGCCCATGTCCAGCAATCACTGTGCGAGGGGCGGGGTACACCCTGGACGGGTCGCAAGTCCATCACAGGGACACATAGAGAGAAACGAGACAAACAACCATTCACTCTCTCACTCACACCTAGGGACAATTTAAAGTTACCAATCAGCCTAACATGCATGTTTTTGGACTGTGGGAGGAAACCAGAGAACCCGAAGAAAACCCACGCATGCACGGAAAGAACATGCAAACTCCACCCAGAAAGGCCCCTGGCTTGGGTTTGAACCAGGGACCTGCTCGCTGAGAGGCAGCAGTTTTACCAGTTGCGCCACCGTGCTGCCCCTGCCAGAATCTGCCTGGTCTTATTCACTGACCTCACCTTGTGTAGGTCAGCGAGGTTCCATAGGTCTATACCAGCTGTTTTGCTGCACATCCTGACAATCCCTGAGAGTCTGCTCCAGTATGTTGTTAAAATTATGTAGGTTTAAGAGTTTAGAATATTGCAAGAGTGTGGGAAGGGTGGACAGAGGGACAACTGTATGTCATGAATCGGAATGGGCAATACAGTATTCATTTCTTCAAGGAATTCTAGGCCTTTGGTTGGATTTACAATTGTTTATGTCATTAACCTGTTTTCCTTTGTCTTTCTTCCCATAGAAACTAAACGTGGACCAATCCTTCTCCTTCTGTACTGGTTTGCGTCTCTTTCCTGTCCTCTCAAACCACAGCTAACTAGATGAGGCAGATGGCTGCTCATCCTGAACCTGATTCTAGATCTGCAGGATGTTTCTTCCTGTTAAACTGGAGTTGTTCCTCTCCACTGTCTGCATCGTTTTGTTCAGGATGGGGGACTGTGAGGAAATAAACATTTAATCCAGTCTGTTTGTTCCTATAGAAAACTTTTACTAATCTGCACTTTATAATGTATTGTGTGTGAATGTATTGTATATGATAGAAAAGGAACTAAATGTAACTAGATCTGGATCTAAATATGTTTAATTTGTTTAGTAGTCTGAGTTGCTGCTATAGACATAAACCGAACTGAACCTATAGTCAGTCAGAGCAGCATGATGGACGTTTTCATCCCAAGCCGTCACACAAACACCTCCCGTCTGGTTTGCTCTGACTCGTGTTCCTGTTCTCAAGTGGTTTCTGTGTTAAGATGACCCTAAAACAGTATCATTGTGTGCACACAGTAATCCTTTTATATGCGTGTGGTAGCACGACTTGCTCACACACGAGTGCTCACAGCGTCTTACAAAGCCACAAACAATCGATTTGTTCCACACGTATGCCACCGCTGCGCCACACTTGTCACCTGGGAATAACAAAATGGGAATGCACATCTCACTGGTGCTGTCACTGACTGCTTTCAGAGTGGCAGCAGAAATTCATCTGCAGCAGCCTCACGGTGTCACTGGAGTAAAGAGGCCTTGCTTTTTCCTAAAAACCTAACCAAGATACATGTTTAATTAAACGCCTTGCATTCCTTGAAGAAATGCATATCATCTTTCGTGCCAGGGCTTTAAATTAAAATCATAATATGATAGGACAGTGTTATATCTGTTTTGGTCAAACCTTTTAAATGATGATGCATCTAATCTCGTGTAATGTGAGATTTTGCAAAGTGTGTTAGCTCTTAAAGTATTTGTTTTACGGTAGTCCATCACTGTTTCGCAGTTTTTCAACGTAAGATTTTACACAACACACTATTGTCATCTTTAATATTACTCACCTGATTAGGGCGGTACGGGATAAAAAGTTAACAAAAAATACTTTGGACAGGCGCCGCCATTTTGTAGTTTTCTTTCAATAAGCCTACACTGTAATGCAAGTTAAAAGAACTACACTACCCAGAAGACAACAGTGCTTCCAGCTGCTGTTTTCCACTGAAATGGAGGGAAAGTTTTGCAACGCAAATCAAAACTATCTATTAAGCTCACAGAACTGGCAGGAAAGTTGCAAATAATCCTGAAGCTCAATTATCCTCGTGCACATCAACCTGGACGGGGCGGTGGGCTTCATGCTGCAGGGTAGGTCTGCAGAACCAGAACTGAGCTGCTGGTCTGCAGAGCTGGTGAGTACCTGTATAAAATGTTCCAGTACTGTACAGTACATGTTGTTAAAATTATGTAAGTTTGAGTTTAGAACATTGCAAGAGTGTGGGAAGGGTTTATAAAGCTTTAAAATATATATCAATCAATCAATTTATACATTCAATTCAACAAATTGATCATCAGTTTACAAACACATTCTCTGACAACACTTATTTACACGAGTGAAGAGGGAGCGGGAAGAAGAAAATCTTGTATAGACCTGCCCCCTTTCTCAATAATTACAAAAATGTCATGGCCGTGTACATTAAATTAACAAAACAAGTTGCAAACAACATATTACTCTTCCCATTGACAACTCAAAAGTGTATAAGAGTTAATCATTCTTTTCTTGTAAAGTGTTTTGAATTGATTTATAGTAGAGCAGTTTTTTTAACTCCTCATCCAAACTGTTCCATAATTTTACTCAAATGCACATTTGTTTTAAAGTAGTACGCACAGTTTTACTTTTCAAATCGTACTTCCTTCTGTGTTTTTCTGTCACATGAGCTTAAGAAGAATAACTTTTGTAAATTAAATGGCAATAATCTCTTTCTAGCTTTAAACATAACTACCCGGTAATAGCATTTTTAAATGAGCCAGATCCCTTAGTTTCAAGATATTTGATTGAATAAACAGTTTATTTGTGTGTTCTCTGGTGTCCACTTTATATAAAATTCTCACAACTTTCTTTTGTATGACAAAAGTTTAGTGTTGGTTTTATATGTGTTGCCCAATACCTCTATACAATAAGTCAGATATGAAACAACAAATGAATAATATAATGTCTAGAGTGTTGCTAGTTCTAAAACATTTTTTACTATATTCAGAAGTCCAATACTTGGCCTAGTTGTAGTTTTATGCATTTTATATGCGATATAAAGAAAATATATATAAATACTTAAAAATTTAGCGTTCTTACTTTGCGCTTTTTCACCCATCGTGGTGGTGTTTGGAACGTAACGCCCACGATAATCGAGGGACTCCTGTATGCGCCTCTCAGCTACTACCAAAGCAAAGTTTAGCTCAATATCTGTAAAACTGATTGAGGTATAGTCGTTTCTGTTTCTTATTTCAGTTAGCTGTGGCAGCCATCTTGATTAATTTTAAAAGTTAATCAGTTGTGGATGTACCGTACATCTAATGGCTACTTTCTGGGGAGCTTCATTAAAATATGGCTAGTGGTTCATTAAATATTTTGCTAACAGACAGGCACAGATGACTTTAAACTTTTATGTTTAAATGTTAAAGACAGATTTTGTGCAATTAGTCAGTGCTCAGAGTAGGCATCGCCAATGACTCTCAGCTACTGCCACACCAAATCCTGGCTCAGTAGCCATAAAGCTGACTGATGTACGTTCATCTATTGATTATTGTTCGGGAGTTTCACTAAATTCCATCCGGTGGCTCACGAGGTATTTTGCTAAAACTACCGACAAACACAGGCACGGTGGACAAACGCTTTCAGGCGATAATTCCTCATAAAACATTTGATCCTAACTCTTAAAATTACGTTTGATATCGAAATAATTGTTTTTGTGCTGCTTTGCTTTGGTTTTACAGCTCCTGTTTTAGTCTTGTGAGCTATTATTCATAAAGTTGTTTTTTTAAAAAGCAGACAGAAAAATAACACCTGAAGAGAGATTTTATAAGGATGCAGGCAAATAAATTCAGCGTTTTGGAAGTGTAATTCCTAAAAGTGATCAGTTGTTTTGATTTCCCTAATAAATTCCTGTTTAGGAACCTGTTGGTCAGCAGCTGGTGTTTAAAGGAAACAGGCTCTAATGAGCAAACTAAAACTAGAATTCATTACAACATGGATGTTGGGAAAATTGATGCATTCGGGTGGCGCTGCATTGAAACAGAGAATTCTGGGGCAGAAATCACTTCTGCACAAAGGTGTAAAAATCCAGGTCGTGTTGCTGCAGTGGAAATATGCAAACGAGCTCCACAGACACTGCTGCCTTCTGCTTCATTTAAAATGAAGGAAAAGACCAAGCTAGGGCTTAAATGCCTTCCAAATCAGCACGTTAATTTCATGGAGACAAAAAATATATATTCTTTTTGAATCTGTTTCGACAGAATCACCACACAAAATGTTCAAGAATATATTGTTACGTTAGTCAGCTCATTGCCTTATCACATTTTTAATTACGTTTTTTTTTCTCTACATTTGTGAGCTTCTAGAAAATGGCCAGAGCTGAGCATCTCTGCAGGAAGCTTTTTTATTTGATTCTTGATATGTAAAGACAGTGCCTATAAAAAGTATAGTGAATATTGTGAGGGTAATCTTCACAAACTGAGTGAATGTGCAAGATAAAGAATAGTGAGAGAGCACCACGAAGCATGTAAGAACTCTGAAGGAGTTACACGCTTCAGCCGGTGAGATCAGAGACTGTTTCGCAGATTTTCACCAGTTTTATGGGAGAGTGGCAAAGAGAAAGTCACTCTTGAGAAAAACTCATATTTCTTCAACCATCCCCATCCTCCAGGCCTGACTCCAGGTGTGGGGGTGCCTCAGTTTCCCTATAATGGGCAAGGTAGCCAGTTGAGGTGGCTCGAGGATCTGGTTAGGATGCCTCCTGAACGCCTCCTTGGTGAGGTGTTCTGGACACATCCCACTGGGTGGAGACCCAGAGGAAGATCCAGGACATGCTGGAGGAACTATGTTCCTCGGCTGGCCTGGGAACGCATTGGGATTCCCCAGAGGAGCTAGCCCAAGTGGCTGGGGAGAGGGAAGTCTGGGCCTCCCTACTTAGGCTGTTACCCCAGCAACCCGACCATGGATAAGCGCAAGAAAATGTATGTATGTATGTATCAGAGTCAGAGTCAGAGTCAGAGAGTCAGAGATTCTTTATTGTCATTCGCACCTCATGTGGTACATGTGGTGGAGCGAAATTATGTACACAGGGTCCCAGTTACAGCCAACAATAAAATGTATAAGAAAAACAGTAATAACATCTAAGATATGAACTAAGAAAAACATCAACTAAATATACATTAAGCACTCATAACATAAAACATTGAACATCAGCACAAACATGAACATGAGTCTGTGAGCAGATGTGCACGCATGAACACATCAACATTGAAACAGATCAGCAGCAACATGAAACAGATCAGCAGCAACATGATATGGTTTTTCACAGTGATTATTCTAGTTAGAGATTCATGAGTCTAACAGCCTCAGGGTAGAAGCTGTTCCTCAGTCTAGCGGTTCTACACTTAATGCTCCTTAACCTCCTTCCTGAGGGGAGTGGGGCAAAAAGTGTGTGTGCTGGGTGGGTGGGGTCCTTCATGATGCAGGTGGCCCTCTTCCTGCATCTGGAGGTGTAGATGTCTGTGATGGTGGGGAGGCTGATTCCAACAGATTTCTGTGCAGCCTTCACCACTCTCTGCAAAGCTTTTCTTTCTGCAGCTGTGCAGCCTCCATGCCACACATTGATGCTCGAGCACAGGATGCTCTCCACTGCACACCTGTAGAAGGAGGTGAGGACTGAGCTTCCCAGACCAGCTCGCCTCAGCCGTCTGAGGAAGTAGAGTCTCTGATGAGCTTTCTTGATCAGGCTGGTGGTGTTGTTGCTCCAGCTGAGGTTGTCATTCATGTGTACACCCAAGTACTTGTAGCTGGAGACCACTTCCACCGCAGATCCTCTTATGTTCAGGGGGGTGTAGGTGTTTTTGTTCCTTCTGAAGTCCACAATCATCTCCTTTGTCTTCTTCACATTGATGTGAAGGTTATTCTCTCTGCACCAGCTCTCCAGGTGTTCCACCTC
>NC_056509.1:27127092-27149637 GCF_014905685.2 Nematolebias whitei
CACACACACACACACACACACATTTTTAAATAAGCTTTGACTGCCTATATAGTTATTAACGGTCGGTGGGCACGCGCGGCTGAATAAAAGAGGCAGAAGATTGGAGCTGAGAGGGTGTTTGTCCTTTCATGGCTGTCAAAGCATATTAAAACCGTTTCTGCCTGCATTCTGCATAATTCAGACACGGACCGTGCTCTGATATGTCTGTTTTGGGTTCTCACCTGTTTGGGTCGTCGGCCGTGCACATCCGCTGAGTGCAGCGGCTGAATGAACGTCCATTTGGGTGATGGATCGCTTCCTGGCTGTATAGTCCTATCTGAAGCTTAACTGAACTTTTTACCTCTTTCAATGTCGGTCAGCTTGCGGAGAAATGGCCGCGTGCGGCTGGTGAAAGTATGGCAAGCCATGTTGCCATATAAGTGGATCTCCAGCCACGCACGTCTGCTGACGCAATCAAAACCCTGACACTGATCCGACCCGCCCATCCTGCACATTATTACAGCTCTAGCCCCTAGGTCAGGGCTATTCAACTAAATTGCTCAGAGGGCCACAGTTACTGAAAACCAAGAGCTCAGGGGGCAGACATCCAGCAGTTGTTGTCATTAAATAAGTTTGTTTTATGGTTTAAAATCTAGTTTTATTTAAAAATGAACCCATTGGTGGGTCGAACAGTTCACGCGTGGGCGTGATTTGGCCCCCGAGCCGCCAGTTGAATAGTCCTGTCCTAGGATGATGGGAGTACTCAAACCCCTTCACCTTTTTAAGGTGGCAAAAGTTCTTCAATCCATTCAATGAGAAAAATAAAGTTTGAGAAAGTTACTAAAGATCAAAGATATAGCCACAATGTCCAAAACAAAGCTGAATGTTTTAATACATAAGTGGGCAAAATAGCTGAAAGTATGCTGAAGTAGTTTAAGACCAATAAGCATAAAGAAGAAACTTCAAGCAGCAATCATACAGTGGATTTTAAGATGGCTTCATCTACGGACAAATGTTGTTGACCTTTGCCTATTCTTTGCATTTCTTTCAGAACCCACCCAATGCCTGCTGCAATATGTCAGCAACAAATATGCATCTAATGATCTGTCCACACCGTGTGATGCAGAAACTGAAGCTTCATTACCCTGGCAAACTGTCACAGAAAGTCTCTTTGAGAAAACTCAGGTTGGATAAAACAGATTTTTCTACGTAACATATCAGTCGGCAGCAGTAAGGAAGAAGCCGAACCAGAGCATTAATGCACTAGTAAAAAATAAAATAAAAATAAACATCAAAGACAACACCTTCCATCCGCCTCCATGATGTGATGCAACACGGAGCACTTGTGTGATCAGCTCCATCTGTCCCAACAGCCCAGGCTTTGGCAGCCACACATGAAAAGAAGGTTTCTGATCGCACATTCTCCTCTATGCATGTTTTAGTATGTATGAAATGAATATGTGAATTTGATAGAGGAAATACTGATGTTCTATTAACAGCACAACTGTGATACTTAAGTGCACACGATAGAATTAAATATTGCTACTAGTTCTGGTTATTTTCTATCAAGGTTTCATACGTAAGAGCTTGTTTTTTTCACATAGGAAAAGTTTCAAGCAATTAAATATTTTAACATCCAGGTCAGAATGTTATTTTTTAGGCGAGAGTTCTTGACGAAACAAAAGTTTGAACTCTTCAAACTACTCTCTGCCGCTCGCAGAAGGGGATTATGTTTTGAAGTCAACAATCCAATAATGCTGCTACCGCCAACTGACCCCTTCAAAAAACTCGCTCAACTATGGCGACACTGAGCTAAAATGTGGTGTGCTAGTAGCTTTCAATTAACCTTTATTTATAGCCCACAGGTTAGTCTCATTGAGTCACGAAGACTCGTTTTCAAGAGAGACCTGTAAAGACTAGGCTGCAGCAGTGAGCACGGTAGCTTTGCTAAGCCATATTTTGCTAACTAAAAAAAATATAGCTGAAGTTGACGCTGAACTGCTAACCGCTAAGATGACTGTCACTCAGTCTATGCAGTGTTGCCAGATAGAGTCAACGTTTCCCAGCACAAAAATCTGTTAAAAACCGCCACATCACACAGAAACCTGCCCAATCAATATTTGAACATGAACGCACATCAGTACAAGCCAAGGTGATTTAACACTATGTGGCAAAACGCAGCAATCCAACAAAATCTGCGCAGAGTTGTTCTCCGTAAACGACTGACCAACGCCAGATCCTGCTACCTGCTGCTAAAACTAGCATAGTTTAACAAGATAACCAACTAAAAACAATTATTTGTTAGTTCAACTTTATAGTAAAGGTGTGTCTCAGTTGAACTTTTACTTAATAAATGCACTTCAATGGTCAAATCAGCGTCATTTCGCTGAGCCGCCCCGGCGAAATGACGCTGATTCGGTTGCTCCAGGCAGACGACGTAGCAGTCGCTGTCTTTGGCAAGCCAGTTAGCCAGTTGTGTCATTAATCACTTTTACCTATTACCTGATACAACGGCATGCTATACTGCTCGACTGCCATCTAGCGGCTGAAAATGGTAGTGTTCAATATTTTCAGTCAGAATGGATGAAAATGGTCATATCTCAGCCAAAATTTGGTTTATAAATACGGGAAAAATCCATAAATATGTCGCTTCAGCGTCAACTTTTCTAGAATTGCGCCGCTCAAGGTGGCTGCATGCTGGGTCAGCTCTGTAACTTTCATTCTGAGATTTTGCTTTTGGAAACTTTAATTCATCTTTTTCTGGATGTAAGTCACATTTTTTTGGATGATTGTTTCCTCTGGTATCAGATGCTGTGCAGCTGGAAGGATTTTTACTGAAACTTTTTTAGTTTTGGACATTTGTTATGATGCGTAACCATGGCAACAAGGCAGTTTTCTACAACCAGCAGCAGCTGATTAACATCTCAAAAGCTTAAATAATATCTCAACTACAGCCCCAAATCTCAAATGAGTTGAAAAGGATGTTCTGTGGACGCATTCTCATCTACCTGCCAGCTGTGTTCGAGTGCCTGACCACTGAGATCCTGGAACTAGCAGGAAACATGGCTCATGACAGCGGAAGGACAGGATCGTCCCTCGGCACCTACAGTTGGATGTCCGCAGCGACGAGGAGCTCAGCAGATTGCTGGGAGGAGTGGCCATCGCTCTGGGAGGAGTTCTGCCCAGCATTCGGGTGGTCCTACAGCCTGGAGGAACAGAGAGGCCAGCCGAGTCTGTGTGGACGGATCGGACGGCATCTGCAGCCAGTTTCTTAGGATCCACTGTGGGATGGATCTTTAAAAGAGATCCTTCCTGTCTACAGCCATCAGTATCTATAACATCTCTTAATGAAACGAGGATAATGAGTTACAACAACAAATAATTTCCCTTTGGGATTAATAAAGTATTCTTGAATTGAATAAGTCACGGGCATGTAAATTATGAAAAAAAATGTGACTTATAGGATGAAAAATATGGTAGACATTTAATCCCAGTGCTCAACATCTGTACTTAAAACTACAGCATTCAGCTGTTGGTGTATTTGTCTGTTAGCAAAATATCTCAATATTTCATATAAACCACCGGATAGATTTTCATGAAACTTTTATATACAACATGTTACTAAATTTTAGTCAATTCAACTCAAGATGGCCGTTATCATAATCAACAGCCTACACACAAATGATATACTAGTAACTTAAAAAATATAAAGATAAAATTTGGTGTTGTAGTAAGACTGATTCACAACTACACACAACACATACTTTACGACTCCTTAGATAAATAACGTTAATAACTATCTTGATGCATGCTCAATAATCCAGGTAGAAAAATCCAAAAGAGTTCAATCTGGTCCTCTGGACATTCAAAAAAAACAAAAGCAAACAAAAGCAAAAAAATTCTAGAAACGTTTCGTCTCTCATCCAAGAGACTTCCTCAGTCTGAGGTGCTGTTTTCAGCTCAGTCTCTTAAATAGCACCTTCTCAGAGTGGATCAACCAGTTTTGCTGCTGACAACCAAAACCAGCTGATCACATGCTCAAGAAGGACCATCAGCCTAACAATGGATCATTAGCACACTGATGGCTGTTTACTGTTCACAGAGGGCTGAGTGATACTAGCAATCACAGCATTGTAAGAGGGGGACAGTTGAACCCGGAGGCCTCCACCCCTGTTTAACGATGGACGATTTCTTTTCACAAAGATGGCCTCCTTTACTCCTCTCTCAAACCATCGTTCCTCTCTGTCCAGGATGTGCACATCTTCATCCCTGAAAGAGTGACCGCTGGCCTGGAGATGAGTGTAGACCGCAGAGTCCTGGCCTGATGATGTTGATCTTCTGTGCTGGTCCATCCTTTTGGCCAGTGGCTGTTTAGTTTCCCCGATGTAAGACTGATCCCAGCCCTCCTGACACTGAACAGCATACACAACATTGCTCTGTTTGTGCCGGGGGACTGGATCTTTGGGATGAACCAGTCTTTGCCGTAATGTATTTTGGGGTTTAAAAGCCACTGGGACGTTATGTTTAGAAAATAAACGTCTCAGTTTCTCTGATACTCCCTCAACATATGGGATGATCACTGGTCTGGGTGTGGGTTCCTCCTTTTCACCTGTTGGCTGACTGGAGTCCTGTTTGGGTTTCTTCTCTGCTTTCAGGAAGGCCCAGTTAGGATATCCACATTGCTCTAGAGCCTGTTTTGTGTAGGATTTCTCCTTCTGCCTGGCTCCCGAGCTAGTGGGGATGCTGTCTGCTCTGTGATACAGAGTCCTGATGACTCCTAACTTGTGCTCCAAAGGGTGATGGGAGTCAAACTGCAAATACTGGTCTGTGTGGGTGGGTTTGCGGTACACCTCGGTTTGCAAATGTCCTCTATCCGAGACTGAGACCTCACAGTCCAAGAAAGCCAACTTGCCATTTTTTACATCTTCTCGTGTGAACTTGATGTATTTATCCACAGAGTTGATGTGGTCAGTAAAATGTTGGACTTCCTGAGATTTAATTTTAACCCAGGTGTCATCAACATACCTGAACCAATGACTTGGTGGTGTCCCTGAAAAGGACGTCAAGGCTCTCTTTTCTACCTCCTCCATGTACAGGTTGGCAACAATAGGAGAAACTGGAGACCCCATAGCACACCCATGTTTCTGCCTATAATATTGCTCCCCATATGTGAAGTAGGTTGACTGCAGGCACAGTTTCAAGAGTTGACACAGTTGTTCTGTGGAAAGTGTGGTCCTGCTGCTCAGAGTGGTGTCTGATTTTAATTTTAAACTGACCACCTCTACTGCATCATCAACAGGAATGCACGTAAAGAGTGATGTGACATCAAAAGAGACCATTGTTTCATCAGTCTCCATGATGACATCCCTCACCTTGTCCACAAAGTCCATGGTGTTCTGTATGTGGTGTTCTGAGCTGCCAACTAAAGGGATGAGTACAGACGTCAGATATTTGGAAACATTGTAAGTGACAGAGTTAATCATGCTAACAATAGGTCTTAAAGGTACACCTTGTTTGTGGACGTTAATAACTGATTTTTATGTACGTGAATGTTTCTGTTCAGTGACCTGAGATGACTTCTGTTGTGACTTGGTGCTAAATAAATAAAGTGAACTGAATGACGTCTCACTGGATGAGATTGTGTAATAATTTCAATGTTTGACCAAAACGACTACAAATTTAGTATTTAACAAACAAGAAGACGGTCTTTTTCTACAACTCTGGCATGGAGATGATCAGTGACGTGCATTCCTTCTGCTAAACCTTTCCTTTACCATTGTAGTCAGCTGACGTTCTGCTGGATTTTGTTTGCTCAAACGCTGAAAAGACCTTCAGTTTTGAGTCTGAGGTCATTCTGCAGTCACTGCGTTTGAAGTCTAGATTTAGATTACAGTAGATCAGGGGTCTGCAACCTTTGTGATCAAAAGAGCCATTTTGCGCCTCCGTTCATTAAATTAAATGTGATCAGAGCCACAACAACCTGCTGTGATTATCAAGTGGTGGCCCGTGGGCCACTTTAGGCTTGTTGGAGGGGGCTTTTGTGTCCATTAGGGGTGACATTATAAAGCTAAAAAAATATCTAATAATTTAAATTTTATAATCTAAGACAAATGAAAAGACCAGATTCTTGTGTGTGTGTGTGGGGGGATCTTTTTACTAAAAACTATGAAACTATGAACTATGCAGACCTATGTATTTTTTTGTTTGTTTGTTGTGGGAAAATAAAGTATAGAAATAAAGCATCAAGTTAAAGTAACTAGGTTTTACTTCTTGTACATGTTCCAGCAAAAGACAGGAAAACTGCTAAAACTACTGGTAGTCCTTTTTTGTCGTTTGTTTCAACAACCAATAAAATTCAGTTTTATGTTAGTTTTGGTCAAAGCTTGAAAGAGCCGCAGGTTGCAGACACCTGCGGTACATGATGGGGTTCAACTTTGCATCTTGGAGCAATTTTTGTGCATTTCTACATGTAGTCTTTTTAATTTAGAAACCATTGTTTTCCTCTTCAGCTGCTGTATATTTTATTAAGCCATCTTCAGGTGGCTTTGATGTTCTTCCTGAACTTGTTCCCTGCTGGGTTTTGGTTAATAATTCCTACTTACACCAGGAGCAGACACCTAAAAGCACCACAGCGTTCTTTTGCATTGTGGAAATTGGTTCCTTTAATTTTACAAATGAGGCCTATGTTGAAAAAAAAAATTAAAGTTTTGAGGGGTGTTAAAAAGTTTAAATCAGCTGCGAACAGGTAATACTTTGATCAGGTGAAAAACTACTGGAGAATCTTGACATCTGGTACTTTACTTCCTCACACGATAACTGCTGCAGGATATTTAGGTGCTTTAACTAATGTAAGCTTTGACATCATAACTTTCCCTTTGTTAATTTCATACATTTTAGTTTTGCCAAATGCAACCTTCATGATTAATCATGAAAACAACCTTTAAAGACCAAAGATTCAAAACCCACCTGTCTAAATAACTTATTGTTGCTCTGGGTGTTGCTGCCATCTAGTGTTTTACTTTAGATACAATTTTAAAAGTTGCATGAAAAATGCTGTCAACTTTTATTTGGTACATGAAAATCCACCTGTCAGAGGAACTTGTGACCTTATTCAAATTTGGTCAGCTGCACAATTAGCCTCACTGCAGGAGACTTCTCAGATCACAGCGACAGAATAACGTCTCTGCATGTTACCTGTCCTTAAACGTGAGGGCACGCTGACTTCAATTACTCACTTCATGCCAAAAGTTTTTTATTCTTCCATCATGACCTACAGCTGGGAGTGGGACTATTATTCACCCTGCACGACTTCTCACTGAACAGCTCAGAAAATAGAAATTGACCACTCTGTCACATTTTAACCCTAAAATTCCAACTTGTTTTTTTTTTTTTTTTAGACTGCTAACCAAAAGAAGAATCAAATGGTGTTAGCTGAAATATGTCGTTCTTTTCAGTGACAAACTTATATTTTTGTAAACATATTAATAATTATCGTCAGACCTGAATAATCACACAGCTCAGTGAAGTTGGACAAAAAAGAACATTTATTAGCGCATTGTTAAATGTTTTCCATCTTGGCCAGGCTTCCAATGATCCCTTAACACCATGCGAGGACGTCAGCGCAGGACATTTAATCCAGCTGTACAAAAGAACAAAACAATATATATATTAGCAATAACCATCATTCAGAATAATTTGTCTAAGCTTTCGTGCTCTTTAAGGATTAAAGTATAAATGATCAAAAACCATAATTACTAAACTATGCAAAAATATAAAACAAATATGTAGGCTTCATCACTAACATGAGTCTCTCATACATAGAAGTTAACAAAATTGTAACTACAGCAAATTTATAAAATTGAGCTCAAGTTCAAGAATCTTTATTATCTCCATGGGGCAATTTGTTTCAGTCGGTAGGAACACAAACATCCATACTAGACAAGAGACATGAAGACATTAAAAAACATGACATCTTAATTTATTTTATTAATGAGATTACTCACCTTAACAAAGCCGATGTCTTTGGCGTACTGCCTGAAGCACTGGCGGCACATGTTGAGTCCGTACTTACGGATCAAACCGTGTCTGTTTGAGCACACTCGGCTGAAATTAGAACAAGAACATTAATGAGCTGTAATGTCAAATGTCTTCTGTGGTCGGTATCTGAGGATACCAACTATTAACACCAAGTGCAATACATTTCCTGAAGCGACAGACAAGTTAAAAGATTTTAATAATCCTATATAGTTTATAGAGTTGCGCTTATTAAGAAAACAGATGTTCTATTCGCTAACAATAATGCTAATTTAAGCTAAGTTCATCTTATACCGCCATATTGGTTCCGGCTTACGGCCCATGCGGTGCAGCTTTCATCATTTTTTTCTAACCGATATAAAATGGACAAAAGCACAAATATAACTCGAACTTGTTTATTAGTCAATAATCGACACGATGAGATCAACACTGACCAGGAGCGGGATCCCTGTCCGAATTTTCTAGGGTGACTCCAGTAGAGCTGCTGATGGCCCATCTTGTCTCTTTTCGCTCGAGCGTCGGAAAGGAGGAAAAGGCGCACGCGCATGCGCAGAAAATGTTTCCGGCAAACAAAGATTTTTTTTTATTTTGACAGCGCCTCCTACTGGTTAAAAATAAACAGAAGCTCCAATATTACAGTAAAAGTTTACCAAATATTATTTAATTATTCTTTTTAATTGGAATTTTAATGACTTGCAACAGCCTGTAAAAGTTGTACAACCCTCCAATTCAATTATGTATTATTATTATTACTATTATTAAATTTTACTAAGATATAAAACTCAAAAATGCATAAACATCTTCTTGGATTAGTACACACAACCTCAGCCACTCTGGGCACTCTGGAATGTTGTTCTTATATATATTTTCTGACCTTTTGTCAATCAAATTACTTTTAAAATCTCTTTCAAGTGATTTTGTTAAGTATTGCAAAACTAATGTATTGCTTTCTTGTATATTTTTCTCAGTTTTTAAAGGAGTTCTGATGTATGCTCAATAATCCAGATAGATGAATCTAACAAGGTTAAGTCAGATCCTCTGGACAAATTCTTCTTGTTGAAACATGTCGTCTTTTATGCAAAAGACTTATTCAGTCTACCTGACGTAATTTTATTAGATTTTTAAAGGAGTGTTGTTTTTTTATTGTCAAAGCAATAGTTTTTTAAGTACTGAATGTGTTCTCTGTTCTATTCTTGAAGGGTGGTTATTCTCTGCCAATCACTGGGTTGTATTTGTTCACAGGTCACAGCCTCCCAAAGGAATTAATGTTGGGATTGATTCAGCAAATTGGAAAATGAATAACCTATTCTTTGTAACGCTGTTGCAGACTTCTACAACAGCAGCACGGTGGTGCAGCCGGTAGAGTTGTTGCCTCTCAGTGAGAAGGTCGCCAGATCAAATCCCAGCCGGGGGCCACTCAGAGTGGAGTTTGCATGTTCTCTCTGTGCATGCGTGGGTTTTCTCCAGGTACTCCAGTTTCCTCTCACAGACCAAAAATGTGCATTTTAGACTGTAACTCTAAATTGTCTCTAGGTGTGAGTGAGAGCGTGAATGGTTGTTTGTCTCATTTGTCTCTATGTGTCCCTGTGATGGACTGGAGACCTGTCCAGGATGTCCCCTGCCTTTCACACAGTGACGGTTGGATATGGGCACCAGTGACCTTCGTGACCTGAAAAGGAAGAAGTGGGTAAAGATGATGGATGGATTTCAACAACAAAATATGAAAACAGAATATCTTTGAATATATTTTCTTATTTATGACTATTATCCTTATCCCAAAAATAAATTGTTAAATGATAGTATTAAAGGGAATCATTGCAAAGTCAACTGAAAAAAAAACAACCTTGTAAAGTAAGAAAAATAATCTGCACAATATGTTTTCTCATATTAATGTGTCCATAAATTCAGGATAAACTTTAATCTACAATAAGTACCTTTAAAGCGGTAGAAGCTCAGCTTAAATGCACCTGTTCTAAAATTAAACACATTAAAAAAAAAGGGTGAACTTGTGTTGTTTTTCTATTTAAATCTACAAAAACCGACAGGGAAAGGTTTACAAACTGTGCAGCAGTAGGACCGAGGATGTTTTAAGTAGAACAATATAAAAGCGGCCTGGTGTGCCCCCCACTGGACTAATATAGTTGGACAACAGGAGGCGGTGGTTCTTGTTTTTTGTGATATTTTATATTTATTTTTTTTCCATCTAGCCGTCATTTTCTCTTCCATGCAGCTTGCTGGAAGGTTAAGAGCAGGATGGGACACCACAGTAATAACGTGTCACCGTGAAGGGACCGCAGGACCCGTGTAGTTTTAGGTAAGTGCTCGTGATCTCAGCGGGTGTTCCCCGTCTTGCTCGCCGCTGTTGACGAGCCTGGCTCGGGCAGGGCTGGCGGGCGAGCGGGCGGCAGCCTGGAAGTTGTTAGCTGCAGCCGTGGCTAGCATACCGCTAGCATACTGCTAGCATACCGCTAGCATACCGCGTTCAGTGACGCTCGCGCTCATGGCGAACCGAGGCGAAAATGTCTGCTGGTTGTTTTCACAGTAGCCGTGAGTGCATTTTGTTCAAGTTTGCCTAATTACTCTGCAGCAATAGACGAGGGGAAGCTCGACACCCGAGCCGCTGTTAGCTCGGTTTGACAGCTAGCGGCCAGTTGGATGTTAATGGGGTTGTAGGCAAATTTACGAGTGTGGAAACATGGCAGACATGGGAGTAGAAAAAAGCGGTTCAGCCTGTTAAAATGGTCAAAAAAATTACCAAAAATGTAATATTTACAGCTAATCTTACAAGCTGTAAGTGTGTGGATATAATTAAACTCGGGCCGACTATAAAATAAAGACACGAACACGTAGTTTAGCATCATAGTTGAACAAACTACCTTCTTTTAGTAGCACGTCGTGTCTTTTATTTATGAGCACTTTTCTAGTATCATCACGGTTTGAACATTTTATGGTTTTTACGGATTTTTTTTTTCCAGTGCACATATTCAAGTTTAATCCTGATGGTGTGCTGATCAGGCAGATGGAAGTATGACTAATTTAATAATAAATAAAATATGGGAGTTCTGCAGGTCTGAAAGGAAAGGCTCAATCAATACTAATCATGTGATTAAGCACAGGAAGTATTGCAGGGGAAAACAAGGAGATATTGGGTTATGTTCTATAAAAATACACATAAATGCAGTCTAATTCTAAAAGAGGATGGGGCAAAAAGGTTGTAGATCAGTAACGTGTCCTGTGGAAATTACATAGAAAAGACTGAGAGAACTTTATTCCTCATTCTTATGCAGATTTTTATTTTTTGTACCATCATATTTTCATTTAACGTCAAAGCTATAGTGCATCAATAATGCCTGAAAATGTACACTGTTCAGTCCTAAATGTATAAATATATATATATGAGGTGGGTGTGCATTTCTATTAACATGGAACTGGGTCCTAATTTATTTCTCAATTAAGCAGTACTTTTGCAGGAAAGACGTTAATAAATTGTTTTTTCTAGTCCTAGCTGGCATTTAATTTAAACCTACTGACCACCGTAGTCTGTAGATGTCAGTTTAAGCAGGTAAAATGAAATGCAAGTGAAATCTTCCTGTATTGGTATCGCTTGATCTTAACCTAAACCTTGGGGCTCTCAGGTAGAAACAAGCCATCTTTAAAAAAAACCAGTCTTCTGAATCTTGCCAAGTTGTTTCAAGCTGCAGAATAAATTTAGGATCGGTTACACGGCTGCCTGCTACCTGGTGGCTTTGGGTGATGAAGAGGAATGTTAAAGGGCTAGGACTTTTACACGGCAGTGGTCTGTATATCGAAATAAAATAATAATTCGTTATCTTGGAAACAAATCAATTTAACATTGTGACAGATTTAATACCAGATAGGACTGCAGTTGTTAAGGCTGTAAATGAACAGTCAGTTTAAAACTGAGTGTGTTTCAGAGGAATTAACATCTTCCCTGTAGAAAAGTGGGTGAAGCTTTTAAATAACTCCAATCTTATAAACGTTGTACGGCTTCATGCAAACACAGTTGTATAAACTATTGCATGCATCATTTTAAATTTCACATTACACAGTTATTTTAGGAGAAATGTTGATATTCCTACCAGAAGCACCCAGTCTGCACCAGAAATGCTATAACTACCTGCTGCTGCTGTTTGCACTTTCAATAATCAGAATTTACAAGAATATTAATACATCAATACAAGAGTCAACGTTAGCATTTTCTGCTCATCCCTGATTGAGATGAAATTGAAAAATATCTGTGAGAATGTGAGTCCAGTAAGAAAACAATTTACACAGGAAAAAAAGGCAGTTTTATGTTAACTTAATTTAGCTCAAATTTTACGTTTTTACAAAGCCCAAAATTTACTGTGCACGTTTTATTTTTATTTTTATTTAAAGAATGAGTCAAAACACACACTACGTGTTGATGATCCTCTTCATTAAGGTCCATCGTGACAAAATAGTTGGTGCTGAAGGTACTTCATGTACACTAGTCCCTCACTTATCACAGGGGTTATGTTCCAGACACAGATAGGTGAAAATCCACGAAGTAGGGACGTTATATTTATTTTAGTATTTATCAAGCCAAGGTTCTTTATTGTTATTCGCACCACATGTAATATATGTGCTGGAATGAAATTATGTACACAGGGTCCAAGTTACATCCAACAAAAGTATAAATTGTAAAGAAAAACAGTAATAAGATCTAAGATATGAACTAAGAAATATGCTAAAACTAAGAATACACTAAGCACAAATAGTACAAAAACAATACGCTGAACAATAGCAGTTTAAACAAACAAATATATATATAAAACTTTATATATTAAGACCCTTCCCACACTCTTGCAATGTTCTTAACAATGCTCTAAACTCTCTAAAGCAGGGGTGTCAAACTCACTTACGAAAGAGGGCCAAAATGAAAACATTTTCAAACTAAGGGCCCGTTTCAGAATCTACATTGACTCAAGTTAGGTACCCAACATATTTTCTTGGTTGCAGGTTCCTAAAAATAGTTTGATTGGTCTCATAGACATTCTCTGTTGCACTTTTGACGTCATAATCAAAGAATACTGAAAAAAAATTCAAGTGAAAAAAAGTATTTTATGTATATCATCTTGGGGGCTAGATAAGATGTCAACAAGGGCCACGTTTGGCGTATGTGCTCTAAAGTCTCTAAAAGAGCACAGCAAAAGAGAGCAGACAGACCGATGCTATGGTTACTGAGACAATCAGCGCCCGGGACACAGAGCACAATGCTGTGGTTGGTCGTCTTCCATCAATCAGCCAATCGTATGCTGTATACAATCTTGTGTAGAAAACCCACGAAACAGTGAGTCCACGAAAGTCGAACCATGAAGTACCAAGGGACTGTTCCGCATCTCGAAAGCACAAACACTTTTTTTTAGACCTGTGCAACCTGTTACATCTATCCTATGTAAACGTCTGATTTTTGCTGCCGTGCATGCATACTGTGTTTGTGATGTGAACGAATAGTTTTGATTTTTATTTTCTTTAGCTTTGGGTGATGTGGAAATATATAACTTGACTCCTTGTATAATGTGCATCACTTATTAATTTTAATCAAACTGGTGTTTTCAGACAATGGTAAAGGATCACTGTTATCAGTTGGACAGTTTTTAACTATATTGCACATGGTTTAAAACCGTTTCCTGTTTGTTTTTTTATTCAGGTGGATTATGTACACTGCCTCCCCAGCAACCACCATGCCTTATGGAAGATTCACCAACCATCTATGACATTCCAACAGGATCAGTGTTTACAGCAACAGTTATTTTTTGCCAACAACTAACCTCTCATCAGGTTTTTTTTTAAATCACTTTTTCATTGTTCAAAGCACAAGCAAACCAGTACAGGTATTTTATTACAGTAGTTCTTTTTCTTGTTGTGGTTGTTTTCATTTAATTTTTTTACAGTCTACTTCCATCTTTTTACAACAGGCTGATCCTTTATCATGAGATTCCGAATCTACAAGAGGAAGGTGGTGATACTGACTCTGGTGGTTGTCATCTGTGGCCTAGCTTTCTGGAGCAGCAGCAGGCAAAAGAACGAAAGTGGCTCATTCCCCAAGGAACTGGAGACAGTGAAGAGGAGCAGCAGCAGCAGTAGTGTCCACAGTCATCTCCAGGTGCAAGCTACTGCTGCAGTTAGCCGGGCCCCTGCTCCACCACCTATTCAGGCAAATGACACGCACCAGGAAAAAGCAAAAGACAAAGGCAAATTGACAAAGCTGGAGGTAGACAATGCCACTTTAGTCTACCGTGGCATTGTCTTCCAACTGAATTTTGACCAGACGATAAGAAACGAAGAAAAGTTTAAGAAAAACCGACACAAAGACGATCTGGTTGTGGTAGTTCAGGTTCATAATCGACCCGACTACCTCAAACTGTTAGTGGATAGTCTGCGAAAGGCCAGAGGTGTGGAGAGCATTTTGCTGATATTCAGCCATGATTACTGGTCCCCAGAGATTAATAAAGTGGTGGCCTCTGTTGACTTCTGTCAAGTTCTTCAGATTTTCTTCCCCTTCAGCATTCAGCTGTACCCACAAGAATTCCCAGGAAATGACCCCCGGGACTGCCCCAGAGACATTCCCAAAAAAGACGCCTTAAAGCTTGGCTGCATCAACGCAGAGTATCCAGACTCCTTCGGCCACTACCGGGAGGCCAAGTTCTCCCAGACCAAACACCACTGGTGGTGGAAGCTGCACTTTGTGTGGGACAGAGTCCATGTTCTTAAAGACCACCAAGGCCTGGTTCTTTTAATTGAGGAGGACCACTACTTGTCTCCAGACTTCGTTCATCTCCTAAAGCTGATGAGAGCTCTCAAACGGGAGCAGTGTGCCGACTGTGACATCCTTTCACTGGGGAGCTACAGCCACATCGGCTACTCCAGTAAAGCCAACAAGGTGGAGGTGAAAGCCTGGAAGTCCACGGAGCACAACATGGGGATGGCTCTAAGCAGAGACACGTACCAGAAGCTCTTCCAGTGCACAGACACGTTCTGCACTTACGACGACTACAACTGGGACTGGTCCTTGCAGCACCTCACCGTGTCCTGCCTGCCCTCCTACTGGAAGGTCATGGTGAGCGAAGCGCCTCGGATTTTCCACGCAGGAGACTGTGGCATGCACCACAAGAAGGCAGCCTGCATGCCCGTCAGCCAGAAAATCAAGATTGAGAACATCCTACAAAGCAGTGGGAACCAGCTGTTCCCCAAAAACCTCTTGATTACAAAGAGACTGCCAGCCAGTGGGGCCGGAGGGGTGGCCCCACATGTTAAAAACGGTGGCTGGGGAGACATCAGGGACCATGAACTCTGCAAGAGTTATGTTCGATTACAGTGACCTTAATTGATACTATTATATATTCTTGTCTCCTTTTTGCATCCTATATAATGAAAAAGTAAACCTTTATGAACTATTCTTCATATTGCCTGTTTTCTTGGACTGTTTTCTTGGACTGTTCCAAATAAAGACGAATGTTGAATTTTGGGCCTCTAACATTTGAGTGATATTCAGCACAAGATTGGTTTAAATCTTTTTCAACTGAATTATTTTTCCAAGGTTGTGAGGTTAGAATATGTACTTCAAAGCAAACTAAAAAGGTAGAACATTTTTACAGTAGATGTTAAATTGGGAAATGTAACAGTCCATGCATAAAATTAGTTGGTTAACCTGCTGTGCTCTCAATTAGTTTGAAGATATTTATAGCATGCACTTTTGCTGAGATTAGTTGAGACCCCATTAAGTAATTTTATGTTTCTAGAGTTAACCATGGCGCTTCCTGCAGAATGTCACAATACACAGCACGATGGGGGTGAATGCAAAAAGTAGATCATTTCCTTTTTCATCTAGTCAAGTGTGACAGCTAAAGCGCAGCCAGGCGCTGCTACAGAGGACGGGAGCCTGCAGGGCATTGTTTCATTTTGTTGCAATGCATCACTGTCTTAACACTTCAGGGGGAACATGGGAGTTCAGTCCACTGCGTCTCCGCAGAGACTTTCCCTGATCAACACTACTACCAGAGAGATCCCAAGACACTCGTACTGCTTTCTTGTTGCTTTTTTTGTTGCTATTGGAAAAGGCATTTACATTTTAAGTGCTTTGAGCGCTGCTTAGTATCGACGCTTTCCACTGAAGCTTGAGGCCTCTTTTCAGGCTGCATTGATTTTTTTATTTTTATTTTTTTTCTGTCTGTCTTCTTCCAGCAACGTGTAACAATCAGATTTGAAATCTAAAATAGTTTTGTGATAACTGTCCCATGTATAGTTCACTTGAAATGGCATGCATCTGCTGGTAGACCCTGTCTTTAAAAAAAAAACATTTCAACATAAAATTACTATATAAATGGGGCGGCTGTGGCTGAATGGTTAGAGCAGTCGTCCTCCAATGCAAGAGTTGTGGGTTCGATTCCACCAGCAGTCACATGCCGAAGTGTCTCTGGACAAGACACTGAGCCCCTCATTGCCTCCCAAGTGTGTCCCATCAGTGTATGAATGTGATAAAAGAACTGATTATTCTTTGTAAAGGTCTAGTAGAGTGCTGAATGCACTGAGTGTGTAAAGCGCTTTGTCTCTTGATAAGATATACAAGTACAGTCCGTTTACCATAAGCTAGGGACACTCATTTGAGCACCAAAATGTTCACGTTTTGGACTGAGAAGACAGATGGTTTGAGAGGAGGGTGAAGGAAGCTAAAGAGAAACTGTCTTTGAACAGAGGACGTCTCAGATTTCAACTTTCTAAAACTTATAATGCAGCTTTAGGCCTGATACCCAGTCATTTTCACTCCTATCAGTAATTTCATCCATCAGAGTGGTTCTCTCTGTGAGTCAGACTAACAAAGACCCTAACGAAACACTACTGTGAGGAGCGATAGGGCAATCTGCATATACTGTATATGTATCTTACATCAGCTTTATAACTGGAACCCCACACTCTGTTCTTGAAATTGAGAAAGCTCGGATAAGAAGCGAAACGTCTTCAGTTGCAAATAAAGTCCAGTTGTTTTTGTCTTGAACTTTTTTGAATTTACCATGTCCTGGATGACTGAAAATCTTCAGTGTATTTGTATTTAAGCTAAAGGCCTGGCACTTGAAGGGATGCAGATCATCCACTGACGTTCACACAGTGTCAAGCTCATCTGATGCCGAGAAGGAACAGATTTCTAGCTGTTTTTAGCAAAACCTGCAAATGATGTAATGTGTGATCTCACAGAATCTATTAGGTGGAGTATGTGTTGCCATCGGCTTCTTCCACATTAAACTTTAACACGATAACGGTAAATTTGATTACTGCCATTTTTGTATTGATTAACATCAATTAGCTGAATCTTCTTGTGTTTAACAGCAGATGTAACACTGTTTCTTAGAAACCTTCAGTTTTAAAAAAGAGCTGACATAACTTACAGAGATATCTACTTGAAAGAGCAGCAAATACAGCTAGCTGTATTTGCTGCTCTTTAGGTAAGTTATATCAGCTCTTTTTTAAAACTGAAAGTTTCTAAGAACCAGTGTTACATCTGCTGTTAAACACAAGAAGATTCTCTTTTTGGGTTGTAGGCTGCACCTGACACAGGCTGCCTTGAGTGTGATCTGGGTACAATGAAATGTGAAGCATCTGAAGCGAAACCTGCTCCTATTTGTCCAAAAAGTCTGGTCTCAATTAAAGATCATGAGTCCTGTAATGACATAATGGCCCAAAACAAAAGCTAAAAACAAAATTTGCTCTTTAGAAGTTCTTCTATGAGATCTGATCTTTGAAAGGAGCTGAAACATGGAGTAGGATTGACCCTTAAAATGTGAGACAGCTGAGGAATTTAACCAGTAAACAGAAATATCTGCTCCAGTTGCAGAAACTGACAATCACTCATCTGCAGTGACTGATTTAAAAGGTTGAACAAGAAAATGTGAAGTTAAAGGAAACTTCAGTTTAAGTATCATTATTATTTTGGTTATTTTATTTTTCTTTCTTTATGAATCGATTGTAACTATTTTCACATTTTTTAACAACCAAAATGGATTTTGTTTTTTAATGTAATGGCTAGGTATTAAAAAACAAACATAGCCCTCCGCACTACACATTTATGTTGCTCTTATTTTGAAATGTAACCGGAAGTTCTGTGTTAAAAGAGGTGGAAAGAGAAGTTATGGAGACGCTGCTAATGTCGAACCGGTTAACACCATAGACATAATATGCCTGTGGTTAACACAATCTGCCAATAACGCCTTGTTTTTAGACATAAAGTGTCTGTGGTTAACACAAACGGCTTTTTTTTTTGTTCAGCCTTTTTTTTGTCTAATCAGATGTGGCCCGCTAGACACGCCCATTTTCCTATAGTCCAATCAGATATAGCCCCCCGGATACGCCTCGTCCAATCAGGTGTGGCCCCCCAGATTCACCTTCCGAATTTGTCTGTAGAGATACCTACTTGAGAGAACCCCTTCTCGACGTGTATGCGTTTGCCTCAGAACAACGGCCATGATTGGTTGAATAGTCCGCTGCGTCCGCCCCATGAGTGAGGAAAAGAAAAGAAGAAGAAGCAGAGTCGGTCTGGAAGCGGACCAGTCACTACTATAGTGTATCAATAGATTTGTTATTTTGGTAATAATGGGTGTATGATAATGTACCTCAAAATATGATAATTTTATGTCTCTAGTACGATAATCCTACATTTCTCACCTGGCAACACTGATTCTGCAGGAGGCAGCTTCTCCCTGCACCTGTGGGCTGCACACAGGTGCAGCAGTTGCTAAATAATTTAGAATGATTTATTTTAAATTTAAAAAATCCATGCCGGTCTTGCAGCTCATCCATTTATCAGCCAATTGTGAGTCATGTCCAATCTCACTTTGAAAAACTGTGAAAGAGCGAGTCCGCGAAAGTCAAACCGCCAAGTAACGAGGGACTGCTAGATACAAGTCAGTTCAGTTTATTATACAGCGCCAATTCACAACAAAAGTCATCTCAGAACACTATACAAAAGAAAAGTAACAAGTCCCAAATATAAATTCAGATTCAAGTGCAAATGTGCATGCTATCATGTTTACTTAAAATCTGTCCTCTGGTTCATGAGACATTTTGCTAATTGAGTAGATGCCAACAACATGTGAATAGAGTTAACTTCAAAAGGTAATCCGCTGTAGATGTACAGCCAACGTTTACCTTTTGAAAGTTTATTTAAAGTTTGTTTTTGTAGTTGAGATACTTCGCTAACCGAAATTAATGACTTGGCAGTTAATGCCAAAGTTTTTAAAACGTATCAGCGCTACGAGTATGAATGACTCCATACTGCCTCACCAAATCTTATTTGTGAAACGGACTGAATTGTGGCCATTTCTGTGTATGCTAATGTTGCTGAGCTGCAGCAGTCATCCTAAATTGGGGCTGACTAAAGGTTAATCAGTTGCATATAAATCCAATACACATCCAGAAAAAATAATCAAAATCTATGTAGTGGTTCATGAGATATTTTGCTAACAAACACAAGACAAAACTTAATGTGTTTAAACCATATATTACATCCTCTGTCCTTGATTTGGACATGCTTTAACGATGATGAAGCTCTTCTCCTGCAGAACAGGACTTCTATCCACCTTAATCCTGGGAGCTCTACTGTATAAATGATTATGTGCACAACTTCCTGTCAGACAGGAAGTAGCAGTAAGCATTGGTTAACCATGGTAGCTGAGCACGGACCGCAGTTTATTTTAAAGTAATTTGCATTCAGTTTAGCAGATAAAACGCTGTTATTGTTTTGTTCACATTTATTTAACGAATGTAAAGTTTGCCGTGCTGAGTTCAGGTACCTGTTGTGATGTTTGCGATTGCAGAACAACCAGACCAAACTAAATCAGGGTTTTGAACACAGAACCAAAACAATGAGTGTTCCTGTGAAAAGAGGTATAGTTTCCATCTCCTACCTACAGATGAGGAATTAAGAAGAACGTGGCTGAAAAATCTAAACTTGAAGAGACCACACAAAACGCTGTATGTGAACTCATTTCACTCTGTTGACAAACAGCCGACAGGAAAACTTGCATCCTACTTTGTGGCTGGACTACAATAAACCACCGGAGAAGAGACGCCGGATCCTCAGAAGGATTGAAAACAGTGAGACAACATGATTTCAAGTGTATGGAGGGCACAGCATTATAGGATTTGTTCATCTTCAATATTACAATTTTCTCTGCAATTAACCCAAGCTCAGTGATGGAGGACTTTAAAGCTTTGGCTGGGCTCTGTGTCTGCTTCAAGGTCACTGATGCACCTCAGAGTTTTCAAGTTGTTCTTCGCTTCACTGTCGGAAGCAACCGAGACAATGAAGTAGCTAAATATGCTAGTAGATGTAATCTGCAGCCACTTCTTCAGGTCGTTCTCCAGCCCTCGTCTGCAGCAGGCAGCAGTATGGTTATACTGTCCTGTTTGAGTTCTGACAGGTAAATTAAATCCAAAATACTAAAGTTCATGCTCAATAAACCAGGTAAAAATCCAACAATGTTCAGTCAGGTCATCTGGACGTTTTTTTTTTTCATTTTTGCTAAGACATTTCATCTTTCTTCAATCTGAGGAGCCACCAAACAAACTGAGTCCCACAAACAGCATACTATAGTGGGAAAAACCAGTTTGCTGGGGATAAGATGGCCTCCAGGGCCCGATGAAACGTCTCAGAAAGAAAACAAAGAAGAACTCGTCCAGATGATCCGACTGACCATTGTTGGATTTTTACCTGGATTATTGAGCATGAACTTTGGTGTTTTGAACCACTTTGCCATGTTTGCCTCAGAGGAGTTGATAGGGGAGAGGGCGGGCCCCGGAGGCCATCTTATCACCAGCAAACTGTTTTTTTTATTTTCCCTCTATGGGAGTGAGTTTTTTATGGGACTCAGTTTATTTGGTGGCTCCTCAGATTGAAGAAGTCCTTTGGATAAAGGATGAAACGTCTCAGAAAAAAAAAAATCGCCCAGATGACCTAAATCCACAATGCTTGGAGAAACGACATTAGCTCGTACAAATGCCTGTTTTGGTCAGCACCACAAGTCACGCCCATAATTTGCGCAAGGCAGCATGGGGGATAGGAATAAAGTGGATTGAGGCTCAGAATCTGGGCCTGCACCTTTACAGAACCACAGTGTCTCAGAATAGAAATGAGAATAGCGCAAGTGTCACTTGTGTGGAGCCTCAGCAACCTCTGAAGAATAAAACACGAACGCCATTAGAACCTTTATAGGAAAGAAGCATTAACAGCATGGAAACAAACAGCGGTTCTTTTCTTAAGTCTTTAATATTCAACAACTCTGGGGAAATATGTGGGAATGTGTGGGCAAGGCAATTTCCTCACTGTGGGAAACTGATGGAGGCGCTCAATCGATGAGTCCCATTAAGCGAGGCCTGTTTCCCTAAAGATACAACACGGGTGCATCTTTCTTGTGTTATAATTGCTATCCAAATACAAACCGACAATTCATAGTCAACACCAAGTGTTTGTGGGTAAGACATAACAAATGAGAGCAAGTATTTCCTAATGCGCGCAGTGCTTTTTGTTTATGTAAGGGATTGATCCCTGCTCTGCGTGGATGTGAGCCGTTGATGAGCTCAGAGTCAGCCTGTGCTGTTCAGTGACACCCCGAGAGATGATCGAGCTGATCCAGCCTGCTAATCACACACACACTCCTCACACACACGCCTCACACGGTTGACACAGCCTGCCGGTTTTAAAGGGATGGATGCTTGTTTCCTCCAAAAGTAGCTCATACATTATGGAGGAGCAGCGGTTTTTAGTCTGCGTTTGGAATATAAAGTGCATTTGGAGGAGTACGGATGCGTCTGCGACGGGAGATAAAGAGGTTACAGGATGATGTATGCAGACAGTGATTTCCTCATTTGATCTAGTGATAAATTGAGAAGGAAAAAAAAAAACTTCTCTGAGCAATGCTGCCACCTATTGAGCAACTGTACAAATTATTGTTAATCAGACTGCAGAAGAGGAAACTAAGCATATTTTTATTCTCGTAGTTGCCTCATTCCCAGACTCTGTCAACCGGGCAGTGGATACTGAACACCCCCCCCCCCCCCCCCAAAAAAAAAGAGATGCGTTTAAAATTTTCAGCCTGTCACAGGACCAATACAGCTCAGTTCTATACTTGGCCTTGATAAGACCACACTGTAAACATATTCTGTAAGGTTACTGTAATAAATGTACAAGTGCATAAGCTCTGAATCATCCTTATCCTGTTCAAAATTTTCTCTTGTATCTTGTTTCGCAGCTTTGTACTGAAATATTAAAATTATATACCAAATTGTGTAGCTCGGGATGGGCTGCCGTGATGTTTGGGAGTGCTATGTAACAAAACAATGAAAAAAATTAAAACAAGGGGATTAATGGGGTTTTATGAAGCAAGAAAACTCAACCCTCTCTGGGTGTACTTCACAATAGGCCTGGGCGATATGGACCTAAATTAATATCTCAATATTTTTCAGATAAATGGCAATATACGATATCTCAGTATTTTTCAG
>NC_056509.1:27149647-27153276 GCF_014905685.2 Nematolebias whitei
ATGGCGATTTACAATATCTCAATATTTTTAAGATAAATGGCGATATACAATATCTCAATATTTTTAAGATAAATGGCAATATACGATATCTCAGTATTTTTCAGATAAATGGTGATATACGATATCTTGATATATTTTTCTTTCCATAAAGTACCGGTAATAACAAAAATATATTTCTGAGTCAAAGCTTTGTCCCAGTTGTCAAGCACAGTTATTAACAAACATATGCAACAGTACAAAATAAATGTGTAAAAAATAAATAATTTACATATATTAAATAATTATCCTCTTCAGCGGTGCCACTTTCACGACATGAGTAAGCGTGTGTGAAGCAGCAGGTGAGGGGCTGTGTTTGTATTCAGTGAGGGAGGAGGAGGGGCCACGTGAAGTTGGCGGTGCAGACTGGCAGAAAAAGAACTACATACACAGATTTACTCGAAGGTTGCGATAGAGCCATTTAAAACATGGTAAATTGAAAAACTTGCGATACATCGAGTATATTCGATACATAGAGTATATTTGATACATCGCCCAGCCCTCCTTCATTTTTTAAAGTTTAAATGGATCACAGAAAGTTGGACTTCACACGTCTGAACTGACATTTTGAGATCTTATATAGTTTTCATATACAAATTAAGTTTTATGGTTTTAAGTTTGGCGGCACGGTGGCGCTGCTGCCTCTCAGTGAGGTCGCCAGTTCAAATCCCAGCCCGGGATCTTGCTGGATGGAGTTTGCATGTTCTCTCCGTGCATGTGTGGGTTTCCTCCCAGACCAAAAACATGCATGTTTGGCTGATTGGTAACTTTAAATTGTCTCCAAGTGAGAGTGAATGTTGTCTCTGTCCCTGTGATGGACTTGGACCTGTCCAGGATGTCCCCTGCCTTTTGCACAGTGATAGCTGGGTATGGGCACCAGTGACCCCCACGACCCGAATATATATATATATATATATATATATACATTATGAACCATGAGTGGTGAGAGTGTTTTGTCTGGACAGAGTGGAGCTGCAGAAGCGTGGAGCCTTTCACCTCATAAACTCAAGGCCTAATCTGGTAGGCAGCGCCTCTGATAACGTGATAAAATGACACTTTTTTTATGCGCTCTGTGAACAGACTTGGAGACGAAGCGCCATGTAAACATCTTGCCTGCTTGTACTTCAACTCTGTTCCATCTTGCAAGATTAAATTGGGATAAGAAAATTATCTACTCATTCCTGTTTTTTTATGAGCTATTGAAAGGACAATATTAAATTATCCTAGCATTTTTACCGATCATTTATCCTACATACCCTGTTGAACAAGGAAAATGTACATGCCCATCAGTCTTCTGATGTTCACAGTTCTGAGTAGGGGTGTACCGATAAATCGGTCGGTTGATTTATCGACCCCCGATTTCCTTAATTTTTGGGTGATTGGCGATCAGCTGATACTTACAAAAGAAACCAAATTTTTTGTAGTTTTAACAATTTTCTAAACTTCATATTTCAGAGCACTACCTCAAGTTTTGTATTGTTTCTAGGATACTGTTCAAGGGTATGTTTTCCAATAAAATAATATTGGCAAATTGAAGGTGCATTTTGACCTTATAACACCTGACAGTGTCGCTTATAAAACAAAATCAGAATCGGCAGATCAGCCTTTTTAGAGATCGATGCACTAGTTCTAAGAACTTTAAAGATCTTAGTTTTTGCACAGACTGCATGAAGCTTACTTTTCAGTCTGCATTTTTATCTGCCTCTCATTAACTTTGCAGTCAGGGAGTAAGACATGGATGTGTGGTTACCTTGGTGACCGTAGCCACTAGCAGCATTTAACATTTCAGTCTTCAGAAATAAACAATTTTATTTACCAGTTATGTGAGGTTGCTTTAAATGCACATTATACTGTACTTGCCACCGTGTAAGTCGCATCAGCCCAAAAATGTCTAAGAAAGTGGAAAATAACATACCGTAAATAAATAATAATAATGGTTGCTTCACTGTATAAGTCACATATATTATGCAGCACCGCTGACCACCTGGAAACATGGGTTGGTGTTGTGCCAAAAATCGATTGGCTGCCAAATGGCAACCGCAGGGGCGTGCACGAGAGGACTTTGACAAGAATTTAACAATAACCACCTAAAAACAATTATTTGTTTGCTCCAAATTATAGTAAAGGTGTGTCTCAGTTGAACTTTTGTTTAATAAATGCACTTTAATGGTCAAACCAGCTGCATTTCACCTGGGCGGTGCGGCAAAATGCAGCTGGTTTGACGTTTGCTCCAGGATTATTGAGCATGCATCAGGATATTTGCTCCAGGTGTTCCAGAGGGAGAAGAAGGTGGCACTGTATGGCAAGCCAAGTGTCTCATTAACAGCCACTTTTACCTATTAATGAGACAATTGGCTTTCCATAGGGCAAAAGGGCCCTCTAGCGGATGGAAATGGTAGTGTTCAATATTGTCCATGTCAAAATAAATGAAATAGTCAATCTCAGCCAAAAATTGAGTTATAAATATGAGGGGGGAAAACATATATTAGTCGCTTCGGTGTATAAGTCGCAGGGCGTGCAAATTTATGCCAAAAGGTGCGACTTATATGGTGAAAAATACAGTAATTACTTGACATTATATTTGTAACCTGTCTGTATATGAAGTCATTTCTCCAACTCTTAAATGCAGACAACCATAATTTGCCATTTTTTAACCCATTGCAGTTAAATCAGCACAGGAAAAGATCAGTTTGTTGAATGACGAAATGGTCCTGTGGCGAATAAATAAATACAACTGGAACATGCTTTGTGTCAGTTGTTTTAATGGGCGTCACATAAAGGACAAAAGATCCCGCTGTGAGAATCCTCAATCTTATGCGGATACCTGATAAACCCACTCATATCAAGCAACTACACCACCATCAAACGCTGACATTTTGTCAGCTGGAATTGAACACAGTGTCAAAAGGGTTGTTCACAAGTTCGGCGTCAGTTCAAACAGAAGAACGGTAACGAGAGTCGCAAGCTTCATCCCCGTCTACAAAACATTTCAGTCTTATGTAAAATCACAAGTTGATGTGTAGGGCCAGAGTCTATGAGTGGGGGGTGGGTTTACCAGCGATAGTCTTTCTGTGGTTTACCTGAGCTTGAATTGATGGCTGCGTCTACCTGTCAGTGTCGTAAAACCTGCAGCAACAGGTTAGCAAGCGTACAGCACTACCTGCTAGAGGGTTTTCTAAGACGCTTCCTATACCGAACGGTTCATTCGTAAAAAATACACCTGAATTCTCTTTTTGTACAACAGAAAAGGAACATGTTCACCTGCATATTCAAGATTGGTTTTAATATTAGACTTTCTGTATAAGAAATATTACTATTTTATGAAATGAGGCTCTTTGAACTAACATAATGATGATCATTTCACCCATAAATCGTCAAACTATTTACATATAGTACAGTACCAATTTAATCTGAAACTATATTAAAATAAATGTTCAGTAGATACAAATGTTTTTTGTCTTTTCTCAACTTTTGACGTCTCAACACACTCAAACCGTAAAGCCATTCTCTTTTAATAAACTTTTAAGTGCAAATAATGTTTTCAAATATATATATATATATATATATATATATATATATATATATATATATAT
>NC_056509.1:27153286-27160709 GCF_014905685.2 Nematolebias whitei
ATATATATATATATATATATATATATATATATATATATATATATGTACATATATATATAATGAGTATATGAACTATGATTGCAGTTGAGACAGAACGTCATTTTTTCCTCAAGTGCTTCCAAAGCTGACGTCTGAACATTGCGCTCATGTTCCGTCATCATGTATCAAAGAAATATGTGCAAAATTCACGATTTAGGTGTGATACCTTAGATTCTAATATCGCTAAGGGAATTACAGATCTATCATGAGTTTGAGGACTGTGGCTGCAGATGGAATCTCCCAGAAGTTTCTTTTTTTTAATGGTTTTGATATGCTGCTGCTCCAAAACAATCTTTTTCTGCTCGTTGTTGAATTCATCATCACTTTCATTCTACGACGGAGCTTTAGGGCCACGCTAAGCCATAAAATTACAAGAATAAAGTCGAATGGTCTTAATATTACAAGAATAAAGTCGTACGAGACTATTTTATTAAAGCTCTCGTTTGTTTTTCCACGACGCGACCTGTCAATCAATCCAGTAGGCGTGTCAGTAAATGACCAATCCGAAGCTAAATGCTCCTTACCTGCAGAGAGCTGCTGCAACCCACAACGTACCACCTTACTGTAAGCAGGTTCAAAGTCCTGATGCTGATAATAATCTGATGCTGATGCGCTAACAGATTAACAATCTCCTTATTTGTAAAACCAATACAGAAATTTAACTAAACATGCTCAACATTCTTCATTTTATCACAGTTAAAATGTGGTAAACCGTTTTATCATGTTGGAGTTTGGATAATATTAACTCATTCAGCTTCGGATTGGTCATTTGCTGACACACCTACTGGATTGATTGACAGGTCGCGTCGTGGATCCGACTCGTGGAAAAAATAAATAAATTTGAGTTGCAAAAAAAAAAAGTCGCGTACAACTTTATTCTCATAATATTAAGACTTTATTTGACTTTATTCTCGTAATTTTATGGCTTTTAATTTATTTTTTTTTGCGTGGCCCTAAAGCTCCGTTGTACATCCCCTTCATTCAACACAAAGAAGCAAACACAAACAGTGGGTTAAGTAGAGGCATCAACAAATGTGTCTAGTCTTTATAGATCTACAGGCACAAGAGATTGGGTAAGAGAGTTTGTTCACGTCAGACTAGACACAATTTGATATGACAAAAAAAAAAAAAAAATTGTAAGTGCGCCAGTCAAACACTCCCAAAGACTTGGAAGGTTTAACATGCACCTTCTATCCTCCAGCGGCACCTTTTGAACCCTCCTCCTCGAGAAGAGGACTTGTTTCAAATCCTGGCTCGGTCGGAATCGGCCTTCTTAAAACCATGGAACAACATGAAGACAAATGTGTGTCTGTAGTGATGAGATCGCCTGTGACACTGGAGGTCATGTGCTGTGTTACAGTGTGTGAAGAGAAGCACTGCGGGGTCTTGATCGTCCTCGTCTCTGATGCTGGGAGCGCTCATCAGCAGCAGCACATGCGCTGGGGCTATACTACTGTTCCACTCGGGGAGTTGGCTGGGTTGTTTTGAGAGGACAGTAATCCCTGCGGAAAAATAGACAACGCATACGTTGATAAACATAGTGGTTTAAAAATGTAATACAAGAAGCAGCTCAGTAAGGCCATGAGGTTTACTGGCAGAGAAAATGCTAAAATAATCAAAAGTCTAAAGCCTCCGAATGTGTTCATTCAAAGCAGTGTCGAGTGTCGTCACATGACAGAGTCTTCAAGAGGTTAGTCACTCACCACTTTCCCAGGCCTGGCCCATGTGCAAACAAAACCCTCCTGACAAGCTGTTACCAGACAGTCCTCCAGGAAGATTAACACAGTGAGTCTCTCGTGAGCAATCTTCTTGCACACCAGTGGTTCTAAAAGCGGCACTTCCTCCATGCGAGGGCACTGTGTCGTACCCAGAGTCTTAGCTGCCTCTGCTTTCGCCGTTCGTGAAGAGCTGAGCTGGTTGAGCTTGTCGCTGCTCTTGTTGCTGATCTGACCCAAACTGAAGTTCCGCTTGTGGTCCTTCTCGTGGCGCTCCTTCCGCGAGTCGTGCAAAGACAGCGATGCGAACTTGCTGACGCTGTTGGCGATGAAAGCGCCGTCCATGATGTGGATCCCCTTGGTGCTGCTGCCGCTGCTGCTGCAGCTGCTGCCCGTGTGGCTGTTGGGTGTGCTGCCCCCTGCCGGGTTGGACGAGTGAGGCAAGCTATTGGACCGAGGCAGAGTGCCAGGGAGGGAGTTAGCTGGGTTGCCGCTGCAGCTACTATTGCTCACGTTGTCTTTGCCGTTGGTGCCGCTTGAATTGGTGGTGGTTGTGGTGATTGATACAGTAGTTATTGTTTGTTCAGTGGCTGGAGAGCTTGAGGCATTCATAACATTAGTGTGAGTCCTCGTGCGAGACAAAGGGAGGTGTGGGAAAAGAATGTCTTCTGTTAGATCCCACAGGCATAGCTGAGTATCCTGCCCCACTGAGCCAAACCTGTAGGTCACACTGACAGGCCTACTGTCCGTAGAGTTTCTTTTAGAGAGCCGAGAGTGAGAGCTGTTGGCTCTTTCTCTGCCTGCCCCAAAATGAATCTGCTCATGGAAGTCCTCATCACTCCCACTGAACTCAGCAGGCGGATCTCCATCCTCAACACTGGTAGTGCAGTGGTCAAACGCCACCACGCTCACCCACGACTTATGACCATGTCCCCGTGCAATTACTTTGCAATCCAAGAATGACCACACAGTCACTAAGTCGTCCTCCCCTCCTGCCACAATATACTGCCCATCAGGGCTCCAGCACACACACAGTAAGCCACCAAAGTAGCTCTTCATCGTTCCGTGGAGCTCTGCAGCATCAAAGCCGAACACTCGCAGAAAGCCATCTTGGCTTGCACAGGCCAGAAACTTGCCATCTGGGGAGAAGGCAAACTCGTTGAGCGCCCCTTCGCCCACGGTCCAACGCAGCAGCGGGTTACGAGCAGACTTGCTCTTGCAAGTGTGCACAGCATAGTTTTCACCCTGCTTGAGGAGCTGGTAGTGAGGTGCCGTGGTGCCGCAGGTGTTTTCCATGTTGTACAAGTACATGCTGCCACTGGAGTGGGCCACCAGAAACAGGTTCTCGGAACCTGGAACCCATCGTACACACGTTACTCTTGATTTGTCAATAAGTCTCTGGAAGAAGAAAAAACAAAATGAGCAGGGAGCCCAAGTATTAGCCACATGCATTTTATTCTGTACTGGTAGTTGATTTAGTGAACTATTACATAAAATTAATAAACACCCAGGTCAGTTTCAAGAGTTTCAGGCTGTGTCCAGTAGGCTTTCCACAGAACAAAGTTGACTGGAACCCACCTCCTCATTGAAGAGCTTGCTGGTTTCCTTCTTGATTGGGTCTATAAGTTGCACCTGGCCTGCTGAGAAGCCCACCAGCAGGGAGACGCTCTCTGCTGTCGCTGTGAGGGGGTTGAAGTCATGACATGTAGGCTGTGTGCCTTTGTAGATCCTCTTGTCTATGGGCTTACTCAGATCAGCAGCCTAGGATGACAACAAATGCACAGCATGAGTCATTGCCAGCACTTTGACTGTGAGATGATATATACTTTGTGGCATGTTATTTAGAAACCAGACAAGGATAAATATGCTAAATTGTTGAAAATGTGACATTTTAGGCAATCGTCTAAAATCTATATTGCTTTCCAAAATATGACATCATTTAATGAGTTAGATCTCTTACTGATTCAACCAAATCTCAGCCATGTAAATCTAAAACTGACTTATTTGCTGAAATGTTTTCTTTTAACCAGTGTAAAATCTAGCCTTCCTCCAATCGTTAGTGTGTACCCTCATGCTACATCAAGTCCTAATGAGTTAACAGGAGGACTGTGTTGTCTGATCTGCAGCTCCTTCAACTTAAACGTTAAAATTTTTATGAGCAAGATACACGAGCCCAGATTAACCTCAAACATCCAACCAGCAGCGAGTAATGTGTAAAAATAGATTAAAAAGATTAAGCTTTAAGTAAATATTCACATCACATCTTAATGTACATTTTTCCTTATAATTAGTAGGCCTGTCATGATAAATTTTGCTGGGCGATTGTCTCAGAAATTATTGCGATAAACGATAATATTGTTCGAAATTTGACAATAATTAGTCATTATTGTCAAATTTATGAAGAAATGTTGGTTAATTTGTTTTACGTGTAGTACCTTTTTTCGACCAGCCGATGGCAGTATAAGACTGTTTGAACCGAAGGATGAATAGTGAGAGAGCGAGCAGCGTGTTTCTTTAAGAAAAATGGGAGGGAGACCCCTTGACGTGATATGGGCTGTTTCTCTTTCCTTTATTATTATCATTATTATTATTCGGTTCTCAAAATGATAGATGCTCGGTTTGGTTTGAGCTCTTTATGCTCTTTGAGCATGTTTTCACACAAAGCTTTTAATAAAAAAATCTGTCAACAAGTTCTCAGCTTCTTTATTCAGAGAAAAACAACTTTTTACATAAACGCACAGATTTCAACCATGAATTTGGGAGTTTCGACAAGACAGAGGTTTTTTCCCCAAGGTCAGTCTGTTAGCTTAGCTCGTAGCTTAGCTTCTCAGCTTAGCTGTTTTTAACGATCCAAAAACGCAATTTTGGATCGTTATAAAGGATTTTAAAGAGAAAAGAGAAAGGGAGGGGTCAGTGAAGAGCACCGGAGTTGAGCCTTTTGTCATCCAGTGTCTTCAGTAGAAAGAGAGAGACACGAAGAAACGATAAAGCCAATGAATGAAAATGAGGTCGATAATTTTCATTTATCATGCGATTAATTGATTTATTGTTTGTTGGGACAGGCCTAATAATTAGTCAGATTTGTAAGTGGAAACTATCCCACAGTCTCCATGGGTTGCTATAGAATGGGTGTCCAATACATCGATCTGACGTAATTGTGATCAAGCAGACTGCAGCTGAGCTGGCATCAGGGTTGCCAATTAAATTTAAAATGACTTATTTACCTCCTCCTTTTCTGTGCAAATGTTTATCTTAGAATATATTTACTCAGCATATATGAAAGTTTAGGTCAAAATATTATCATTTTAAAGTGACAGTACTATAGTCCATAATTTCTTATCGGGCAACCCGACTGATATGGAAACTGTGTTTGTGTGTAAACCCGTTCAGTTTCTGTTTATTATCTCCAATAAATATTAAAAAATACTAATGTTTCCAGAGGTTGTTCTCATGTAAACGGGGCCTTATAGTAGGTAAATTACTTTGACTTGGTCATTTTAAAAGTAGCTCGCATGCTGAAAAAGTCTGGGCACCCCTGCTATAGAGGATGTATATAAATATACTCGTAATGTCATTGGCAGGTGAAAAGTTCTAGATTTTCATGGAAGTGCCAGCGTCTGGTCACAGACTTGTTCTTCATTGCCCTCTGCTTGTAGCAGCAAAACATGTTTGCCCAGGACTGACAGTCATCCATGGGCTAGGAGTTGGGGTTAGAATTTACCGTTTTGATGCATTGTGATGCAGACAAACGATTTTAAAATGATTTAAAAATGTCAAAAATTGATTAGTATTAATGGGTATTTTAGTCATGTTGAGGAATGAAAACGGCAGAACTCAGAAATGTGTAAGTGCATGCCTGGACAATTTATGACTTGAACACAACAGAGGAAGGAGGAGGCTGACCGAGACTTGAAACAGCTCCTGCTGCAAGAACAGTCAGTGTCTGGAAGTGCTTGCGTTCAGGGCTTAATTAGAGTCTAATCCTGCCGGAACAAGATCTGGGAACTCTCTTATTTTTACAGGGTGCGTTCCAGAAACTGTTTGGATCCATCAACTCAAATCTCCGCCCCTATAAGTCCAAAGTCATTGCGAATTTTTATTAAAAAACAAAAAATATATAATTAAACAGCACAAGTAAATTGCAAACCTGTTCGACAGTTTATGTGGGTTATTAATAATTTTTTTCATTATTTATTAAAAACACAACGAGAGGAGACATTGCCCATGGCCCGGCAGACCCAGGCTGTGGAGTGGATGTTCCGGATGCAGCACATGCACCAGCTATCGCACACACTCCTACCCAGCAGAGACACGGACGGGATGTCCCGCGGGGATGAAGTGTCTTCATCCAACACCTTCAGCGGCGCGCCCTACAGACAGTGCACGTTATGGAGCGTCTCCAGACAACTCTACAGAGCACGCACACAACTGCTGATGTGTCGGAACGCCCACATACATTTCAGACATAATAAATAAAAAAGTTAGTTAAAAAAAAAAAAGAGAAATGCTTGATGTGTTATTCACATTCATATTCACGTTTAAAACAACGGTGCTAACTTGTCAAAATAACAGCGATCAAAATGTCAAAAAGGCAGTCCAGTTTACTTTCATAAAATAAATGGATGGATGGACTGTCCTTAGTTGCACAACCTTAGTGGTAATTGAGATTAGAGCAGCAGAAGCAACGACATGCAGGACTGAATTTAGCGGAGAAGAGTTTGGCTCGAAACCATGAAGTGTGAGTGTGTGTGTTGGGGGGGGGGGGGGGGGGGTGTAGGACACTTGACAGAATCGGAGCTGATCTATTCACGCACAAACTTTCTAAAATAGTAATTTAATCAAGTGTTCATAAATGTAGGTAGGTAAACATAGATGTTCAACAGCCTGTTAAAATACACCAAAATGCAGGAAATGGCATCTACTTTATTCAACATTTTCTTGGGGAGGGCCCACAGACACCCCCCCACCCCTCAATTTACGTTCCGGCATCGACCGGTTTACACATTAAGCCGTGAGGACTTCTATGACATTAAAGAGAAAAATTATGTTGAAAAGAGCCACACTTGATTCAAATTGTGTACATGGTTTTTTTTCCAACTTTCACACCGTGCCCCATCGAGGACACAGTGTGAGATATGATTGTTTTTACACCTCCTCTTGCTTCGTGTTCCTCTTTTCCTTTTCTAAATGAAAAGGGCAGTGCCTCCCACGAGGCTGCAGCCTCAGACACCTCCGTCTACCCATGTCTGTTCGTTTGTGTTTTACTTGGACGGGCTGAACTGAAATGTAATTTTGTTGTGCTTCAGTGTAATGACAAGAGTCAGCCTCCCCACCATCACAAATATCTACACCTCCAGATGCAGGAAGAGGGCCACCTGCATCATGACGGACCACACTCACCCAGCACACACACTTTTTACCCCGCTCCCCTCAGGAAGGAGGTTAAGGAGCATTAAGTGTAGAACCACTAGACTGATGAACAGCTTCTACCCTGAGACTGTTAGACTCATAAATCTCTAATCAGGATACACAAAGTTTGTTTTCTCAGTCTTCCAGGTATATAACAACAAAAAGGGTTGAATCATGTCATCTGGACTTCGTTTTTTTTGTTAAAAAGAAACATTTCGCCCCTCATCCAAGAGGCTTCGTCAGTCTGAGGCCTAGACATC